>NC_142676.1:1765000-2140000 GCF_964200805.1 Pocillopora damicornis
CTATTGCACGTTAGAAGAAAGGATTCTACCTTTTGTTTCTTCTCGTAGAATAAAGCTCCATTCGAAAGAAACGCCGCACGAATATTTTTAACCGCTATTCCTTTTGCATTCACTCCTTGTAGGACTTGCCTCAAAGACTGTCACAGTCTGTGGGTTTAAGTTCCCATAGTGACCAGGCTGAAGTGACGTCACCCATGGGAGGCGCCGAGATGGCAACCAGCACCGTCACTGTCCTCTCTAAGTATGATTACTATGGCAACAAGAGTGTCAAAATCTAATTTCCCCTTACAGTTGAACGAAAACAAGCTTAGCGACCAATCAAACTTCATGTACATATCAAGACGGACCAATTAAAACTCAAAGCTAACACACATGACCCGTAAATGCGGCTGATGTGGTTGTGAGTTTGTTTGTTACTGTCCTGTCAAAAAGAGAAACAACCGCAACTTTGTTTACGATGTACATCTGAAAAACTGACTTATCGTGAATTGGGAAGAAAATTTTACCTCTGCGTTTTGTTTGCAGTGCTCCGCTGTGTAGTAATTCGCCTTTAAAAGCAGAGCTTGTTCCAAAAACAGCAACCAAACTGCGGCAGAAACAAAAATCCTCTACCAAAGGTTAGTTGAGTCCATAATTGACCTCATTAATTGTAGGGTAAAATCAATTTCCTAGTATGTACTTTTTTTCTTTCTCGTTCCTTTCATCTTACATGACGACAAGCATTTTGATGAGCAAGTTTAGTTGTGACCATTTTGACCTTTCTGCCGCAGAGAGCGAGTCTCACCTGTTCAAAGTTACCGGCTGTATATTTTTTCATCCTTTTGTTTTTCATTTTCTAGATGTGAAAACAAGAGTTCTTGATCAGCCTCTAACATTCCATCCAAAAGTGAAATCATCTGGTTATTCATCTTCAGCACCAAGGTGAATTTCTTTCGTTCCTTATGTCTTCCTCATCAGTTGGTCTTCTTTCTTTCCGAAACAGACGGTAACTCCCAAGATTTTTGAAATTCCGACGACGCTCAATGCTGTCGTTTCACAGGGCTTTTGTAATGAAAGCAGTGTACTAGGATTTTCAATTACTGTTGTGCCTAAAGGCTGACTTGCTATTGTTGGTGCAAATGATGCAGTCAGTCAGAGCTACGGCGCAAAATAAACGTCTCCTAAAGGCAAAAAACCCTGCGATCATTTTCTAGCTCAAAAAGTGTTCAATTAGGAAGGGGTAGAGGATTTTGGTTGAACCATGATATTGCGCTGAGGCCATAATTTGAACTCATATTCAGCCTGCATTATTGATCTTCTTTTTATCAGGTCCAAAATGTTTTCACCGAACACAAGCGCTTCAAAGCCAAAACCATCTGCATTCCCGTCGAAAAAAGTGGCTTCCACTTCTCTGAGCACTGGGTGAGTGAAGAATTATACAAATAATGAATAGATTGGTAGCCGTTTGTTATATCTCTCAGTACGAAGCAAGAGCTGTGGAGATAGATCGAAATCAGGTAGGGTGTGCCTCCCTCGAGAAGATAATCAACCTCCGGATTGTTTTTGTTTTGTTTTTTCTCGTTGAACAAGTTGAGTAAAATGATCTGCAAACGTTCTGATTCTCGCCCCATCAATTTAACGCTGCTTTCGCTCTCCTGAGAAAAAATCAAAGCACTAGTTGTCTGAATTGTGCAAGAAATTTCATCATTAACAACATATTGAATCATCGAATAGGGAACAAGCAGCACTCGCCGGGAGGATTTGTAGCCTCTGAAGTTTCAAATAGTTCAATTAATTTCTTTCTAAGGGCGTCAATAAAGGAGTACCCCATGGATAGCGAAGCACCCACCAACTTGGAGCATAAACTGTGGCTTACTGAGAAACCAGCCCCCATAAACTGCATCGTGTTTTCAGGTACGCTTGTGAAAAGGAGTGTTCAAGGTTTTAAGTAAGAAGATCACAAAAATAACTACCTATGCGCAGTCAAGACATCTAACCAACAGAAAGCGCTGGAAAACAAATGAAAGAAGTGCGACAAAAATTGTATCAAGTGTGAAGCGCCGGGAAAAATAGAATCTACTACAGGAAGAGCGGAAAACATACCAAACATACTGTAGTCAAAGTGCCGTCGACGTCGAAAGGACGGTAGATGTTTTTCAAAGGATGTCTCTTTTATTTCCTCTGTTTACACTTGCAGACGATGGAAAGCATATCGCATGTGGTCTGGCTAACAAGAGTGTTCATATGATGAGACCTCCTCCCTCGAGCAAGGAGAGAGTGTTTACAGGTGAGAAAACTGATTCTTTTCAAACTCTCGCCTACTCTGAATGAGTAGTTGGCTTAGAAAAGAGGCAATGAATGGTTACTAACTGAATTATTCCAAAACGATTCGTACCCCATAGTAGTTTTGTTCTTGATGTTGTGGAAGGACGGCTGAAGCAAGGAATAAAGCGTCAGCGAATTATGGCAAATGAATCTTATTATTCATTAGTCTCCATTTCCGCCAGCTCTTCAAACGTTGTATTTGTTTCAAACTGGAAATTCTTGTGAATTTTCCAATTTGTACTGAGGCTTACAAATGTTATAACTGACTAACTCACTCGCTGAGTTAGTAACACACCCACGGGCTGAGATATCGATCGATTGATTGGTTGGTTGGTTGATTGACTTATTGCCTGGTTCATTGACTAATCGACAAGGTATGTGAAATGACCGATTGCACCTTTAAGTCAAAGTTTTATTCCCGCCCTCTAACTAGTAGAATTCCTTTTCAAAAGCAAAACAACTGGTAAAATCTCCAACAAATGTGACTCGCAACATTTCTGTCTTATCTCTGTTGTCAGGACATGACGGATCAGTGACCAGTGTTAGCTTCAGTCATGACAGCCGCTGGCTGATGACGTCATCAAGTGACAAGACTGTCAGACTGTGGAGCCCCGCCCACTCGGATCCTGTGATGACATTCTCATCTGTCAATCACAACTTTTCCTCAGAACTTAACAGCTCTACAAATGTTAAGGTAGGTGTAGGTGATAATTGCACATGAAGTATCAACCTCCATATTTTGGCACTGTGTCTTTGGTGTCTTACTTGTTCCTTTCCACTATAAATCTGACCAGCATCCTGAAATCAATCAAACCTCAAACTTTTCCTTTTCATTGTAATCTTCCCTTGGGCACCCCTAGTTCTCCCACCTTTTGTGCTGATGTCAATGTTAACAGTCTTGTCAAGAGATTGGTTTTTTTTAATCTCGTGGACCTGTTCATCACCAGCTTCAAGCTGGGTTCGACTACCAGCCGCCGTTCGGGAATATGAGCCCGCGCAAACCCCCCCCCCCCCCCCCCCCGTCCGAACCCACTGGGGAGGAGCGCAGACCGGCGGAAATAGAGCCTCATGATATCACGTTTTTTCTATGATCTAATGTTAATATTTTCCTCTCCGACAGGATAATCCACCGTTTTCCAAGGAAATAACTCAAGCTAAATTTTATTATGTTGACAAATTCGTCCTTCTAGCAAGTGGCAACGGCCTTCACATGTACAAGTACCACATTGACACCGGGCAAAAAGATGACGTCAAAAGGTTTGGTCAGCAGCGTAACAAATTTTGCATAGGCGTAAAACAGTATAGAATATATATGTTTGAAAGCGAGTTGTGATATAAAAGCTACTCACATTTAAGTTTTGTCTTGCATGTTTTCTTTTTAGGATCTAAAATAATGACATATTTTTGTATGTAGATACCAAACAAACAATAAATACAAGTTGGTGAAAATATTTCAGCAGGAAAGGGCTCAGCAAATTACCTGTTTCTCTGCCATCAACGGATTTCACTCCTGTATCCTTTATTAATGTGAAAACTTCAGTAAAAACCCCTAAGAAATTCCATTCGCGAGTCGAAAGAGCTCTTTCACTCGTTAGTGAACGACACTTAGAGAGCACGCGTCATTCACGCACGACTTGACCACACTAGATCGTCGTTGTGGCCTTCTATTTCCTCAACTAGGTTTCACCTTTTATCTCTTTTCCTTTATTCAAAATAAAACAGCAGCATGAAAAAATTCACTTTCTGTATGGCTCAATTCTTACACGAGGAACTATTTGATTCTTTTTTGTTTTCGCTTTTATTTACTTATTAAAAAAGTTTAAGCAAATTGAAGCAAAGCCGCTCCAGTTAATGGTTTCCTTGACATACGCTCCAGACATAGTGTTATGCTGTGGTTCCAATAAGTCAATCCAGGTCTTTGATATGAACGCAGCTCGTACAGTCCGAGTGATCCTGGATTCCCACACTCGCCCCGCACACACCATATGTCAAAATGAGGTAGGTTGCTCTGAAAATGTTTGTTCTCCTTCCCAATTCAAGCCACAAATAGTTAAAATTGGGAGTAGTAGTTTGCTAGGTTTAGAGAGTGCGCTTTAGACTTCATGTACAATCTAACAGCGTGTCAAAATATAACCTTCCCTCCCTCCCCCCCCCCCCAAGTTAAAATGTCGAGAGCCCTCAGATGTCACTATCATCTTTCAATGGTCCAAATATTTCCAAACAATCGCCGTGCAAATCCCAGAACGGTTTTATACTCGAGAATCTCGCAGTCCTCATCAAAAACTCACTGACTTTTTATGCCTGTGTATATTACATAAGTTGCTCAGTTTATTTTATCTCTGTTCCCTTTTTTATGTGGATTTGATTCTAGGGTTCAATGTTTGTTTCACACCCTCCAAACGCGTACGACCTCTTCTTAACAGCTGCGGTTACTGATGGAATAAAATTATGGGACTTACGCACCAACAGGTGCATTCGCCGGTATGATGATCACGTGAACAGATCGCAGCCAATCGGGGTGGCTATCAGTCCGTGCGCAAGATTCATTGCAACTGGTTCTGAGGACAGATCGGTATGAATCTGCGAATTTTTATTCTTAAAAAAAAATACATATATATATATTTTTTTCTTTTTTTTAATGACACCAAGAGTGCATTACTGAGGCATCTTAGTCAGGTTCGCCATAGCGATCAGGGCCGGGTTGTTCAAAGATAACTCGGGGTTAGTGTAAAATTTTATTTAAGATCTGAAAGCTTGAAAAAAAAAATTCAGCTTAAGTCTTTTTGTCCTCACTTTGTTGATTGAATGAAATAAAAATAAATGAAGAAAATTGTCCTCAAACAGCTTTTGAACAGAGAAGTATAGAAACCTAGATTAAAATTTAACAGTGGGTTAGCGCTAATCGGCCTTCGAAGAACTGGGCCCAGAGAGTTACTCCTTCTCCCTGATCAGTTACTTAGTCCACTTCGGGTAAGCTTTTTTAACGTGCCAGTTATATTCCATAATTGTGTGCTTGAACCCATTTATACTTCCAAGTATAGAGAGGCACTGTCGTGCATAAGACCCAAATACACTTTCACTCGGCCAAGACTGGAACCCAAACCTCTCTATCCAGTGTCTAGCGCGGTAAATAGAAGGAGCCGCCCATCTCTAAAATGCGCCTAACGAACTCACTTAAGTCACATGAAAAGAAAAATTCGAAAAATATTTCACGCTTAGCTTGACAAATACTTTATTTTATTGTTGGAGCATGGTACTCAAGGTTTGTTAGGGTATATCGTTGTTGTTTTTTTTTATTGTATTTTTTTTCAGCTTTGTTGTCGTTACTATTTTTCTTTGTTTTTTCCCTTTGAAAGAGAACGAAGAAATATCAACGCAAAATTTTTTTTTCGAAGTAAACGTCTCAAGTTAAATAAAAATTGGGAAAAAAGGCAAAGTCACAATTGATTTAGAGTACCTAGCAAAAATCAGCCGGCCAGTAGATACAGCCAAGAAAATTACAAAATATCTAAGGGAAACTGTATTACCGCGTAATGTTATGGTAATCGTATACCGTCGAGCTTTTCATGTCGCGTGCTTCAGCTTAAGGGCACGTGAATCCCTCAAGATACCCTTGTAGTAATTACGTATGTCGGAAATGTTGTTTATGCGTGAAAATATCGTAAAACAACACTACATATACATGTAGGGCTGTTTATCAGTAGAAACACTTCCGTAATATTCAATGAACACAAAGCTGACCAGTATACAGTACGATTGTGTACCTTAAAACCTTTGTTTTTTTAACATTTTGAGCTCGGTATGAATTGAAATAAAAAGTGTTTTGCTTTTATATACCTGAGAGATACACGGATGTCGCCAAAAGCATGATCTTATGTACTTGACTTATCGTCTGCCTAACACATACATCTTCAAATGTAACCTACTTAGACGTAAATAGCTCTTAGATCTGTTTTGAAGATTTCTTTTTGGGAGCGTTAGAAACGTCAATGAAATCAAATCATATGTTTGCGAAATGAGAGGTATTTTGTCTGTCAGTGCAACTAAAAATGGCTTTCTTTTAGAAATTTTGCCACTGGATTAGTATGTCTGTAATTGTCCGCGAGGGAAATCGTTGTTATTTTCAAAGTTGTGAAATACCAAACATGACTTATAGTCGGCAGAATTGCGTGGGAAGAAGGCGACGCCCAATATTACAAGCCTCTCCCATCCTGTTGCTTCTTGTTTCATCAATAAACGCCTGTGTTCAGCGGAGGAATGAATAAGTAAGTCATCCGAGTGGGCGTTGTTTTTTTTCTCTCCAGCTGTTTGTAGATGAAACCTATCTTCTTGGACGAGTTTCTTGGCAAATATCAATGCTGACTGATGTACATAGATACGGAATGAAAATGATCAGTTACATCGAGCAATGTGCGACTTAGTCTACGAGTCGAAAAAATAAAGGTTCATTAAGAATTAAAGAGAAATGCAACTTCTGCATTTTTAGTTGAAATCATTTTACTAAAATTCGTTTTTTTGTGGTTGTCAAATTTTGGTTTCTGAGTTCACATGTTTTTTGTAATATAAGCTAATCTGTAGTTTTATCAAAACTTAGCGTGGGACTTTGTACTTTAAACGGATGCTCTTGAAACTCACTCCAGTGTGACTCCAGGAAAATAAAATAGCAATATCCCAATTTCAGAATGTCTAGGAGTTAAGATTCTAATCTCGTGGTAATATTAGCTTGTCTGTGGTTAAACCCAGGATTGAGATCATGTAAACGAAAGCTCTGGGAAATTACTTTCATGTAACCCTAAAACAAGAAAAAGATCTTTTTCTTTGTCCCACAATCGTGACAAGACGAAAAAAAAACATCTTTCTCTATTTCTTTACGGAACTCAAAACTTACCATCTCTCTTATTTCTATTTACAAACATTACGCTATCGACATTGCTGATCCTAGCAGTATGCAGGACGCGTGTCCTATGAACTTCGTAAAAGAACTCGCTTACCGTGGAGTCTCAGTGGTAGAGCATCAGAGCGCGGAATCCGAAGGTCTGAGGTTCGATTCCTCATGAGGACTCAGAATCTTTTCTTTGTCCCACGCTCGTGACAAGACGAAGAAAAAAACATCTTTCTCTTAGAAAAAAGTTTTCGAATTCCCGGAATTTATGGTCACATTTATCTTTTTTTATGATAAGGGCCTTAGTTGAACTCCAACTTTTCGTAAGTATCGACGTATATTCGTAAACTAAAGAAAACATGTACAATATTTTTTTCGTTTTCAGGCCTACCTTTACGACATTCGAGGAAATACATTTTGTCATCGGCTCACTGGTCACACAGACGTGGTATCTGAAGTAGCCTTTCATCCTGCACAACCTCAGGTGTTAAAGGAGCCCTGTACATTAAGATATACGATTGACACTTTTTGTATGTCTGACATAGCAATTTGGCTATTGAATAAGGGCGAAGCGAACTTTTAGAAGCGACCTCTTTGAAGCAAACTTTATCTGATAAAAGCTGTTGTAATTTTTATTTCCTATTAAGTTTAGATTGCATCCGATTTCGATTTTTTTGTAGCAGGGTCAGTTTTAGAGAACTTTCGGAGACGTCAAATAACCGAAAAATAATAATAAAATTTCAAACAAAGGTATTTCCTGTTTTTAGTTCGGAATCAATTACCAGCCAATACCGCTCCTCTTAAAAACCGAGTGAAGGAGGTGAAGAAATAAAATCAGTCAAAACTTCAACCCACATTTCGTTCTGCTAGTTGCGTCAACCCCATCTCTGATTAATCCGGTGATTTTGGAAACTAGAACATACAAGTAATTTTGCTTTCAATGTCTGCAGCCCTACATATAATTCAGAGTTAACCTAGCGTAAGACAAGGTCGTGTATAAGCAGGCGGTACATATATTAACTCAAGTATTTTTCCCTTTTCATCACAGCTTGTAACGGCTTCTCAGGACGGACGATTACGGTTTTTCTCCGATCACGGTTAACAGGTTTGAGGTAAGATGGCGATGTTTAAGTGTAACGAGCGTTTTTCCTTTTTTTTCTTTTTGTTATTAACGAAATGTTTAATTGGTGAAAAGATTGGGATTTCTTTGGAAAAAGAAGATCAAATCTGAGTTTTGATTCGCCTACATGTTTTGATGTCGTCATGTTAAAGCCTTTTTTCAAGATGGGTGTCAACAGTCCGTTAGGTTTGAAAACTACTTTCTGAAGAAAAAGAGATTTTGTTTGAAAACAGTCTTGCTATTAACCTTAGCTCACATTGAATCGATTTAAAAAACCTATGAAATAAAATAACGTAATTTTTGTGACAAGTTTTATAACTTGTCGAGTTACAGCAGACTGTGCATGGTAGAGAAATTTTTCTTAAGATTATTTTATGTTACACAACACTAAAGTGATGTTATTGTACTAAGGGTAGTAATTTTTGGGCCATCTTATATTCGCGTAGTAATTTTTCTGCGAAAACTTATGTCCGCGATCGAGGACAGTCCGCCAAATGCACGGAAATTTGATCATGCAGAATTTTCATGCAACTCGTAATGTAGTGTTGGAGGAAGCTCGTGGTACGTAGTCATAATGTTCCCCAAGTCAAAGTGAACAGACGTGCACAACCCCGCTTCTTGAGATCGGCAACTGTTTGTTTGCTTTGTTAGACGTCACGTCTCCTAAAGTTTATCATCTAACTCTGATTTGTCTCTAACTCAAATATAATACATATGGAAAAGAGGACTGTTTAATTTTTTTGTTGTACCACCTGAAGACCATTGCCACATGGTTCAAGTAGGCTGAATGTGAATGCCCACGTTCCAACGTAACGGAACTTGTGGGCCGTTCAATCGCCGTCGTCCAACTCACCCTACAACTCTAACCTCCGCGGGTTTGTTTTCGATTAATTTTAAACGTATAAGAATTGCATGGTTTAATATCGCACTGTACAAAATTTCACGGTCAAATTTAGTAATCTGTGAAATGTTTCTGAGCCTTAAGCAATATTTGCTAGTCTTTCAAATCGATCTGAGAAGCCACAACTCTTCTTGAGGCTTGATTTCCGGTTGTGGAACTTCGTTTGATTTTCTCTTATCCCCTTTCCTGTTTTTTTTTCCTGTACTATTTCATTAATACTAGTCGTAACGGTGAGGGTCTCAAACTTTCCTCAACCTTTATTTGTCCCGGATTGTTTTTCTACAAATCTTCATTCCGAAAGCGAAAGTGGGATTTGTACCATAGGAGGAAGTTGATATTGTTGTTTACATGACATTCCCCCAAATATGGAATACCTGTGAATGATACCTGTCATTGATGCCCAAAAAAGGCGTGTGACGTCAGCCGTCTCGATGCTTGAACTTGGGGAAGGTAGGGAAAAAAAGTCAAGCAATACTGACCGGCCGATGTTTCTCTCGTGAATACCGTATTATCCTCTTTTATTGTTTGTAAAAGACAGTGCTTGAGCCGTTTCAAAATTTTCCCGCGTACTTTTATACTGGCGTGACACTCTGCATAACAGTATCTGCAAGAATACGGACTAAAATCTGCGAAATCCCCGTTGACAGTCGGTAAGTTGTCAACTGATTAGAGCACTACTTCATCTACCTGCTAAACTTCGACAATGTTGCCACCTCGGACTTCCACGATTGAGTTTCCCGACTTTTTAAGAAGCGAACTATCTGGCGGACACTCGCGGCAATTCGTATTTCGTCCATGCCTTTGTCAGTCGGTTTTGAATTTCTCAACTTTGATTAGGAACGGATTTATGCAAGACTAGCGGGTTTTTTGTGTGTACGACTGCGCTTTAAGGTTTACGGTATTGCAGCCTTACGAGAATGTCAAACGATGCAATAGTTCATTCACCCCGTGTTAACTGTTTCTCACCTGAATCATTTTTCTCCTCTTTTAGGATGATAACAGAACGTGCACACGGAGTTAAACGCAAGCTTACTGAAATTGATGGCGATCATGAGGTGCATGGCCGCTGTCTTCAACGACAAACAGTGTTCAATATTTCGATCTGCAAACTGCAGAAAAGCTTTACACGGCCAGAGCCCGTCCTCTTTAAAACCGTGCTCATCTCCAATACGCTTCGTCTCATCGAAGAAGACATTAGAGAAGAACGGAAGAGTTTAGAAAAAAATGATTTGAACGGACCTAGCGACGAGGAAACATTCGCCAGAGTAGTCAACATGCACGAACCAACGAATCGCTCCGGTCTTAACATCGGCACGCGATCACGCGACGCCTGTGAAACTTCGAAAAGTTCTCTAACTTTTGAACAAGAACTGAATATTCTGGGCGACAAAATGGTGAAAGAACTTGAGCTGGACATGGAAAAGTCTAAGTTACTCGAAGTGTCCGCCAAAGAAAAATCAGAACTACTCACTCAAAGCCCTTTAACGCGCTCTGCTGCCGATTCGAACAACAATAACCCGGGGTTCGAAGAACGTGAAAGAGCGGTCACCTCCAACTCGGATGAAATCATTCGAGAATTCACATGCGGCAGTCTATTGGGATTGGAATTAACCGAAGAACTGGAGTTTAAAGACGTAGACGTTTCGCTCTATGACTTCGACGTTCCAAACGGATCGTTTCCGATAGATTTTGACGAGTTTTGCAGCGTGTGGAATCTTGGATCAACCAGTGTAGCAGCGCGGAGTTTGCCCAGCAGATGTAGTGACAGCGTAAAGCTTGAGCGAGCAAACGAACATAATTTTGACGATCTCGACCAAGTTATGCAAATTTTAGTGGGATCTTAGGTAGCTGTAATTTTTACAGGACCCTAAATGCGAATGTCGTTTATTTGAATTCGTTGCAAATTTAAGTCAAATGAGTACAATTTATACAGAGAAAAAGAGAGTTAAGAAATTTTAACATAGTTGTATCAGTTTTAGCATGTGGGTATAAGGCTATTTATAGTCGGCGCTGCCGATAGAATCCACAACTTTTTATATGCGATGCAAATAAATATTTTATGTGAATTTGGAGATGTATTTGAAGAGGTAAGAAGAGAGTATTTTTTCAGCATATTTGTAGGTAATTTATACTGTATTATATGACATGAAATATGAACTTTTTAACTCGCCAAGCTTTGTAAGTTTTGCAAGCATGAAGCTAATTAATTACTTGTTGTCCATACGGATCAAGCTATCCAGCTAGTTAGAGAATATTTTATGAACTGGATAGTATGGAAGTAGCATGCCAGACCTCTCAATGAATGTAGTAAATTATGCGACCTTTTCATCTTCTTGATGTTCTGTTAATTTATGATTCTTGCATAAGACAATTGCTAGGAAAATGGCTGAAATGACTTTGAACTAGACTAGTTTGTTATAATAATTTTATTCAACGCATTGGTTTAATTCATTTTAATGAATAGGAAATTGCTCAATAAATTATCACTTGTTGAACAGCTGTGGCTTTGATGGCTACTGGTTGCATATGTCAAAAAATCATTCTTGTGTAATATAAACTCCATGAATGTAGAGGGTAAACATTTATATGGCTAAAGAATGGATGAAGAGTGCACATGATTTTTGAAAATAAATTGAGGTTTCCTTGGAACCATGGTCACCTGTCTAGTGTCAAGTCTTCAAAAGGTGGACTTAAGGTTGGTGTCTAAATTGAATTAATGATGTTTCCTTGAAATCATGGTCACTTGTATGGTGTCAAGTCTTCAAAAGGTAGATTTGAGATTGGTGTGTTATAGTCAACTGCTCTTGGTGCACTTGAGGCAACTCACCTTAATTTATCAGATTCACACAAACCAGAGTTTATTGTTATCACCACAGAGATTCATGTCCTACTAAACCCAGTGACAACGACAATTGTGGTGTTGCAAGATCTAACCAGGTTGATATGCAAAGAGTGGATTAAATTTAATCACCAGTTTTCATTCACCTCACCTAAAAGTAGTGATCCACTTCTAAAAATTATTCCTTTGGATAGATCCTAAACTAGGATGTTTCCCATGAGTCTGCCACTGATTACTAGCACCAAAACTTAGAGTTATTTCAGCATATAGTAGTTCCACTTGATGGTTTGCACGAGGCTTGCACAGAGCAAAACTGTGCATCTCACCCTCCCAACTAAGAAATGTCTGACACATCAACTATACCATATTGTCTTTCTCCTAAGGGAGAAAATGTATTTCTCATTGTGCAAAGTAGTGCAATCTAAGGGATGAAATCTGGAGAAAGACAGGGAGGAAAAGATGTCCAGTAATTGTTGAGGACTCTCTGCTCTTGTTTACAAACAAGTGCTATTTCCTAGACTTAATCCTCAGTTAAAAGGAGTCTGCTCAAGCACCTCAAATAACCTTGGCCGAGGCAGAAGAAATTGTTTGTTCTTTGACACAAATGCAAAGGTGACTGTCATGGTAAAATAACATATTTTTGTAAACTCAGCTCTGTCAAGATTAGGGAGATGTTAACCTGTGTGGACCAGGATTGTCTTAACCCTTTCCACCCTAACATCAGTATGAATATTCTCCATCCTGTTCTCTATACATTCCTTAGGGTGCTGATGAGGAGAATTTGCTTTAAAATCCAGAGCTTCTCTAGTTGGTGAATGTTTGATTCAGAGGTGATGGTGTAAGGAGAAATTAGATGCTAATCACTCTAAGGGGTTAAAGGGTAAATGTTAGTTTCCTGTAATTAATCTAAACATTTCATCTTTTGAACCAGCTGGTTGCTAAATTGAGAACAATCATGACTTGGCCACTTACAATTTCCCATGCTTGGGCTAGTGTTTACTATTTCATTCCCAAAGTCCTCATCAGGTATTTTACATAGTCTGTTCTTGTTTGTGGTGGTGAGTAACAGGGTTCGGTTTGAAAAATCTCAATTGCCCAATCAAAAGGGCTCCTGGTTGAAATACATCTACATATGTGTATCTTTTTGTTCTGCATGGAACATAACATATTCATACCAAGGTTACCTCTAAAGTGAACACAATAAAAATATCCTCTTATGAAATGTGATGTTTTATTGAATTCACAGTTTTCATAAGGTAGATTTTTTAATGAAAAAATTTATGTATGAAGGGGTAGAAATGTTTAAAATAGTTTAATATACAAAGAGCTGAACCGTCTAGCACCTTACACATCATCAAAAATGAACTTACATGGAAGCACTTTAATTAAACACTGACAAATTTAGTAATGAGAATATGCTGGTAATTAAATTATCAGAATATAAAATTTATGTAATTATTGATACTGTGGAGGTAGAAATTTAACAAAATAATATAGTACTGAGTGAACTAAATTTTCTGACTTACATTCAATTCTATTAATAAAATGAAAACACTGAGGTTGAGGCTACATGATGAAACAGAAAATATAGATTGAAATTCAACTGTTGAATTCGAGGAATATCACCTTTTGTGTCCTCAGAGTTATCATTTGTTATTAATTCTCAATTCTTTAAACACAGTCTGCAAAATGTACCTTAACCTGTACAACTCTCACGTGATAAAAAAAGGAATAGATAAATTATTCTTAAAGGGCAATTTGGTATTAGATGGACCAAAACTTAAGTACTCCAGCATTAAAGCCAAAAATCACATAACTTTTTTTATAGACACACTTTTCAATGAAAATAAAATTTCTCCAAACTAAAGTAAAGAAACATAATGTTTCAAGTACAAGGAAGACAATATTTTTGCCCAAAACTTTTTCAGCAACATTATAACATACCGCTACTAACCAAAATAGGAAGCTGTGATTTTAACTCTCAGCCAAAAAAAAAGACAATTATTTCCATGGTCCTTTCCTAGAAAAATTGTTTAAGTATTGTAAAACAACGGAATCTGTTGTTAAAAAAATGTTGGATCTCATGTTTTTCCACCCCAGAAACTATGCACTTAATTATACTTTCCCAACAATCCTATGGTCTGTTTTGCACTTACACCATGTATAGGAAGTGAAGTATATAGACAAAATGTTTTCTTTAGCATAAAACAAACTCTGAAACATGTTACATGGGAATAAATATATATTTTTTTAAAATAAAGAGTTTTTCCCAACAATCCACCACTGATAATATCAAACAAGAAAATAATTAAGTTAGCTAAATGCTGCTCTGATATTTCTTATACATTTCTCTATCTTTCACTTGCATTGCAATGTGACAGATGTATCACTCATAACTTAGCTTATTAGGAGGATCTAAACATGATTATAAATTACTATATTAAATGCATCTAAATATGATCAATTAAGTTGTTAGATTCCCATAAACCAGCCCTAACAAATACTTTGTATCAAACTATACACTTTGAAAGTTCAGAACTCTACAATACACAAAACATGTATACAAATGTACATGTACACCTTTCAGTCACACTAAGATGCTACGCACTTTTATATTACCTCTTTCAGTAACTCTACAAGATATAATAGCCATTTTTCCTCTGACTCTTAAATACACTTCTATAGGGTAATCTCAAATTTGGTTATCCTGTATGTTGCAATTCATTGCTGTATGACAGCAAACCTAGAGAGTGTAGTAGTTAAAGTTGTTGTAAACAGTTCTTACAACCAATTTGGAAACTTAAACAAAAAAAACAAAACAAAACAAAAAATTGTTTTGATTGAGGTCCACGTAACCATATTGCTACCTCAAGTTTGTCTTTCCAAGTAGAGCATGTATTTGTTCTTTGACCAAAAATTAAATCCATAATTTTCAACCATCAGACCAATAAAAACCAAGTAAAAACACCCTTCCATTTTATCAGATACCACAACACTGTCTCACACATTTACTACTAAATAGCTATACACCCATTTTCAAGAATGTTGGAATTTGAAAAAATTTAAGAAATATAAACACCTTTTATTTCCTCATCAAAAAGGTATGAAGAAAACAAAAGGTATATTTGTTGTGTATATTTTCAAATTACACTAGTTTTGAAAACAGGTGTATATTTATATATTGGCATTCGAAGATGTTGTTTTTATACATCATCATTAGTTCAATTTTAGATGTCCAATTGTATTGCTATCTTAAGTTTCACAGTTAATATTCACAAAAATAGCAATATTAAGCTTTAGATGAGGTATGCACTTAGCATGTCTTCAATTTTACATCTGAAAGTTCTGAGCAAATTATGAGACTAAGTGTCAATATATTTGGATGAGTTTTTAAACCACATGTGACAGAAGAAACAAACATAAGAATACTGCTATTGATATCATTCCAAGGAAACAATGTCATGATAAATAAAGCCACTTTCAGTAACAATTCCTCCGAAAAAGTTTAGACATTTTAGGTGTGATGTAAAATCGAGTGTGGATTTTATCACTGCAGAGAAGACTCTGTCCATAGCTACATGTGTGCGTAGCCTAATTTGGTATTATAAGGTAAAGGAAACGACCTGTATACAGGAGTGTATCCTGTTTTCCAGTAGTGCCAGTGTCTACAGACATGTAAAACGGTCATCTAGTAGCAAATATAACGCTACATATCAAGATTGTGTTCTTGAATTGAAACAAATGTAAGAACAAGTGCACATGCAGCCGTTGATTGCAATGCAACAAAAAAATTTAACCCTCGATCGATAAAATATTACTGAGCCATTACTGAATAAATGAGAATGAATTGTTGGGTTTGTAGTCGTGATCTTTTTTCAATTTACATTTTTGGCGTAGTTTGAAACTCCAAGAAGGTTGTGACCTCACATACAGGAATTAAATGCAGCAGCTATGTCCACGCAGAAAAGTGTCACCTTTCCATGTTTTAGTTTCAACATAGCGAAAGAAAAAACATTAATTTCCTTTCTAGTTTCACAGATAAACCTCCTTCCGAAGTTAAGTGCGTTGTTCATTACCAAATTAAAGGTTAAATCTTTTGATATATCGCGTGTGTCATAACATCAACACAAAGAACTACGTTTAAACCAGATCTCTATGTTACAAGGGTATACAAATTGTGATTTTGTACAAAACGTTCGGCACAAATATTCAGTGTGGCTTTATAACTTACTAATGGCTGATTTGATTAAGTTAATTTTCCATTTATACATAAAATATCTCCTTATTCGATCGACAATCTGCGATATCTTATGTACTCATCGACATAATCTGCTCTTTGTACAATACGTATAATATAAATATATGTTGACCTTGGAGGTTCTATAAATTAAAATAACTCCAAGGTGCAATAAACAAAAGTTTTACAAACATTTGCGATTTCCAAAAGTATCTAAAAATTTCAGACTCACGTCTCCAAGGCACATATGTAGCTATGAAAAACACTGTCCAGTTCGCCGAACAAGGATTCCCTATCGCAAGCAATTTCTTCGGCATCTTCGAACACATCGTCGTCTACGTCCTCCGGGAAAGATTCAGAAATTGTACAACTACCACGCAAGTTGTCATTGGCCATTAACGATGAAGAGTTTTCAACACAATTTGTCCTGGAATCACCCGTCGCCACGTTGTTGTCAAAACTTAATCTTATCACTTTAGGATGTGGCGGCGAAGAATCCTCTCTCGTGGTCGCCTCCGTTGGCTGTAGAGTTATTACACTGCCGCAAACAAACGGGTTTTCTTCTGCGTAGATCTGCTTGTGAAGCATCTTCAAGGTATTGTTTATTAAAACTGTACGCCTGAGACAAGCTTCAGGATCTTCCAATCGACGCAACTTTTCAAAAGTGACTTGTAATATAAAGCGACGTTGATCAACAAGTGATACAACAGAGCTTTCGCTTTCTACGACAACTTTGCTGGACTCTTTCCTTTTGATTCCTCTCTCTTTGATCCGATATATATCTGTGAAACGGGAGATGAATAAGTAAATAGGTCAGGGCACAAATATTAAGTGCTATTTAAATAGACCAAGACCTTTTCAAGGCCGAACTTTGCAACATTAAACAAGAGAACACAAAAGAATCGTACTTAATTCAAACAAATCAGGCAGGGTGATCACTGCATACGAATTAGGGATGAATGTAGGCAGTCAACCTTTCGCTGCACTTTTCATACGTAATAAGGTTTTGTTCTAAGATTAAAAAGAAAATGGGAATTCAATTAGATGTGAAAGAATTGTCTTACCTTTCTCCCCTGGGTTCGTACAAAGAAAATTAAGTTCTTCGGATTGAGTTTCCCATTCTTCAGACAGGAATGTTTCGTCTTCGTCCAAACACTGATCTTCCATCGTAAACGACCACAAATTTGTCATGGGAATTACAAGGGTCATTCCACATCGCCTAAATAAGACCTAAAACGTGCGAGAAAATTTTATTAGTGGAGAGTAAATATAGGCATGATGCATCATAAACTTAACGCCGCTTTCATGAAAAGTTAAAAAAAATTGTAACTCGCGCTGTCATTGTCAGCGACGGCAAAAGGCGAAGGAAAAATATTGACACCGCATTCTAAAATTGGTTTATCGGCGCCGCATCACAAACATACCTACACTAACAAATACGAGAGTAAATAGCCTAAGAGATTCCGCAGTTGAATGAACAAACTTCCTCGGTTACTATTAAACTGATGAAGCTACATCCTTTCCACTTTGTTGTCCTCAAAACACTAATCAAAACCATCAAAATCATTAAAAATGAAAGTTGCTTTAGCGTGCCATTATTCCAGCCCATTAAAGCTTTTCTACGCTTCACAAATTACCAAGCATCATCAGTCGTACAAAAAATTATATCAAAGCCGTAAGACCTTCAATGAAGATAAAAAGGAACTAATCGGGATGTTTTTGACCAAGCAGCGGCAGATGTCTCAAAGGAAAACTTCAATGCTCTGTTTCACACACAGCCTCGCACCACCACCCTTGTCACAAATCGACACTTGATTGGCTTTCGCTGTATTGAGCGGGCTTCTCTATTGTTTTCAGTGTCAAGAGCTTGTCAACACACCTGTCGATGTTTGTCAAAACGAGCCAATCGGAAGTGTTGGATTCCGGATGCATAGTGGCTTGAATAATAATTGTCGCTTTTGCGATTTTACCCGTTTTACGATCGGTTCATCCTAAATATTTTATGCAATGGTTGTAAGCACGCATCATTTATTTAAATGAAACTCATGTGAGCATTGATCTTTTTCACTCCATGTTTTTGTTACGTAATTAGGTCATTAAAAACATCCACTCTTCGATAAGAAATCGCGCGGGTGTATTTTGATTTGAGTTTGATGAGACATAGCATTAATATAAATATCTCTTCCTTCCAGACAGCGTAAGTGTTGGCAAATTTACTGCTACTCCACAGGAAGACCTATATTTATTACGCAAAAAAAAGTGCCTTCGATCTTTGCACATTTTTTCAGATTTAGAACAAACTGGAAAAAAAAAAAAACGATCTTGCGTTCGTCTCACCAGCTAGGAAAAGGTATTCATCTTAAATCAGCGATCTAGCGAGTTTTTCGGTAAATATGTTATTCACAAGAAATAACAATTACTCAGCGACATAGAGGAAAGTTTTCCGATTTAATTCATCAAAGAAATTGGTTAAAAATGACGGGAAAATGGGAGGAAAATGAAATTTAGCGATTAGTTCAAAGGTACACCAGGGCGAACTGCAATGAACGGATGAAAAATATAAAAAAATCAGTACCATCCTTTGTAGGAGTGTAGGCCATACAAGGCTGTGTATTAAGTCAGTACTTAACGTGTAAATACAAAGGAAAATAAAAGCAAACAATCGTGCGAGGACAGCTTTTCTACACACAAACTGCTATCTTTCATTACAGCGCGTCAAAACTATCGATTTCGTATTTAATTCAGCACAAATATTGGGAAAAAAATTAATGACAAATGTATTTTGAATGAATTTAAGTAAAAGCGTTATCTTACTTGGAAAGAATCAAGAGAAACATTTCGACTAATAAACAAGATAAACTCAACAATTTGTCTCGAGTCATTCAGCTCGACCCTCGCTACCGAGGTTCCCCGCTCAGTTGAGCAAATATTGCAGTTTGAGATCTTTACGCTGGATCATTCCAGGAAAACGGTGAAAAACAATTGCATTGAAAACTGATTATTTGCGAATAAAAAAGAGCTTTCCTAAGTACCAGCGCTACAAATTACTTCATCTCGCCGATATCATCAGATTATTTGTTAGACGGAAAGTAATAATTTGAATTTGAACAAAAGTGAAAACCCTCTCATGCAACAATCGTACGCTGCATGCTCTAAAACTCCAAAAAGTTACTACTGCTTTGCCATCTACAACAAACTTGAAAAAAAAGCGATGGAGCAAATTCAACCCACCTTATCAATATAAAGAGGTGTTCTCGATTTGATGCAAATATTTATCAGATTTCAGACAGAAAGTTATGATTTGTATTCGCAATCCCTGCGTGGCCATGTGTAATGTTGAAGTCTGGTGCATTTCATTATCGAGAGCTAATTGCAGATGTGACAAAGAAAGCCAATAGAATTTCGCGT
The DNA here is from genome assembly GCF_964200805.1 of Pocillopora damicornis. Lineage (NCBI taxonomy): Eukaryota > Metazoa > Cnidaria > Anthozoa > Scleractinia > Pocilloporidae > Pocillopora > Pocillopora damicornis. The sequence goes on from NC_142676.1 coordinate 1,784,692, forward strand.
AGGGAATTACTTTCGCATCTCATAACTTATCAAACAATACGGAGATCTCCTTTATTAAAAATTCATTGTTTGCTGATCTAAGCTGGCTGCCAATAACATGTCCACTCGCTTAAAAGGAACAATATTCATGGAGAAAATTAAGACAAATGTTAACATAATATTCAAATATGCACGCGAAAAACGTTAACGAAATATGTTATATTTGCTTCAATTTTCCTCTAAAAGAAATTTATATCAGTTTTAAAACTGCTATCATAAACATGGTGTGAAATATTGATTCAGAAATCGAAAACTTTGCAATTCAGAGCGGCTTGACTAAATCAAAGTCAAGCAGTAATTTCAGACGCAAAATTTATTAAAAGCTGGGCAACGTAGAAAGTAAACAACACGTGATGTTCTTGAGAAAACTTTAATTCACAAACATCATCTAATGTTTACCTAATTATTTCGAGCTAAAATGATGTCAGTTTAGCGATTGGAAGTCATCTTTCTGTGTGTTTATGGTGTAGAAAGGCGCAACACGAAAGATAATTTCGGAATTACTTTATTTATTGTCAGCTTACTTGTAGCGCAATTGAACAGAAAATTATAAAAACTAATTATCTGTAATACTTTTGAGGTTGTGAGGTTTCCCTAGTGATGGCTTTCAAAGCAAAAACGAGTAAACTAATACTACGTGTCACAATCTTGCTAAAAATAAAAACACGTTTCTCCTCACGTACAACTGAAAAATTGAGTTATTCGCCCATTTGACAGAATCAACAATTTTCATCCCTGTTCTTTGGAAAAATCCATATTTAAACCATTGTGGTCATATAAGCAATTAATAAGACAGTTTTTGGCAACTAGTTCATATTCCCTCGAGCTCATTGAAATGTTCTCCAACTAATTTCAGTTTTATACTTAATTAGTCATCATTTGATTATTGATCTTCAGTTACATACTGGTGCTTGATTCCGAATGTCATTTTTCACCGGTTGAGTGTCGTATGACCAAACCCCAAGTGATCATAGCGACCGATAAGAACGAAAAAAATCACAATACGGGCACATAAGAACCCTGAGTGAATGTGGCTGGAGTCATGCACGGGAAAACGCACGCGACCAATTGATTTCTAAATTCTGCGTCTGATTGGTCAGGGGGGTGAGGTAAGTATTCTGAACCAATCAAAAAAACTACGGTGGCCCACAACTGTCGCGGTAAAAGAAATAACTTCTCAGCAAAGAAAAATACTCACGGCAAAATGAAGAACCTCACGGCTAAAAGGAAAAGCCTCACGGTAAAAGAGAAGAACCTCACGGCTAAAGAAAAAACCTCACGGTAGGCAAAAAGAATAACCTTCACGGCAATTAAAAGTAAAAGACTCACGGCAAAAGGAATAACCTCTCGGCAAAAAAAATAACAATGTTTTCGCGGCATAAAAGAGAGCGTGGGGACTGGGAGGTTTTTTTCTTTTGCAGTGAGTCTTTTTCTTTTTGCCGCGAGGTCTTTCATTTTTTCGGTGAGTCTTTTCTTTTGACCGTGAACGTAACGGTTATTTCTTTGGCCGCGACAGTTGTAGGCCACCGTAAAAAACATGTTTCATTTTGCGGGTTGAATGGCCCGTATTCAAATAAACGATCGAGGGGCAAATGAGGCGAACGAAATTTACTACAAAACTTTCCATTTTCTAGCAAATCAAGACAGAAACAACAGCATATTGAGCAAGAATCATCTTTTATTGCACTGTTGTTGCATATTCCCATTTTTTATGTAATTCTTTGATATATCTGCATGGACTAATGTCCTCTCACACCAGATGTCATGGTTAGATAGCCTTATTTTTCTCTTATCACCATTTTTTTTCACATTCTTCGCCGACCATATATAATAGGCTTTTATTAGCTCTTTTTCTCAAATGGAAATTGTAAAACTAATATCAACTAACGACACTCATATTATATATTCTTTCTCTCGATTAAGCCAGACGTTACAAGTAATTTCCAATGAAAACAGCGCGCTTCTTTACCATATTTTATTCTTTCAGAAAAGTTGTGTAGCTCTACAAACAATTAAGCAAAGAATTGTACATCAGTTTGTTGGTAGCTTCCTTTTAAATGAACGAAAACAAACACCTAAAAACAAAACTTCAAAGAAATAAGCATATTCTGTTACTTGGCCTTGCCATTTGATGACAACAATTCAAATGAGTTACAGCCATGGAATATTTCAATTCCTGAGTTTTAATTGGTTAACATAGCATGGTATCTGAGCTAATATACCATGGGCCCCTTTCGAGATACAAGATTTTGAGATACTTCTTTTGCCTTTTTTAGTTATTTCAGTTATTTCATTTCCAGTCGTTGAATAAAAGACAGTTGGGGCCAACAAGGCACACATTTTAACATCCACCATCTCATATCCACCGCCTGTTCATGGAATAACTGTTAACATCAACACGTTTGACGAATATATACACTGAGCTTGGCTCCAACAATTATAAACATTCCTACGGTCCGTACAGGACAAGTAAACTTTATCTTTTTTCCTTTTTAATTTATCTACGAAATGTATAACTAACTAAACCGACGCATCAACGACGGAAGAAAAGTAAAAACTTTTATTATGGAGTGAACACTGTTACATTGACGAACAATCCGCCCAAGTGAATCTGTTCAACACCACTAGTCACAAAAGCCACAGGGGGTTATTAACACGAATCGACGATTTACAAGGTAAGTTTCACCTCTTACTCTTTTTAGTTTACGAAGGAGATTGAATTTTGTAGCGAGTTTTTAGTGAGTTTGTAGTTAGTTTATAGCATGGAAGAGCCACCCTCCGATGGATATGCTAATAAACCATTATTATTATTATTATTACTATTATTGTTATTATTTTAAGGTACTATTTTAGTCAACTTTTCTGTTTTCGGCACATATACGCAATCAAAATTAAAGAGTATTTACAAGCCAACATCTGATATATACACTTATTAAACAAAAACTACACGAGTGTTATGGATAGTGACATCATAATAGTCCAACGGTGGAGCCTGGAACCATTGGCCACTCGGCACTCTCTAGGTCCCAGACTTTGACGTCCACTGCCTGTCCAGTGGCAGATGCTCTACTTGGGGCATCACATGTAATACCTTTTTGTCTGACTATGGCATTGATGTAACTCGCCATAAGCAAGGTGATTTCCAAAATCTGTAACAGAAAAACAAGTTTCAGCACCGTCTATTGCAAATAATCTACACGAAGGCTGGGAAAAGGGGAACAAACAGTCGGTTTTTGCTTCGCATCTGATTGGTTGAAAATTTGGCGCCACTTTTCTTGACCAATCACGGAGCGCAGAGAAGCAAAAACAATACAATCCCGGATTGAATTTATAATTTGATTAGAATTACCTTTGCTCTAGGCATGACAAACAGCAACCTCTGGGTACCCTGCTCAACTGTGTTTCCGCCACGCATGATAGACTGGTTCACAACTAACATGAAGTCCTCTTTCCACCCACCAAATGTTACTACGTGCTTGTATCTATAGCGGCACATCAAGCGCTGAAAAAACAGAAGAAGGAGCAACATTTAATCACCAACAACTTTCCTAACCAAGAGCACTTGTCAACACCACCTAGGGAAACTGGGCACATGAGTTGGGGGAGGGCGGGGGAGGGGGTTAGGTCTACTTTTGAATAGATTTGATGAGTTTACGGGATCTTAGCGCCTGGAGAGGACCATTTCATCATCTAACAATTTTGTTCAATTTTGGGACAGTAAGACGAGAAAAAGCGAGCGGGCGAGCGAAACGAAACAATGACTCTGACAAACACAAGCTGAACTGGCAAACTTACCAAGCTGTTTCCTTCCAGAAGATTAATACTGTCCTCTTCCACTGCCAGCCACACTGGCTGGGTATTGTCTACAGGCGCAGCGCGTTTTTTTGCAGCGGAAACCGTATTTTTTTGCTGTTGGAATGAAATAGTTAAAGATCAGTACGCTGTTAATACTTGGGTTTTTGCTAAGCTACAAGTGAAAAAAGTTAATTCACGCAGCAGACCACGTCAAGCATAAATGGCTGCTGAAGTTTATCAAGGTTTTCACAACATGAAGTGGTGAGAGTGAAATGTCTCTCAAACAAAGAAAATACTATGGGCTGACCTATTAAGCGGGAGTTCAGCGCACTGCCTATTAAGTTAGTCACCACATCGCGCACTGGGGTTAAATTAAAACAATTACGAATATAGCTACTGCAAAATACGAAATACAAGTCGCCTTGGGAAACAATTTGCCTCTACTTTATTGTGAATCTCGCCTCAAAAAGATTGGCATCCCAAACCTGCGCTTGGAAGAGCCTGCATCCAAAAAACGGCCATCGCCTTGCATTCTCGAGATATTTGTCCACGCACTCTTTCACGCTCCAACCGTGCAGCGTCGACCATTTTTCGGCCATGCGCAGTGTGAGTGCCCTAAAAGGAGTAGAGAAAGTTGCAGTCAGGTTGACGAAAGTTTCAAGTTTGCTTCCTAGTCCTTTTAAATCTTCTCCGTCATCAGTCATCCTGGATCTTTCGTGGTCTCCTTCGCTACTTAACTATTCAATTCACAATTTTAACGTGTACTTCCGAACTCGAGAGAAAATTTTTGCTAACTATTTGCAAGCAATTTGTTGCGAGTTGCCCACCTTTTTCCTGTGTCTTCCCGCAGCGTTTTAACACAAAACTTGGTGATAACAATCTCGATTCTCTTGCTCGGCAGTGAATTGCTCTGTGCTCTATAGTCACCATAAGAGATCTGATGAAAACAAACGCCATTTCTCAGTCAAAACACTTACAAATTATTGTCAAGAAGTCAACAAACGTTTGTCTCCTTCGCTATCAATCTCCAGGATGTCACTCAGTACTCCCTTTTGGACGAAACATTACCTTAAGTCCTCCCCCTCTTCAACCCATACCCCTCCCCCCCCCCCTGCAAAAAAAAAAAAAAGAAAACCAAACAAAAACTAACGCGAAGGTGAGTAAAAAAGTTAATTAGAAATTTCCAATACCTGGGCCATAAGCGCTGCAAATTCCAAAGCCATCTCCTTGCTGACAGGAAATCGGCCCTTAACAATACTATCATTTGTCTGCAATTCAAATGAGCATAAAATTTAAAACAACAATTACGTTATTGGCACGTCTAATGAAACGGAACCCATTCCGAACCACCGTCGATCTCGTACGCGAATATCGCGGATATTGCGCAAGCGTTTGTGCAGAAATTATGTCTGTAACGAATATACCAGTTAGAAGATTAAAGACATTTTACGTAGTTTTGAAACAAAGATGCAAAACAATTCAATGCACAGAGAGTTAAATATTTCATGATATGAAGATGAAAAGAGGTTATCATTTTTTCTTTGATTAAAGGTCTTAATTACCTGGAGTACAAGGAAGTACTTTTCTTTGTCTGTTTCTCCGCTGCTGAGGCTCTTGAAATGTAACCTAAACAATTTACAATTGACAAAAATTTGAAGATGATTAAATCCTTTCCAATCATATTTCCTACTTTCTCTGTTCACTCTCCCTTAACAACCATACATTTTCCTTGAAATCAGCCAGAACACCAACACGACGCAAATATCCAGTTCGAATTCATGCTTGCACAAGGATGTTCACAAAATAATCAAACATTCAGTCTATCAGAAGTGCACTTTCTCTCTGGGCCCAACTGAAAACCACCTTGCGTAACGTAGACTCACTGCCTTAACCTTTCTCGCTAACATAACAGAAAAAAAGGACCTGGATTGCTAGACCGCTAGAAAATTCACCTGTTCTTGTAGGTGAGTTTGATCATCCTATTAGTGTCCAGTTTCCCTTGGCTTTGACTTCGTAACGCTTGTTCCCATTTCGAAATCACGTCACACAGCTGTGGAGACAATGGTAACAGAGAAGGACGTCATTCACAAAAGTGTATTGAAAAGTGCATTGGAAGAAAAGGAAGGAAACTTGAAACTTCTTAAACTCAATCAATCTCTGCAACAAACTGCTCATCCGGGCATACTTACTTCTAGTTTACAAAATGCCACTTATGAGTTTGGCACCACGTTTGATGACTTTAAGAGGCACCAAAGTCTCGCGCTAAGGACTTTCGAAAGCGTGGAAGTCAAACAGACGCAGCAATTGAGCCATGTTTGAAAAAGCTTAACGGAAACGTAGAAATTACTAACCTTGACTTTGGCTTGTAAACAATGCTCTACTAAGTTAAAAGGATTATCCGTGAAGAGTGCATATCCACTTTCCGAGGACGAGCGAATACCGACCATCTGCAAGATATAATATTTATCAGTTTCAATAAAAACAAGAACGAGCCACACCAATTACAGTATCATGATCAAAACCATACTCAAATGCACGGTTTCACTCACAGTTCCTCTCCTTTTCTTGTCCGCCATTGCAGCATAAAATTTACTTAAGAAACAAGGCGGCCCATTCCATCTCGTGTTAACTGAGCCATTTGGCCGGTTCCGAGTTATGGCACGTGCCTTAAAATAAATGATCTATTGTCTTCAGTTGACTTACTCTGTTAATTGTCTCCGAAAACTCTTGAATGGTAGTGGAACCATCAAAACCAAATACCTAACAAGTGAAATGAAGAGGAGAAAAAGAAAGATATTGAACAGCTGTATCAGGCGTGTGACCGGAAAAAAAAACGTGGAGGTGAATAAATAAACAAGAGGTACACAAAAACGAGAGCTCGTTGTAACTGAGGGAATACAATTTCTTCCCAGCGTGTTTTTTCATAAATTCGGTACTTAATACAGACAGAAGGATTTATATCGTTTTGGCAAAAAAGAAGGAATTTGTCCGATGATCGTTTTTGAAACTTACTTGACTAGATCCATCGATAAAGTGCACTGGAATGCTCATCAGACAAGAGTGATCATAAGGTTTCCGCAGCAAGATTGAGAGAACCTAGGCAAAACATAAAACAACAAAGGAGTTCTTCAGAAAACTGTCAACATACAGATAATATCGCTCTGATACAGATAATATCGCTCTGACGAAAAGCTTACGCTCGAAACGTCAGTTTTAAAATCTCTTTACGGTTGCCAATTTACAATATCAACCCAGTAGATAAAATAAAATCATCTTATCTCAAATTATTCCACGCACGCAGCACCGCAGACAATCGCATATCTCAAGCAATCATGTTTCTAATCATACGGTAAGCCTACACAAGTTTGGTGTTTGTCTCTTACACATGCAAATTACCCACTCTCCACTGTTTCCCTTCAATATCCCTCTTCACTCGAGCGGAAACGTTTCATTCAACTGATCCGCACCCCCAAATTTGAAAACAAAGGTCTCTGATTTTCTAATTTCTGCCATCTCTTTAAATCGGCTTTAATCTGTCCTAATAAGTATGTCTAGAAATTCGTCTATTTCAGGGCTTAAATGTAAGTCATCCTCACTAATCATCACCAGATCATTTAATTGACGGTTATGTTTGTCTCAGAGTTCCGCAAAATCTTGCCAAAACGACCGTACCTCCAGTCTCGACGGTCTGGCTTCTCGTTTCCCGTTTCGCAAACTTCTCTCTAAGCTCCGGATACAGTAAGTTGCGTATTTTCCAAGTTTTGTTCTACGCAGAGACAAAAAGAAGAAAAGGTGAGAATCAAGGTGGTGAATTGTGTCAAAAAAGTTCGGAAATCCGATAAAAGGATGTCGAGGCACCCACAAAAACCAACATTCAAACATATGTCGCGGTTAAAGTTTCGAAAACAAAGGGAAATGAATTGCCGGTACCAATCGCACTTACTTCTGTTTGAAAATTGTCATGCCTCTAGGTATAGAGCAAATTAAATAAATAATAATTTAATTTAAAAAAAAAACATTCAAAGAATGCCCCCAGAGCACCACTTTTGTAGTCGTTGTTTTGGTCTGGAGCTTAAGAGACTTAATAAACGTGTTGCCACCCGAGTACATTGTACTTACTTAAAAGTGGACGTCCGATTCAAATGTCCCTTGAGGAAGAGAAGGAACTTCTGTTTAGGGACAAAAAGAGCTGTACATAGCGATAAGAGTTGCCACGCTTGGATGTAAACAAACTCTTGCACTGGACGCAAGTCGATGGTTGCTTGTGAGGCGATGTCAAATGACTCCTCCCTGAGCCATGAAGACTTGCCACAATGTTCCAAGAAGTGCTGAACGAAAGAAAGTTTTGAAAAACTCTACAATTACGGTTTGTTCACAAATACAAGCAATTTGTGGCACAAACAAGTTTTAACTAGCGTCCAGTGCCAGTCAATGTCAAAGGACGTTCTCGGGCGGTCAAAAGGTGTTTGTTTAACGAAAACCTGGAAGGAGAGCGGACTCGAAAAACCAGAAGAAGGAGCAATAGAACAAGTGTAATTCCAAAGTTTCACAATGTGATTAAAGTAGGAGGCCTGAAAAGAGCTCGTTTTACAGAATAGCGTTTTTAAATTAAAGGAGTAGTTTAGTCTAGTGCGGCCATGAGAAATAAAGTTTGTGAAACTATGTACATCAAGGTGAATATGATTAAATAAGCACTTATAAAAGAATACTAAGTCTTTCAGTTCTCTGTCGTAGGTAAGAGGGAGCAAATCCAGGGTAATTCCATGTAAGGCGCACGTTTTATGGAAACTTGCAAATTCTCTGGTGTAAGGTTACACATGCTGGAGGAATTTTCTTTGGTAGTCAAAACGAATATACTTTGGCGAATAGGATTAATTAAATACAAAAATCAGCCCAGTTGACCTTTTTAAAAATACACAAAGGCAGTAAATTTTAAGTGACAATAGAACAGAACCTCTATTTGACGTAGAAATAAATCTCTGAAACGCAGGATGCACTGATTTCCAAGACAATTATGTTATTGAGCATATAAGTTATTCACTGACATTTTTTCGAGAACTATCACGGCAGATGAAGATAATAATGAAATTATAGCACATTATGCCTTGAGATGAAGACTATCAGTAGTAAGGAGATTAGAATTATCCAAAGCTCATCATGATAAAATAAAATAAAAAAATGTGAAACCCACCCCAAGATCTTCAGGTCCTCTGTGCACGTGTTTCGATGTTTGTTTGATCAGCTGACAATAAATCTCGTTCTGAAGTTCTGGGTTATCAAGACAAGTCTGCAAGGCATTCTGGGCTAGTGACACGTGATAGTCAATGGCTGCTTCCTGTGTCTGTACCGTAGTGAACAAGTGGATAGACTGGGGAGAGGAGAACATTAATTTATTTAAAGCTTTAAGTCAAACAGCTATCCCGATGTGTTAAATTTTCTAAGGCAAGAACATTACCGATCTGTCTCAGTAATACATGTAAAAATTGTTCCACTTTTATTAATCCCTTAACCCCTAAAAGTGACTGGCATCTAATTTCTCTTTACCATTTCACTCTACATCAAACATTAAGGTCAGGAGAATAAAGGAACTGATCACCTACTAAAGAAGCTCTTGATTGTTAAACAAATTCTCCTTGTCAGTACCTTACAAAATGTATAGAGAACAGTATGGAGAATATGCATACTGATGTTAGGGTGTAAAGTGTTAGCAACTACAGTATATACATGGGAGGTGTGGAAGACATAGACGAAGAAGGATAGAAGTTGTTCCCTTAGGGAACAGGGAAGGTGCTACACCAGGAAAAAGAGGAGCTATCGAAGAGCTATAATCAAATTATCCTCGCAGTTCCCTCATAAATACATGTGGGTGGAGAGACAAGATTAGAATGCTTGACGAGGATCATTCACACATTCACGATTTGAAAGGCTTCAGTCCATACTGTTCATAGAATAGTTAAGTATTCTAACCATTAGCTAATCACACCTATATCGCTAACACACAAAGAGATACAAAATAACTTGGATCAGTCAAGTAACTAACAATCATGTTTTCTTCGACTGTTGAGTACTGAGAAGTGACAAAGAAGTGGAAGGGAACTCAAAAGTACAGTGAGAGAGAGAGAGACGGCTCAAAAGTGCTACAGATTTTCAGACTTCTATTGATAATATAAATAACGGCAGCTTAACGTTATTGTTCCAACCTTGAAGAGTTTCAAAGCTTCAGCTCCTAACTCCTTGGATGGCAGAGTTGTGAGTGGTTCAATGATTGGCTCTTTGCTGTGCGTCAACACACAGCTATTCCATATCTCACTTTCTGAAATAATTAACATATATATCGCAAAAGGTAAAAACAGTCAATGGTTTAAACCTGGTATCACAGTGGATTTAAACCCACGCCGATTTGGAAGCCCCCTGTCCACATCCGAAGGTTCAAATTCGCTAGGAGACCGAGGCTAACGATTATTTGTGTAGTCTGGGTGAGAGTAGTCCCGAGAACGAGAGAACTCTGATGATGACTTCCGCTTAGGTTGTCGAAACATCGGTCACAACTACCGACTACCTTACCCGGATATTAAGAATACAAGACTGGTAAAGAAACTGCAATAACCTATATTTAAAGCTAACCTACGTGACAGGCGGGAACGGGGAAGGGAAAACCTCTGAAGGAAAAGAGCTGTTGTTACCTGGATCACAATCCTCAACAATGAGCTGGTATATGCTTTTTTCAAATTCCGTTCCCATGTCATCAATACCACTACCAGATGCCACTTTTAGATGGAACAGCCATGAATCCTAAAGCAGGAGAAAAACAAATCCATGATTAAGTGTCAGCATTCAAGCTGCACATCAGACAATTATCATTCACAGGAGGGCGGTGAAAGTTGGCTCTCCCATTTGAAGGAGGGAGAAATGATCCACGTTTTTCTTACCTTTTCTTCAATCGAATCAATCAACAGGAATGTGGTGGAAGGTTGTTTAAGAGACTTCATCACCAATGTGAAGTGACGATACGGTACTGCATCGCTTACGCTCCCGTTCTCTGAGTCGGGTGATTCCAACTCTTCAACCACCACGTCAATCATGTGGGTCATGCTAAAAGGCACCTGACAAGTGAAAACAACAACAAATAAAATTTTAAAGGAAATTTCAGGTTTGGTTAGACGATTATCAATCATTTTAATAAATAATCAAATTATTACTGAATCAATGGTTAATTAACTTGCTTAATCCATTCTTTTTTAACTTCCTGTGAAAGTGCAAAACTCGAATCAACACTTAAAACATTACGGTAGCAGGATCGAACTTTGGATCAACAAATGTCAGCAACATGTACATAAACAAGAATTAAGTCATTCTTCTGAACAAAGCTATACAAAGAAACATTTATTTCAAAGGTAATGGCGCATTTCATGGATATCTGTGGCCCTCTAATGGGAAGCTCTTCGATGACAATCCTCTATAATTCCACAAACCAGTCCTTCTTTAGATTTGAGCCCAAAAAAGCCCAAAAAAGGGACACATAATTAACCAGAAAGTGCACAGTTATAATGTATCTTTGGAAAGTTACTTACAGCGTCATCTTCACTCTTATAGTAACAAAGATATTGACCACGAAGAACACTCCAACACTTTTTCGAAGAGCCATGCTTCACCTTGTATGGGACACAAAACAGAAGAAAATGCATAAATTACCCATCTAAATTTTGACTTGAACATAATTTTAATGACTAGGGCGTTACACAATATATTCAATACGCCAGGAGTCTAACAAATACAATGTACAACATACAACATAAACCTTGCAGCTGTAATATCGCACCTTTGTGATCCATCCTTTCATTATTTCTTTTTCCTTCACTTGGGCAAACAATGGAGTACTTGAAAACTTCCTCATAACATTATGAAGAACTACAAAATTCAAATGAAACCAATTATTGATAACAAAACTAACACAGATCAGCAAAATGATCTCTTTAACACTTTCACTCTAAGAAGTTACTAAAAAGAGGTTTCTCTTACAATATCACTAAGCTATCCAGCAGAGGAGTAATGATAAGAAAGAAAACCTTCATCTACGAGACATCATTTGAATAAAAAACACATACTTAAGGCTAAAATGTATCACAGACAGTAACCAGAGTCGATATATCAAAGATCTTGGGGGTGAGAGGTTAAAAGTAAAGCTAGTGTGGAGGATTATTTTGGTGTAACTTCCTTGAAAACTTCAAGCAACAGTCCAACTCAGTGATTGCCAAGTGAACAGAAGTTGGTAATCTTTTAACTTTTAAAAATTCTTGGGATTCTTCACATTTAGCATGAACACAGTGAGCATTAAAACAAAATATTGCCAATCATACAAAGCAAGTAAGAGTGTCTGAGTACCTCTGAGCCAGCTGTCCACAACCTCTGTTGTCTCTCCAGTCAAGTAAAAAGTCCTTTTAGGTGTGGAAACCTAGCAATCAAGCAAGCAATATAATGAGCAAAAGTATGAGTTAAACATTTGCTGAACAGCACCAATATCATGGTACTCACTGGTTCTAAATACATGTACAAGCAGCAAGTCTATTGCATACAACTGTCTACACTAGTATGCGGACTTAAAGTAATGTTAGGAATTTTTTTACAAGGCTGTGACAACAGTAACTACTTGAGAATCTTACTTCAATTGTCAGGGCACCATCAGTCCGTGCAATTCTGCAGCTTCCATCCAATGGAATTTTACCCAAAGGTTTCCTGTTGACATCATTCTGCAACAATGAAATGGATAAAAAGCAGACATAAACTAATATGTAAATCATAATAAATCCTAAAGAGGAGGTTCAAACCTACAGCTCTACATGTATCTTTACGAATGTGTCACCCTGAGTCTGTCAACTACAAGCACAATTTTCAGTACATTTTGTGACTTAATGTTTTTCAGATTCACAACATTTTACCTAACTGAGAAATAACAACTCTTAAAACACAGTCCTAATCAGGTGACAGAAAACAGAAAAATATCACCTTGACACAAGTATGTGCTGATTATAAATGTTGATAGAGTTCAGTGTATACCTCTGTTTTGTAGTAGTAAAGATTTCCATCATCAAGGACAAACCATCTTTTCTTCCAGTTCTTCACACGGCCTCCCAGTTTAGTAAGGTATCCTGCCTTTCCTTGATTTTCCTACAAATTGTACATTCAAGAACACAACAAATTAAAGCAACGCTAATCTCAGGTTAACTATTGATTGACATTACAACTTATTTAGCAGTTACTCATCCATGTGTAAATTAAGCACTACGTAAATATCAACAAGAAACCATCTTTGATTTATTCATTTAAGCACAGTAAATGGATCACATCTCAGTCATGGCATTAGCCTTGTGTTAACTTCTTGTCTGTATTCCCTCATGACACTAATGATGTTGTAGTAGGTCAAGCTCAAAATAAAAATATTCTGGTGGTGATTCCCTTTTCAGACAGCTAAATATTAGGTTGATCATTCTGTTGTCTTGCAGACAGAATTTCTCTGAAACAAATTAAGTTAGACAACAGGTTTATCACTTGTCTCGCCGCATCTCACTGCTACCACAATCACTGTTTCATTAACCCTTGGACAAACAAGATGTAATTTGTAACTCTCCCTTCAAGCCTTTTAAGAAAGGTTAAGGTAAGTTTGTGTTATATCAAGAAAAATACACCAAGAGAGTCTCTTGCATGCCCTTAAATTATTGTGTTTACCTTTTTCAAGCTGACAGTTGTGTAAGTGGCACAGGTTTTCAAAACACGTGTAGTTTCTTCAAGAAGTTCATCTGTGTTCTGTTTCATGTTGTGGTGTTCTTCTGTTGCTGCCACTCCATCTGGTGGAGTGCAGTAGTCTCCTGCAGAGCTTTCATTGTCAGAGGAGTCGGTTGATTCTCCAGAAAAAGGTGTGTTTCGAATCTGAGAAGCTCTCTGGATCAAAGGAGAGAAATTAAGTATGAAATAGCTTCAGCATATAGTTTTTTCCTGTACCAGAAATTTATAAACTTGAGCAAATTTAATGGCTAGGCCATAAAAAAGACAACCTAACTTTCATAATACATGGATTCAAGAAAGCTATATCTTCTCATATACATACCCCTTTCAGTGTTGTATACACAGGACAACTTTGTTCCTGTAGAAAGTTCAAGGTTAACTCATGATTAATAGAGAAAATTGATGTTATCAAAATATAACTATGCCTTGCATCTCTGATGTGAGAGTCACATAAAAATAACTGTAGACAAGAAGTTTACAAATCAGTTAAAGTCAACTTAATTCAATCAGTTTTTCACGCAAAAATTTGGGAACTAACAGGATCATGATTAGGAAGCATGACTTGTACCTTGCACTTAATTAGCTTTTATTTAATTTGTCATTTGACTTTTGGCATTTTTCTTTGACACTACTACTGCCATTAAGTCTATGAAAATGAACAAAGAGGAAGTCGAGCTAAAAACAGTATGTACACTGTGTAAAGAAGTCATAAAATCACACTGTAATGTCATATTAAGTAGCATCTGTCATACCGCTAACATGTTGAGGTTTTTACTTCGCGTCTCCAGTGTCCCAAATGGTGGTGTATCTGAACCAGCTGTGAACAAAAAGTTGTTTAAGTTGTCACCTCCCAAAAAAATAATTCACCGTATGGACCTTAATAATAACAATTATTTAATTCTCACATTGGCTATGCAAATTTTGCTGATTGCAGTTTTTCCAGCTACAGCATGTCACTTTAACCATTTCCATATACATCTACCATGCATGACACATGCGCCATACTTCAGTCCCATCAGATCCAATATATATACTAAGACATTTTATGTTGCTGTGCATCTTTTCAATAATATATCAAAGATGATGTCAAAATGTGGTAAGAGTTAAGACAAAAAAGTGGCACATGAGACACAACCAAGTGTCACTGACATTCTTAGCCCTTCAACTCCCATGTGTGACCAAGACTGAATCTCTCCTTACTATTTCAAACCAACATCAAGCAGACAATTGATGAGAATAAAGAAAAATATCAATGAGGGATTATCAGTTGATCCAATAAAAAAATTCTCCAAAATAACATCTAAAGAATTATACAGCAGACAGTGAGGAGAATTGCTATTGAGATCTTAAGAGTTAAAAGATTAAAACATGTTTTTGTCTTCTGTAATCTATTTCTACATTTTTTGTAAACAGACTCACAGCAAATTGTGATCTATTTATTTTATAAGATTAAAAAAGAAAAGCAAAATGTTGTTAACCCTTTAACTCCCAGAGGTGTTTAACTTGTATCTTCTCCCTATAATATCTGTACATTATCCAGCCACCAGGTAGTGAGAATACTCAAACTTATCAGGAAGAATCTGTTATCTTGATCTAGCACCAAATTCTCATGACTTAATTAGGAAGAATTGTATGTCGGTTAGAGAGGAGAATTAACAATCAGATCTTGGGAGTTTAAGGGTTAATGGAGATGTCATCTATGCATCTGTCCTCCAATAAATCATAGGTAAGAATCAATCATAATGTGTGCATAATTGTCACATTACATTTGTATATCTTATTTATATGCTTGATTGGACAACACTTTCTCTGTCAAACTCAGAAAACAATGAACTCCTAAAACATGTGCAAAATGTTACTGTATTAACATTCATACACATGGAAGCTAACGACAAACCAAACTAATTTGTGTCAGACTGCTTGTATCTCACTTATTTCCCCACCCCCTCCCCTCCAAATCACATCCCAAAAGTAGTTCCAGTCTTAATGGTTTTCAAAGTCTCACAGTAAAGTCCAATTCATGTTAGAAACACAAAGCATATACCTGAGTTATCATTCCACATCCAAGAATCAGTTCCGTTTGATTGCAACAAAGTTGCAGGAACATCCACTTTATTACTCTCAGGAGCATTGCCATTTTGTAGGTCTGTTTCTGATAAGTAACTGGTAAACTTTCCCTCCAATCTAGTTACATCTTGCAGTTGCTCTTCTTTGTTTGTTCTTGGCACAGGTGGAACAGGGGGAGGAACAACACTTTCTGATTCAAAGCGCGGAGGAACAGGGGGAGGAAGGGGAGACAGAGGAAAACCATTATTTACTGAGGGTTTTCTAGTCGCAGCTGAATCTGTGTCAGTTCTCACAGAGTCTAGCTCTGGTTCAAGAGTTTGATAAATTGGATCAGCAGAGGTGGCATCCTCTGTAAGGGAACCAACAGATGACCTACTTCCTGACAAAGAATCTTGTTCATTTTGTGCAACACTTGGAGTTAAACTTCCACTCTCCAATTGTAGAGTCACTAATTCACCAAGCCTTGCATGAAATTCTTCTCCATGATTACCAGGTTCAACAGGTTGTAGATAAGTTTCAAAGACACTGTCGTCTATTTCTGAATCAATTGTTGACTGACTATCAAATTGTTTCCTCTGTGACATTCTCTCTAATGGAGTTAATTGCATGTAGGGATTATGTGAGTCTTGTATTTGTATAAAGAATTTTGCTTGAGAACCTCCTGGACTCCTCATTCCTCTTTTGAGTGACATATAATATGATATCTGAGCAGCTCTTTGATCCTCTGAAGTCCCAATAAATCGAGGAATTTTCGATGGAGATTTTCCGCTTGAAGTTCTCTTAATTTTAATTTCGGCAGATTGATCCGAAATGAAAGTGCTAGTATCATCATTATCATCATTAGTTGGTGTTTTTACAAGTTCATCTGGTGACATAGGTGTCGGTGTGGTACATTGTGAGCTTATTGAAGTTACTGGTGACTGATTCCCAACAGTATCCTCAGTTAGAAATGATCGAAAACCAGATTCTTCTTGATTGGCGTCAGGTTCTAGCTCATAATAATCACCAGACTGTGACTGGATGTCTGCAAGTTCGTGGGATAATCTCATCACTTGATCTGTTAAAACAAGATAATAATGTTGATATCAGCTGACTAGCACTACAAAACACAAAAGCTTTGAGCTTGCTTTAGAAGTTACCATAAGGATATAGCATTGAGGTTTCTCCCTGAGGGGCTTTCCAGTAACTATTCACAATTTATGAAAAACTCAACCCAAAAAAAATTGTGTGCATGAAAAAGGTTTTTTGAGTGTCAATAGGGTAGTGGTCTTGTTAAGAAACTATCATTATACCACCACATGAAAACAGTTACAACTTACTCTGAAAAAAGAAAAAGAAAAAAGAAAAAAAAAAGATATTGTTTCCTAAAAGACTTGAACATAAAATGGCTGTTGTGTAAAGGAACTGGTTTGCTTCATGTTACTATCTTGTTGTTCCAAATTCTTGTAGCACCAGAGATGAAATTGCATCACTCCATACAGGTTTAGTGTAAGAACACCTAAAGCTCATCATCCTTGTGAGTAAAGGGATCATTTATATGGCAATGTCTGTACCACTTGCTTAGTGCTGCACTGAGCATTTCTAAGCCATTATCAATTTCATGAAAGTAGCAATTACTTCACAGGAAATCCCTTTTGTTGGAGGAGTAAGGATGTTACAAAGTGTTGTACTTTAAAATATAGCATACCTTGGGAAAATCTGAGCTTTTCCTCAATTTCCTTGACCATATCCATGGCTTGCTTGTGGGATGTCTTTAAATGTTCATTCTCTTTATTCAGTTCTTCTAATTTTTCCTCATACTAACAGAGATAAGATAAAAGCCTGCTTGTGACATTAACTTTTTTTCTTCCACATAATTAAAGAATTACATGTAGGTAATCAGAATTGATCCCCAAGAAAAACTTCTTACAAGTACATTTAAATACATGTACTGTACCACCCATAATTTCAAGACCAAAGAAAAAAAGAAACATCTCTAGATTAAAAGTACCTCTGAAATCTTCTTATGCATCCAGCTCTTTATACGAGCAGCTTTTTCTTCCACTTCCCTTTCACGGATGAGCCGCTTTTGTTTCTGTGTGAAATATTAAGAAATATTTTGCTAAGTATAGGCAACTAACAAATTAAGGTACCTATCCCAAAGTTTCTTCTTCACAAAAGAGATGGTTAGGGCAGTCTCATTTGCAAAGTTTCCCTCCTTCCCACCCCACCCTTGAGCAAAGAAGTAGGGTCAATACTAGGTATAAGCAACTAACAAATTGAGGTAGCTATCACAAAGTTTCTTCTTCACAAAAGAGATGGTTAGGGCAGCCTCATTTGCAAAGTTTCCCCCCTTCCCACCCCTCTCTAGAGCAAAGAAGTAGGGTCAATACTGATAATGATACCTCATTTTCCAGTTCTGCTTGTAGCTGTGCAACTGTTTCTTCTTTTGCTGAAACCAATGTCTCCAAATGCTGGACCTGAGATGCAAACAGGAAAGCAAACCTGTCAGGGTTATTCAAATAGAATTCCTAGTTCCAGAGATGCTAAGTTTTCTTTTGAAAATGCAAGAAATAACAATTACCAGCTTTTCACCTCAATAGTTACATACAGAGTTTCAACCCCTATGTCACCAAGAACATAGATTTCAGTTACAATAATGAGGTAAGCCAATAAACAAAGTTATAAACAACAAATTAAAAAGTAAATTTTAATCTTTTTCATGTCCAAAAATTCAAGAGTGGTTACTACATGTATACCTAAATTTTTATTAATACATTATAATTAGTTAGTTCATTTCATGAGTAACTGAAAAGCAGGGTTATACTGCAGAACAGTTCAGAAAATTAAGGTAATGACTCACTTTGGTACATTTTTATGTACGAGAGCTACAAATAGCAAAAGAAACATACTCAGGATCAAACTTTGTGAAATATATCTATAGCTGTACATATTAAAGAAATCAGAATTATTTGTTTAAAAAGTAAAAAAAGGCTATCTATAATATCAATGTTTTAGTTGCATGTGCTACAGGTTTAACGAATCACGTGTTAGCATTAGTACCTCTTGGGCAGATTCCGATGCTTTTGCATTAGCAGTTGCCACCTGTTCTTCCATACCTTTTAACTTTGTAAGACAAAATTGAACAATTTTCAATGTTATAAGTGCAGTACATAAAATTAAACATTGTTAAATCAGTGTTAGCAAAGAGTTAACACAGTGTAAAGGTGCTGCAAGTAAAAAATTGCTGATTCAAAATATGACAACTACCTCTACACTAAGTGGGTTTTAGCCACAAACAAATCTTATTTAAAACACTTAATACATGTCACGAAAAAAAAATTGCCCACAACAATAATATGATGCAAATGAACATGAACTTATGACTGTAAATATATGAAAATCATATAAGTGCACTGCAGTAGAAGAAACAAATATGGGTGATCCTCGCAGTTATGAACACTACAAAACTAGTAGTTGAAATAGGGCCTGAAAAAGATTCAAGCCTGTACCTACTAGTTCAGTTGTGAACATGAACTTGTTGCGCAAATTGAGGTGAATATGTTTGGTTCACTCTCTGTTTTTCCTAACTAGATGAACAAAAGAACAAAAAATAAAAGAAGCCAAAGCATACATATTGCTTCCTGAGAACTCACTCTCAGTTGTCACACAACCACTTTTCACTTCTTTTGAATGCAGTTTGACCATTTTTTATGCACAAGTGATCAACTATATTTAATTTAAGTGATTGATATTAGCCTAAAATCTAATTTAAGTGATTGATATCAGCCTAAAATCTATGCTGACATTGTTCAAATCGGTTTGTCTTTGTTTTCTTTTGTTGTAAAATCAATACATTAAACTTAACCTCAAACAAATGAATAAAGCTGGCAAGTTTCTAAAGAAACTTTGGCACTGTATTGATGAAGAGTATTACAAGATAATTCCGCTTTATAAACCAATTCACTGATGTGAATTGGCCATGACATTGAAATTCAAAAGCTGACATTTCAAGCATTAACTCTTTGTTAGTCAGAGCAAATCCATTAGAGCGAATCTTTCCAACTGGTTTGAAAATTATACCCTATAGGTGTAGAAATCATCTCTTCTCCTTCCTAATAACTGAATTTATTTCTAAAGTTTGTCTCAGAGACAAAATGTAGAAAGAGATTATCTAAACATGGAGGCCTCTCTGTTATTTGCCTATAAGTAGCAATTGGAATGTAGTAACATGCGAGACATGCAGCTGACCACAATAATCTGTGATAGATTTATGACCACAAATGATGCTACATTAGTGAAACTTGTGAGACATATTTTCACGTTGTTGTGTGCCAGAAGGAAATTACATTGGATCAATAATTATTGCTTTACAGTCAAAATCTAACAGCAGTAAGAATCAAGGAAACTTCCATCACTTTCTTCAAATAAAGCCAAACTACTCCTAATAATCACAAAATCCCTCAAGATCAGACAGTTTCATGCAAGGCTAAAATTTAGGCAACAGTCACTACTCCTAATAATCACAAAATCCCTCAAGAACAGACAGTTTTATGTGGGGCTAAAATCTAGGTAACAGTTATGTGTGTTTGATCATGTAACATGCATAATTACGAAGTGAAGACAGAGACAGCCTTGAAAGCTGTCAAGCTTCGGCTAGACATACATGTAGGTCGTGTGCCGATTGCCCATTACTTAAAATCAAGCCAAACCTGTTCAAGATTATCAATTGTATGTAGTGGGTTTAATATCCTACATTCTAAACCATTCTTGTCCTTTCTAGGCAAACTCTTACCTCTTTGGTGTTCATATTTCCTTGCAAATGATTGTTTCAAGTTTTGATTTAAAGCTGATACTCAAAGATGCCAAAAAAATGACTCAAATTATGATGGCATACATGTAGTTCCAATCAGATTGAATTTAAAGGCACAAAAATGTCAATTGCTAGTCAACAGTGTCAAATATCATAATATCAAAAGAAGGTCCTCAACAAGATTTGATATATGTAGCTGTGACAAATGGCAAAAAAATGAAAAGTTAAGAAAATAGAAAGCAATATGCCGTAAAATGCTGGCAACAAGCAATTGCCTTTTATTGAGACTCCTGGAAAGGTATAACTTAAAATTGAAAATAATATAATATCATCCAAGGTGACAATTGTGTAAGACACAGTCCAGACACAGGATAATTTTGGAATTAGAAATTAAAAGCTGAACAGAAGCCATTTTTAAACACAAAACTGAAAGTTTCATGTAAATACATAAAAAGCATCTGAAACGTTAGCTGCTCAATCATGCCTGTTAAATATGTAGCACAGACAAATTATTTACACAATGCTCACTGTCAAAATAAAGTAGTTTCAATATCAACCTAAGTATATGTTGTATTTGATTCCTAAAAATATTTTTTCAGACATCTTGTATCAAATTTAGGGCAGTTTAAGAACAGACAATCGGATATTCTACATGATCTTTTTGTATCTTCGAAAGAGGTAATCATTGAAGTCATTACATCTAATAAAAACGCTCCAGTATATATTTTCCTCATAAGAACACGTGTATACACTTTCATTTCAACCTTGCTAATATATTTCATCTGATTTTCCCTTGTCTTCGGCATTGTTAGCGCCATACTTAAGATAATTATGTAGTTCTAAATAATCTCGAGGCTATTTTGGTAGAAAAAAATTCCAATCATTCATCGTTTAACGACTAAATTGAAAGCAATCGACAACTTGTCAACGTGCGGTTTTCTGCAGATGTCGTTTCAGCGACACCATGTTAGAGCAGAAAAGTGTTCGCTTCCTTGAGCGTTTTAGCAGAATTTCGCCAAACACGATGTTTGTAAAATTATGTGCATGCTGTTTTGTGTGCAAACAACCATTCATGAATCATTAACAGCTGGGAAGTCGACTTTTCAATTGGCTTGATTCAAGCTCCTCTGATCCACTCAGGGATGAATCGCAATACTTACAGCGCATTTGCTAAATTAAAAACGCAAGCTTTTAATGCTAGCCATAAAAATTACTCTGAATTTCAGCCGTGCTAAACATTCGCGTTTCATTGAAATCAAAGGTGTCAAGTTCAATTTAATATATTACTCTCATATTTCATTTTTGCTTAAATGGCGGTTTGTCTCAACCCTCGCGCTATGGGTGTTGACTATAGCTGTGCTTGAATATAATCTTGTTTGCTGCCGCGATAATGTTGAAGAGATGCGCACCTTTTAAAGTAATATCGTAACGGTAGAATGCGATTAAGAGGGCATTCTCAAGACACATGGATGTTTAACAAAGTTCTTGTTATTATTGATCAGCTGGGCATAAGTTGAATACAAACATAACTATATACACAACGCTACTAACTCACGATCAAGATCTTTCGCGATAAGTTATATCATACCAAACCGCGAAGAATACTGTGAAAACAAAGAAACAAATAAAGCCATTCCATAAATGTGATGGAGCGATTCGAACAGTAGATTTAAATAAAATAGTCACAGAACAGAAAACTACAATTTACCTTTTGCCCAATGACTTCGCGAACTTTCGTCGCCTGCTCGCGAAATTTTTCCAGTTGGTTTTCCAGATATTTACATCTTTGTTTGTAGTCAATCTCATTTTCTCCGACTTCTGTAGAACATACTTGCGGTCCGTTAGTTCTTGATGAATTATCCATCCTTACTAAAACTTGAGAACAAGAAGTAGCGGTCAAATTTCCTGGGCGCGAGCGAATTTTTCTTCTGTCACCCGAAAAATCTCGCGTTCAATGGCTAAACCTTCCTATCTGTCGCTCCGATCTAATTCCTATTTCAGTGGATAGAATGTTAAGCATCTTGTTTGATCCTCACATGACGGAAAGCCAGAACGGGCGAAACAATTCACACTGCGGTTTGACCAGTTCCGAGTGCAACATCGAAAAGTGTGCTAAGATTTTGACCCCACTTGTCGCTCGGCCTGTGATGTCATCTACGCGACTTCGGCGTGACAAAACTTCTTAATCTTATAACAACTTCACGAACAAGGCCAGCCATTCTTTGAAGACAAAAGATAACACAGTGGGAGAGTAAATATTGCCGCAAGAGGTCAAAAATAGCAAGATATACAATATGAAGTAAAAAAATTTGTCTCTCCACTTTAGTCACGAATCCTTACGAAGATCGCACGATTGATCACTTCGCCACATCGGCACTTTTCGCCCGCCTTTGCCTCAATATTCCCACTTCCGGTTATGTAGGTTAGAAGAAAAGACATTTCCGGTAGCTTGTATTGTTTTGGAGCCTCTCATCAGAAAGGCACTTGGTAAGTACGTGACTTCGAATTTTCAATTTATTTACTAAGGCGACCCATCCGATGACTCTGTTTGAAGGTATTTCCGCCATTTTGTGTGGGAAAATCTTGAAAAAAGAAGGGTTTACACATAAAAGTACATTACAAGAGAAATTGATTATTTCATGGCACGAGGTTACAATTTGTATCCTTTTCCTCGTTTAATTTGCGTTCGTTTCGTTTGTTTTTTGAAAAAAATTTTTTTTAGGAATAAGTTCAAAGAATAAGATGTCATGAATATAATATCTTTATTTTAAATCAGTACACATCAGTATAATCTTTCAGTTAATTGTCAAGTTCTTCCTTCTTAATTCAAAGTTACTAAGACCGATCACACTACACAGATTATGATATATTATTCCTTTTGTTTTCCTTATCCACTTATCCTTTCATATCTACCAAACGTCTGACCACAAAGACTGCAAAGGCACCGAGGACCAACATGAATAAAACATGGTCTCCTTTTTAAAGTCGTTGACTCCAGAACTTCATGGGGCCTCAACTCGTGAGCCTGGTAACAGGTTGAATATTGCCTTCTGTTCGAAATGTAATTTTTTTTTCAGCCTGCTTGCCTTGCTCACATTTAGCCACGTTATTTTTCGAAAGGAAAATTTAATTTAGGATGAACTAACAGCGGTCAACTCAGTGGGCCGTATCAATTTCCTAGATCTTGATACACTTCTATTTCCGTCACCGTTCAAAATTCGATCCGTTAAAATGAAAACGCGGATTACCTATCTTCATTGCAAAAACGGTATCCGCACTTAAAACTTTCCTATAAGTAATACTCCTCCTTAATTTCCAGGACTGGGATGAAACTTGAGAGATCGAGCTCATTCGTAGAGGCCCTTAGACAAATGAATTCGAAACTGAAAAAAGTACTTGTGATCTAATTATACCCTTAAATAACTTGACTAATTCAGTGACTTCGAGTTGGTAGGAAGTCTCTGGCGGAATCCGTCTCTTGTTCATATCATCAACATAAAATTGAGTTCTGACATCACTGTTAGTAATTCCGCCAGAGTAACAAGACCTAACAAGACAGCGACAAAAATCCCAGGAATGTTAAACCTGTGAGATAAATGATTTATAACCCTTATTTAATTGTGCTTTGACGTAGTGCTGCGGTTTGTTAGGATAATAATAATCTTCGATAAAAATAAAGTTCGAAAAAAAAGAGAAAGATCATTAATCATCTTTAAGTGAAAAGGAGCGACCGTTTTATCAACCCTTCCTTTGATTGTCCGTCTAGATACATCACGCTCCAAATTATTTGTTTATATAATTTACAAATTTCGGCCAATTATCATCGGGAGACTAATAAAATACCCCGTCGTCAAATCTATTACCCCCGCAAGATAGGATTATCGTGGTTTTCCGAGATGAACAAATCATATTTCAGCGGCACCTTTGTTGATACGCTTCCAAAATGTAAACATCGGTGATGATTTTGTTGTTAAAAACAATTCATCCCATTGTTATACAGATGATAGCGATTGATACATAATTAGGTTTTCGTGCGCCACGCTCCCAGAGTTTCGAGCGGTGCCCAAACATCATATTCTTTTTTCGCAGATTCTTTTCAATCCACGCAATGTACTTCGCCGAAAAGGAGTGATTGCTCGTACTCTCTAGTGAAATATACGGTCGACTTTAACGTTTGACAAGTACCCCAAAATAAAAATGCTCGGTGACAAAAGAAATAAATGAAATGAAGGAAGAAGGTGCTCCCCCCCTGACCCGGTAACTCTGACTAAAGAGAGGATGGCTAATCTTGGTAAAATATGAAATTCACTGACTAGGGAGAATCGCAAACCTGATCTTGAGAGATAAGGGACGTATTCAGATATTTATTGTGCTGGTAAAATCATTTCAGTTTCTAAGTTTTCTGCGCTATCCACTATCCTATTGTAAGTCACATAAACACTGAAAAAAAAACAGGCTAAAGGGTTCCATGAGAAGAGAACGTTTTAGAAGCGGGCAATTAGTATGATACGCTTATCGTTACTTAATGCTGTCACGTGGGATAGATAACAACAGAAGCACAGTTTATATGCTTCTAAATCAAGGAGAAAGTTTTTCTGAGCAGTGCGCCCTATCTGCGCATTGCTGCGCCTGTGCCCCGCTCCTAACCGCTGCTCAAGGGAATGAGGGCACCGGGAAAGAGATTGGTTTTCTACTCATCTGGCTTTTTGTGCGCCTTCCACACACGCTTGATTGAGATTTGTTGAAAAATATGACAATGAAAATAACTAGAGGAAGAAAAAAGGAATGACTTATTTCATATTAAGACCTGCTATACAATGCCCTAAAAATTTAGAAATTTAGATTTAAAGTTATATCTTGAGGGCCCGTAAAATTCTCGGGAATTTTGAGAAACTGACCTGAAGTCAGGGGTTTTCTCTTTTGGTTGGTGTAGGGGGAGGAGGACGGGGAGGAAAGAAGGGGGGGTGGTTGCAAGAACGCGAAAGACCGCTGCTTACACTGTTCGCGCTTCCTGGTAACACTTGGTCGCAGGTTCGAGAAATACTCTTGCGCGCGGTAACCGGGGAAGAAACGGAGGCTAATCGCTTCTTCATGGACTCTTTGCATACAACAGCCGCATCGCTATGTAACTGTAAAGCCAACCCTGCGTGCTACACTCGACTGGTAAACGCTCGAGTGACTGGGATCGAAGCAGTAGAAGATAAGTAACACAATCAACTACGCATGATTGGAGGCTAACCGTTCCGGGAAATTTCCCTTTTGGTGGACTTTACTCTTGGTTCACCTCACTTAATTTCCTCTCGTTTTCGCAAGACCGTAATTCATTATTTATGACATTGAAGTCCCAGAGGACTTGTCTCGACTTCGTTGCAAGAACGGTCTGCTCCTAAATAGCAAAAAGGTTTCGACTGAATGGTAATCATGATCGGAAATCAAGTGCTACACAAATCATGGCCAGAAATCGAGGACAACATGGCCCCTAAGCATGCGCACTCCTAGCAATTTGTGGACTTTAAATATGGCAGCTTCATAAAAGCTTTGTATGAGAGAAGTAAGAAATCCATTTGTAATTAAATCGTACATGTGAAAAGTCAAGTTCCACACATCTAAAACATGATAAAACACCCTAAACATACCTCACGCAAAGTCGCTCGCAGTAACGACGTGCCAAAATTCGGCAGCAGTGGACCATCTTTTGGGCTTTTCGTGGCGACTTAGCGGTCTTAAATTGGTAATTGATTACATACTTTCATTCCCAACAAGTTTGCCGTACGTGTCCATGAACCAACTCCACACATCTTAACTTCCTCTACGAAGGTTGCTCCTCAATTCCACAGCTATTTGAAAGCTCGTAAGTTCTCCAACATTCGGCGAAATAGATCTGAATAATGCGGAAATTCAAGTTTCGAATGAGAGCATCTCGCTGAGAAAATTTGGCTGCAAAGCGGTGCAAACATGTGTCTTAATCATGACAAGAAAACCTCCGAAATCGGTGTCAACAAACCGCCATTTTGTGAAGCTTTAATAGGC
Source organism: Pocillopora damicornis (assembly GCF_964200805.1). Classification (NCBI taxonomy): domain Eukaryota; kingdom Metazoa; phylum Cnidaria; class Anthozoa; order Scleractinia; family Pocilloporidae; genus Pocillopora; species Pocillopora damicornis. The sequence goes on from NC_142676.1 coordinate 1,811,195, forward strand.
AATTACCGCTGTTTAAGAGCCACTGAAGGCTCCAGAAACGTGATAAAATGCAAATTTTTTGCTGTTTATGGCCTTCGCACAATTCCTGTAGTGTGAAATTAAGTCTCAGAACATTGATTTGGCTTGGAACTAATTCGTTTATTAGTAGACGTAAAATTTAAAATTATAGAATGTCTGACAGACCTCCACTGGAATCCTTTTTAAAATGGAAATTGAGCATCGAAAGCCCCTCTTTAAATTATGCTGCAAAGGCAGTCACAAAAAATGTCATTGTGGCAGTGGATATTCCCTATCCATTGATAAAGGCTTGGCATGAATTCCTAGGGTTGCAGAAGAAGGTTAGAAAGACAGCTGCTGTGGCAAGTCAGCCTAATCAGTCAGCATCAACTAGCAGTGATCTAAGTCCTGCAGCAGTCCAGGAATACACCTATGTTGACCTTTTTGAGTATTGTATTCCTCATCATACCTTTGCCATAACTGCTGATGAGCAAATACGAAAAGAAGTAAACAATACCCTTGCAAAAATTGCTGGAATGGTCCAGAATTTATATGCAAAGGCCAAAGGAGGTAGCAAGAGAGAGGAACTTAACTCAAAAGTGAGAAGATTCCACATTTTTGAAGGACAAACACTTTCTGTAACTTGCTTGAGGGAAGAAACTGAGGCTATTAGAGATGAACTGGAGGAGTGGAAGCAGAATTACCAGCATCTTGAAGCAGAGAGTAAACAGCTATTTGCAGAAATGTATTTAGCCATTCAAGAGAAGGAACAAAGTTTGTCTAACCTTCAGTCAAAGAATGAAGAACTCCAACATTACTTCGAGAAAATTGAAAATTCAGACAAAACTTATGTGGGGAAAGATATATCAGAGGTGAAGAAGAAGTCTCGCACTTTAAAGGAATTTATGTGTAGAGCCAAAACTGCTTTGTGGTTTGCAAAGTCATTTGGACTGGAACTAGAGTCAATGACTATGAATGAGCAAAAGACTGGCATCAGTCACACAGTAATGGCTGAAGACCAGATGTCAAATTACAATGGGAACTCAAATGCATTTGACTCACTGTCTGAAGAGGAGAAGTCCAAAGTAGAAAAGGTGCTATTTTTATTAGATAAATTTTGTGTTGGAGACAACTTTTATCATGAGCTTACAATGGTAGTTGATGGCTTGCCAAAGTCATACCTTGTAAAGCAAAGGAGAAGTCAGCTGAATGACATCTGTCATATCACCTCCACCCCCGGTGAGACGGAAGGGGCACAGACATCATTCACTGACCTTCTGAGAGACAGGGTTCAAGACTATGTGGCAAGCCATCCACATGTGGATCATGTACAAATCAAAATTTCAGGGGATGGGGCGAGAATGACCAGAAATTCTAGTTTCATACTTATGAGTTTTGCCCTACTCCATTCAGATGATGAAGTTATGGCAGCAAAAGGTAACCACACCATAGCTGTTGTGAAGGGTAAAGAACACTACAATACCTTAAGGCAGTCATTTGAAGATGTCTTCAAGGACATCAATTCTCTTATAAGTAAGAAGAAAATAGAAGTGGGTGGCAAATCAATTAATTTGGAATTTTTCCTAGGGGGCGATTACAAATTCATTTTACTTGTGATGGGTTTGAAGGGTGCTACCTCACACTATGCATGTGTATGGTGCAAAATACACAAAGACATGAGGTGGGACACAAGCTTCAATTTAGACCATTATCAATCTCCAGATCTAAGGAGAACTCTTACAGAGATGTTTGAACTAGTAAAGAAAAAGAAACAAAATGACAAATATTGCTGTGAACATGAGCCTCTACTTCATATAGAGCTCGATCATGTAGTGTTGGATGAACTGCACCTTCTATTAAGGATTTCAGATGTTCTCATAGAAAATTTGGTTCGGGATGCCTTAGACTGGGACAGAAGCAAAAACTGGGACAAGAGGAAATGTCAACAAAAAAATGAACACCTAAAAAATTTGCAGGCAGCAATTCGATCATGTGGGGTCTCCTTTGACATATGGGAAAAAACAAATGCTGATGGGAAAGGGTCTGGGCAATACGATTTTACTAGCCTCTTGGGGTCAGACAAGAAAAAATTGCTTAATGAACTTCCAACCAAACTCAATGGGATTATTCAGCCAGATACAGTTGAAGTAGTAAAAACTGTATGGGAAAAGTTTAGGGAAATATATAGCACTGTAACCTGCAGGAATCCCTCCACAGAAATGATAAATGACTACTTCTGGAAAGCAAAGGAATGGGTGAATCTGTTTACATCACTAGGAGAAAAAAGGCATGGCTATAAAAGAGCTAATGTAACCCCATACATGCATGCTATGGTCTACCACATTCCCATATTTCTGCAAAACTATAGAACTATCAAACTGTTTACAGGGCAAGGAGTTGAAAAAAACAATGATATGGCCAGGGCTATAGTTCACAAAAAATCTAACAAATGGGATGCTCCTGCTGACATTCTTAAGCTTGAGTCCAGACAATGGAATCTACGCGACAGTGAGCGTGCAAAGAGAACCTACAGTAAAAGGAAAAGTTCCTATTGGGAACATGATCTCAGGGAAAACAGGAAGAGCAAAAGACTACGAGAGAAGAAAAATTAATAATGCCACCTGTGAATTGTAGTAGCATATCTTGTATATAGGTCAGAGATTTATTAATGGTAGGATTGACATGATAGTAAAACATTGTCATTTATTCTTAAGGTACAGGTATTTACAATTATATTGAGACAGAAAGAGTATAAAAACTGATTTGTATCAGAATTATATATACTGATATTGTACACAAAACCATTTACACATTTATAAATAAACTAATTTGCAGAAACATGCAATGGCTTTTTCTTACAATTAATGCTTAGTTTTTCAATAAAATACCTAGGCGATGATATTATTGCTTTTTCCTTGCTCACAGTATGGTTTTTAGGGCTTCTTGACATAAATAGCTGCACTTTTATAGGAAATTCAACTAGTGTTCCATCCCCCAAGCTATCTAAAAGTCTGTCCCAATCAATTGGAAGGGAGCAGTTGGAAAAATCCTGTTTTTCCAACAGTACATTTCCAAAGTCTTGGCTTTTTTTCCCCTTTCCCCTGAAAAGATACTGGAAAACATCATGCCTGAATGGAATGATTGTTGGAGATAAACTCTTTGAGGCAAGGTTTTCCAAAATTGCAGCATGCAAGGCATCCACACTTGAACTAATTAACTCCTGGGTAGGCTTTGGGTTTAAATATGCTCTAAAAAGGGAAAAAATCAATAAAGACAATTTATTTTTGGTCAGATAGAGATAGATACCTGTACAGTTGAAAAATGTACTTGAATTTTATATACAAAAATGCCAAAGATTAACCATCAAACAGGGAAATTGAATCACTAAATATTGCCTATGACAATAAGACAACAATCGGTTTATTTAAAAAATTAGAATTTTCAAAATATTTGCTTTCACGGGTTTTAAGATTGTAACATCGGAACTTGTGACTAAATTATTTGATCAAATCGTAGAATCTCAGAAATGCTACTGTCAAGTTCCATATTAATGCCCAATGAGAGAACTTATCTTAATCAAAACACCGTTCTCACTTCAGTGCCAACGAATTAAGGTTTTCTTCTGGTTCCCAAGTGTTGGAGAGGGAGCCGTAGCCCTTCCACTTCACAAGATATTCAACCTAAGGCGTAATTGAGATATATTTTAGCCTGATTATTGACTGACTCCATTTGAGTACATCAGATCGGACAAACAAAACGAAGCAACTTACCTTGCCTTTGCGGTTTCTCTTTGAAATCACACGTTCCACCTCATAATATGGTCCCTTGGCTGATGATTTCAGCCTCTTTTGATCATTAAAAAAATCGGCAGTGCTCAAATTATTCAATTCGCGGTAAAAGGAACACGTCTTCTTAGCCGCCATTTTTAGATCGAGGCAACCTTAGCAGCTATTCAACATTCGCATAAAATGAGCCTACGGTCGGAACCGCTGGCTGTCCTTGATTTCTGGCCATGTTAATTATCCTTCTTCTTGTTTTGGAAACGACATACAGCTGCCCGAATCATCAACATGACTTCCGCGAAGAGGGATTCGGTGTCGCGACGATTTCTGTGCACAGTTCCGTCAAATGGATCACAGTAAACAAAAGCAGACTTATTGGAATAACTGTTTCTTCAAGCAAAGACCATGGGTCAGTGGAGATATCTAAACGGCTGTTAATCAAAAGTGCCGTAACAGTTTGTTCGAAATGTAGAATGGCGACAGGAATGGTTTTTATGACACTCGATCAACTCAAACAAGTTACTGCACTGAGTCCTGTATTACAACCGCTCCTTACACAGGCCATCGCTTCTCAATACCAACAGCTGACCTGAATCAGGCTAAGCGTAGAACTGTAACGAAATATTCCAGACCATTGATCAGTAGTGTACATTAATTCTCATTTGAGGACATTGCATTGCGGCTTTTTTTTAAAAAACTGGAAAGCTGTGATAGGAGACAAAAACGTTATAGCTAGGTTGATTATTCTAACTGTGTGCCTCACTTGGCTTGTACAGAGACAATGGGGGACAATTTGCAGGCTACTGTGAAGCTATAAACTTAGGAGTTACACAATCTTCATTAATAGTACATCGACCGATACACGAGCGATGTTCTTAGAGTTTTTCCAGGAAAAAAGAAAGAATTGTGGACGCAAAGGCTCTTATATTAAGTATGATAAAAAAGTCCATGACATCTGAACGATCCGAGGTCACCCATTATTATACAAGAAAGTTAACGAGCTAGAATTTATTAAAATTCTAGTTAATTGCAAGTACGAGTTGTCAGAAAAAAAAAAGAATTGGAATTAATGTATTTTTAACCAACAGAGGTTACTATTTATTTCTAAACGACATTCAGTGAACAATTTGCAGCTCTTCGGAGATAACGAAATAATAAACAACATTTCATTCTAGATTTACTGACGAATGTCCCGCTAGTTAAAAGTTCAGTCTTGCGTTCTAAAGCTCATCCTTATGTTTTGTGTGGAAGAAATGTTGTCCACATTTTCGGCAATAACTGTCCTGTATCACTACCACATTGTCTTCAAAGTGAATCTCAACTGGCTGCTCTGTTTTCACAATATTATGATGTCCGTCAGGGCAAGGGTTGATTTTCTTAACTTGGTAGGAATCTTCAGTGAAAGTCACCCGAGAATGGACTACCTCTTTTTGGAATTCTCTGTATGTCTTGCGAACCTTCTTGAGTCCTACGGCTCTTAACACAGACTTAACTGGTTTTTCCACCACCTCCTTGAAGACTTTTTTACTGGTTTGAAGACGACTTTTCTTACAGCTTTTTCTACCTTCTTTAGAGCTCTGCGAACGAAACCGGAACTCTCGTCTGGTGCACAAACGATCAAAATAAAACAGACCATCGCGAATAGTACCCAGGTAGATTTCCTCATCTTGCAGTAAATGTGACTCAGTAGATCAGGAAAGAGTTTTTTATTCGAAGAAAATGTTAATCATTCAACTTTTATTCTCTTACTTCATGGAAAATTCCCATCGGGTGGAAATGACTCAGCTTCCGGTATTTTGTAGCAAAGGTCACGCAACAGATATTACGTAAACTCCACGAATTGCTTTCCCTCGCTGATTATTTCTAGTTTCAAATCATTCTCTTTCTGTAAAATTATTTACAAGGACGAATCTCACTGGTATCATGCAAATTTTTTTCAACTAAGTTTTATTCGAAAGAAAAGATAAGCAACAGCTGGTTTGTTATTTCTGGGAAAAATCCCTTACCGATCGAGCCTATTACTAAGCTCCTCGTTTATTAAAGGTCACGCAGCAAGTATTACGTAGATTCCATGAATTGCTTTGATTCTGTATTCACGCTGTTAAAGCACTTTCCTGACAATTTCCCCTTTCCGGTTGAAAACCGTCCGTATTCTGTGTCTATAAATCAAGGAAGGGTTTCCGTGGCATCTCCGGGACTCATTCTTGCCTTGACCTGCAAAGGGTTTGAACGCAAAGAAAAGGGTTTTTACTCTATGCATAGCATACATGAAGGCGGTGTTCTCTTGTTTTTCCTCATTCTAGGAAACTTCCCTGAGGAGCCGTTTCCGGTTATCAAAGTCACGCAACAGATCTTATGTAAATTACTTTCTCTTTTCAGATCTCACTGCCACAACAAGTTCACAGCAATGGCTTCTGTTTCGCTTTCTGAGTTTTGCTGGTTCAAAATTGTTCTTCTTCTATGCATATTTAGCCAAGGAAGGTTTCCAATGGCGTCTTGTGAGCTTGTGCCTGCAATGTTTGATCCTGAAACGAAGCAAGTTATCTACAATCCAGTACAAACTCGTACACAGAAAAAAGATTTGGTCGTGACAATAGCGCAAGACGTGAAGACGGAAAAAAGCAGTCGAACAAGCAAATCAGAAAGCTTTGGATTAAATCTAGGGTTTCAAAACAGCGGCATCCCTTCCTTTGGAGTGAATTATCAAAAGGTTAAAATTAACGAGCAGCGACAGGAAAGCCATCATCAGGTGAACATTGCCATTAACATACCAAGTGATTGTGACGAAGGCTGCAAGAAACACGCTGATAAAGTATTTCAGTTGGCAAATAACGCTCTTTACAGTGATGCAAAGCAAAAACGTCTCAACTGACGAAACTTGCAACTTTTGGTCAAGGTGGAGACTAAAGGCCTATTTACACGGCACGACTTTGTCGCATGCGACAAGCTTACGACAGGCCTACGACATGACTTAAGAGTCGTAAGCGAGTTGCAGGTTTGATTTACACGAAACAATTCGTGTCGTAAGCCTGTCGTAAGCTTGTCGCATGCGACAAAGTCGTACCGTGTAAATAGGCCTTAAGGCAATACAGTCGCGTCGGTAGATAAAGATGCATGACATTTTCAAAGAGTTTTGTTCACCGAAATTTCGCTTTTACAATAATGAAAACCCCTGCGGTATAACAGAGACAAACTTTTGAAATATCACGTAAACGATTCAAACAACACGGTTCGGATGAATGGTAGTCAGGTCAGACTTTTGTCACACAATTTTACAGATTCAAGGATGTAATGATACAGTACTAATTCCGGTTGGTCTTGTGTTGCTGATCACGTGAAGTCGGATTGCATGTGCATTCGCATAAACATGTTGAAAACGGCTTTGGTATCAAGTGTCGTTTACAATGTCAAAAGTCATTCTCACTTGTAACATACGTTTCATTTGAACAATAAAATAATGCAGCCCTGTTTTTTCTTCTTAGCATTTGAGTTGGTAAAGACCCGACGAAATACACGGCTTCGTTAAAATTATCTCGACTACAGAGCGAAATTAATGACAAAAACTAAAACTTTATGTGCGGGTAACATGTGCTTTTATTTATGATATAAGAAATTAAAAGGCATGTAAACCCAAAAAACGTTCATTTTCTTTTCACATAGATGTTTAGTAAATATATCAAGTACACCAAAGGTACCATTTGTTTATTCTCAAAAGTCCATTTTCACTTTGTAAAAGCTCTTCCAAATTCGAAACATTCGCCATCTTGAATGGCGCCATCTTTCCTGTGACGTCACGGGTGGACCCTTCAAAGTCTCGTTTTATAATCGCGTGAGGCACGAAGGAGTCTTTTCTACAGCCGTTGTTTGCTGGTCTCGTCATGATTTTTTTACTTACAGTTTACTTCAATATGATCAATTTTTTCGTAATGGTGAAGCGTTGTGCCGTCCAGTTTTGTACTGATTCTAACAAAACTGGGCATACAATGCAAATATTTCCAAATGACGCAAATTTGAAGCGACAATTTGTGGAATTTGTTCAAGTGAAAATAGCCGATTTCGTCGAGCCGTTCGAACGTTCTGTTGTTTGTAGCAGTCATTTTTCTTCCTGGTACTGTACCGACGATTCAGGCCTCACCAGAAGCAAATTATTCGGAAGACGAAAAAACAACCCATACAGTCGGCAGACGACGAGGATTCGGAAGTGGCTGACCAAACTGAGAAAGAAATTGAGCTCTTCAAAAGTTAGAGGTCAACAGAGAAAGTACAAAATCGATTTACATGAGAACGTTTCGTTAATTAAACAACAATAGCTTTATTGGTTCTCTAAAAACATCTTTTTTCTCATCTAATGAAAGATTATGGGGAAGCCAGTTGTTTGGGAGCCAGCGCTGAGCCCGTAAAAGACACTGACATGTCTGAACCTTTGCCTGAATTCGAAACACGTATCAAAGAAAGAGAATTCGTTGATATCAGTGTGTAATAACGTGATCTGGAATTTTGTCGGTTCTATACAAAGAATTCTATACAGGATCCCATAATCAACCCTTATATTCTATAAGAAAATCCATGCCAGCCCCACTTAGTGCTTCCTTTGAGAAACCCTGCAGAGAAACAGCAGAAGAATTTGTGTCGCGGTTTTCACAGCAGTGAAAATACATTCAAAGGTCAGTAGGACAATATTCATCATTTTGAGTACAACTTAAAAGATCCTGATTTCAGCTTGCAAAACTATCTTTTCAATATTTCAAATCGAAGCAAACACAAACAGGGTTGGATAATTATGAAGGCCACACAAGGAAATGTACATGATACAACTTGTTTATCGATGGAAATGCTTCTGAGATGAAGGATATTGTTTACCGCACAAGATAGCACAGCGACCCTAACTTGTTTGCCGAAATATCCCCAACACCAACGAACAAGCTATCTGTAGGCAATTTAGCGAAATTTCCTGCCAGGAAAGAAGCGAAAAACAACCAGCTCTAGTACTGTATTATCAAATCAATGGCAGAAACAACTCAAGTAAATCGATCTCAAAATGTAACAAAACAGATGAAACAGAAAATATTTAGCTCAGTCGTTTCCGGTGTGATTATCTGTGCTTTGCTGCTGCCTGTAAGCGTACTTGGCCGTCTCCAGCACCCAGAAATCGAGGCAAATTGACTGAAAACCTGGATGCTCAGTGATACAACTTATCTGGGTTTCAGGCCATTTTGTCACAATTGCCCGATTTCCGCACAACAAACACTTTCATGAGTTGTCGGCATTGGTTGACAAGTTCCACACTCGCACCTTTGATAATTTTATATAAAACACTCTCAGAAGCTCAAGTTTAAAAAAATTCTGTTGCATTCCTTTAGATTGTACCCTCGCTTTATTGCATTTTCATGTTAAATACAAATAGATCACAAAGTAAATTAAATACCAGTCTGAGTTTCCGAGACGGTCGCATCGCTGTCGACATGTTCTGTACTGTCTTCGTGCGAATCGCTTCGGTGAACCCTACGCGGCTCATATTGTTAAGGACGTGGCCCAGACTCTCCTGAAGATTCTGGATTATCCCCAGCGCTGTCATGTACTAAGCTTAAGGCATTCGAGTCGCTATCTTCTGAAAAAACATCTTCCGAACTACCGCTACTTACACGAACTCCCACACCAGTTCTACTGGGAAATATGTGTTGCGCAATATTTTGGTTCCACCGCTTACGTCACGACTTCTCGCTATTGTTTTTACCGGAAATGGAATTTCCGTTGAAAATGCCGATTTTCTCCTAAAATAAGTCGAATTGGACAAAACTAATTTCAAATTCGTTTTCTACGCCACTCTTTTTACACAGTATAAGAAAAACATGTATTTTTGGGTTTACATGCCCTTTAAAATGTAACCGATGACAATTAAAACGAATGGTCCAGTGACCCATTCAACAAAATCTGTATTTGATAACAGAATATTATGATTGAATTTCTGGCCCCTTGTTCGATATGTAGCTGGGCTCAGCTTCCTTATTGTAACTAGTCCTACAATGAGGTAAAAAATTAACTAGCTTTTATTCAAGGTACCGGAAACTCCAATCTGACTCATTACAATAAAAACAGAATGGTCGAGTGACCTGTTGAACAAAATTAGTATTTGATAATTGAATTGTCCAGTTGTATCGCTGGCCCCATGATTCATATTTAGATGGGGTTAACTTCTAAAGTATTCTAAAATTCTACAATGACTAGCTAAACTAATGAACCATGCGTTTTTTGGACGAATCGATTCCAAAGTTCGTTCCAGCCTTAAAAAGTCTAATATTTCAAGGCATCTCGCTTACAGAATGAAAAAACGTATACTGGAAAACCTCTGGAAAAAATATTTCATCCTAAATTTCTAGATATCGGTTATTTTTCTTTGTGAGAAGGCTGAAGAACTATTCTGGTTCATAAATCACAATGATAACCTTTTCTTAGATTATTCAAAAGTTACTGACTCGTCCCAGTTGTAAAAACTTATTGCTCAGGCTGAGTAGACAATAGTGGGCCTCACGAAAATTAGTCCTAACATCTAAGCGACAAACATGCCTGACTGCTAAAGAGAAATCCTTAATACTATTAACTGCTTTGCTAAAAAAAAAAGAAAAAAATCGGTTTTATGCAACGAAACGTTCTGTTTCATACGGTAGAGGCAAAGATGATGGTCTTCAAAGAAGTCAGCTTCACTCAGGGTACAGGATTTGCTGATCAGTTTTGAACCTTGCAGATTAGGTCTTCTTTCCTGTAAGATGAGATGTACAATATGAGAAAGGAGTCATAAAATCTTGAATTGATTGGTCGGTAAAGTAATTGTTGGGTTAATTCATATATTCATATATTCAAACTCATATAATTTCTTCCAAGAATTTCTGTTGTTATGACAGGTTTAGTCCCTGTGAACTTGAGATACTGTGAGGCCTTTAGCAAGGAGCTTTGACGCGGAATTTGAGAGAATTGAATTTACTCGCATCAGCTAGCTTTGAAATTAAGACCCTCTACGTCTGTCAGTAACTTATCGCCTGCCGTCATTTAAGATACTCTTCCATTTGTCTCGTTCGTCTTTCCAACAATAGCAAAAATACATCAGGGAACTACATGAGATACAACACGAATCCTTCCTTTACTATAACCAGCTTATATACTTTCTTACTCCATAACATGAAATAAATGAGGGGGGGGGGGCGTGTGAGTCTTTTAAGTTACTTTTCTAAATCGTTCGAATTTGAGAAAATACGCTACAATGTCTCCCTTTACACTCTAAGATAATATCAATTAACAGGCTCAACCAAAACCCGAGAGTGTCCCTGACTTGCTACAAAGTTGTTGATTTTAAACTTAAATCCTGGTTCCTTCTGACATGTCATGAAAAGTAGATTTAGGCCTCAGTAGATTCCCATCCCGAGTGTCATTTTTATAGCGGTTTTTTTAAATACAAACCTTTCCCCTTTTCCTTAACACCTACCTCAATGTCACATTATCTCCAATCAGCATGAACGTAGCCCATTTCTTCACTTGAGAATACTTGGGGTTACCTCTCATCCACTTTCTGACCTCGTGAAGAGATTCACTGGCACTCTCACCACGGAACAAGTGTTCGTAGAAACATTTCATGAACTGCTCCGTTGATTCGTCGCCCAAGGCCCCCCGCGCCACTAACACCGACCGAGCACCGGATCCTAAGAACGCTCGAGCGATTCCAATTACTCCTTCGACTTTAATTTCTCCGCACCCACTGTGACAACAGCTTAGAACTACCAGTTTAGCTCGAAGTTGAACTTTTGATACATCAGCCATCGTCAAAAGGTATTCCTCTTCTTGTGGAGTACTGTTAGTGGTACTTACGGGGGAAAGTGCTATTTCTCCTCTCTCGGAATCTCCATGAGCAGAAAAATGTATCAACGCAACTGACCTCATCTGTTCAAGAACCGCCTCTTTTGTTGCATCTTTCCCTAACAATGGGATGACGCCCAACATTTCTCCAATCATCTCAGCTTCTTTTCTTGCACCTAGTAATGGAGCAAGGGTTTTTTGTTTTCCCCTGCAAATTACTTTGCTCACCTCAGGTGCACCCACTATCAGTGCCCCAGTGCTACTGTGATAGTTTGAAGGACTATCCTGAATGAACTTAAGGACCGTCAAGGAAGGAACGATGCGGATCCTGAATTCTTCAGACAAATATCTTCCTCCCTCGTCAAGTAAGGCTTCAAATGGCACATGATACATGCAGCTGTCAGGGACAATGATAATTTCAGGCCCTTTCAAAAAATTGGCCACGGGAGCGATAATTATTTTGTGGAACAGACGCAGACATTTTTTCTGGATAGCTAAGTGGAGTGAGCCGGCATTTTCAAAACTGTCAGAATCCTTTCCCTTTATGCGTCGGAAAATAATCCCTCCGCTTGTTTTGAGAACCCAAATCCGTACATCTTCATCATCAACCGAAAGGTAAACAAAAGTACAATTTGCTTCTCTTTTAATAACATCACGGATACTAAACAATGATTGTGGATCACCTGAAAACTGGGGCTGTTTAGCAGAATATTGAGCTGTCATCAAGTCTGCTAGAGCTCTTGCTCGTCTGAGTTCTTCGACGTAAAGGGAATATTCATGATTCCCGGAAATAGAAAGCAATTTACTGAGTATCTTATAGGGAAAGGCACCATGCTCCTCCAACAAAGATATTTTGAAGTAATCGTTATCTTTTACGGAGTGTCGCAATTTTTCGAATTTTTCAATACTTTGCGAAAGATACGAAGCCGCTTCTTGGAAATTCGACTGAGCCAACTCCAAAACCGTAAGACCGCAAAGAGTTTTAAACTCACCCATACTATGTCCAATATATTTGTAAATTGAGAGAGCATCGCTAAAATGCTTTTTAGCTTTGTCAGGTTCACCCAGTGAATGAAACACTGTTCCTAAGTTTCCGTAGGCAGATGCTTCTCCCTCTCTGTCACGAATTTCCTTTCTGATTGCGAGAGCTCTCTTGGTGTATTCTTTAGCCTCTTCGTATGCACCCAGTGACTGAAACCATGTTCCTAAGTTTCCGTAGTCAGCTGCTTCTCCCTTTCTGTCTCCAATTTCCTTTCTGATTTTGAGTGCTTTGTCGATGTATTCTTTAGCCTCTCCGTATTCACCTAGTGACTGAAACAATGTTCCTAAGTTTCCGTAACCAGTTGCTTCTCCCTTTTTGTCGCCAATTTCTATTCTGATTTTGAGTGCTTTCTCGGTGTATTCTTTAGCCTTTTGGTATTCACCCAGTGACTGAAACAATGTTCCTAAGTTTCCGTAGTCAGCTGCTTCTCCATCTTTGTCGCCAATTTCCTTTCTGATTTTGAGTGCTTTCTCGGTGTATTCTTTAGCCTTTTGGTATTCACCCAGTGACTGAAACAATGTTCCTAAGTTTCCGTAGTCAGCTGCTTCTCCCTTTCTGTCTCCAATTTCCTTTCTGATTTTGAGTGCTTCCTCGGTGTATTCTTTAGCCTTTTGGTATTCACAAAGTGACTGAAACAATATTCCTAAGTTTCCGTAGTCAGTTGCTTCTCCCTTTTTGTCGCCAATTTCCTTTCTGATTGCGAGAGCTCTCTTGGTGTATTTTTTAGCCTCTTCGTATGCACCCAGTGACTGAAACCATGTTCCTAAGTTTCCGTAGTCAGCTGCTTCTCCCTTTCTGTCTCCAATTTCCTTTCTGATTTTGAGTGCTTTGTCGATGTATTCTTTAGCCTCTCCGTATTCACCTAGTGACTGAAACAATGTTCCTAAGTTTCCGTAATCAGTTGCTTCTCCCTTTTTGTCGCCAATTTCTATTCTGATTTTGAGTGCTTTCTCGGTGTATTCTTTAGCCTTTTGGTATTCACCCAGTGACTGAAACAATGTTCCTAAGTTTCCGTAGTCAGATGCTTCTCCCTTTTTGTCGCCAATTTCCTTTCTGATTTTGAGTGCTTTCTCGGTGTATTCTTTAGCCTTTTGGTATTCACCCAGTGACTGAAACAATGTTCCTAAGTTTCCGTAGTCAGCTGCTTCTCCCTTTCTGTCTCCAGTTTCCTTTCTGATTTTGAGTGCTTCCTCGGTGTATTCTTTAGCCTTTTGGTATTTACAAAGTGACTGAAACAATATTCCTAAGTTTCCGTAGTCAGTTGCTTCTCCCTTTTTGTCGCCAATTTTCTTTCTGATTGCAAGTGCTCTCTCGGTGAATTCTTTAGCCTTTTGGCACTGACTCAAAAAATGATACAATAATCCTAAGTTTCCGTAAGCATCTGCTTCTCCCTTTCTGTAGCCAATTTCCTCGCTGATTTTAAGTGCTCTCTTGTAATATTTCTCAGCTTCGTCGTATTCCCCAAGTGACTGAACGACTACACCTAGGTTTCCGTAAATGGCAGCTTCCGTAATTCTGTAACCATTGGGCACCGTGATTGCCAGCGCTTTCTGGAAATAATTCTTAGCTTCGTGATATTCACTACGCGAATAAGATACTTGTCCCATCGAACAGTAACATTCTGCCTCCATTTGTTTGTCAGCCGTACATTCTGTCACATCAATTGCGTTCTGATAATATCGTTTTGCCTTTTCAAACTCATTTTGGTTCTGATATATCATTCCCAGTGTGAAAGTTACTTTTCCTTCGTTGATTATGTCACCAGAGGTATGGTACATATCAAGAAGTTTCTTGGCATATCTTTCTGCAGATGTGTGACTGGAAGACATGCAAGCCGCCTTGAACATTAAATTATTGATTATTATGGTAAATCGGAAACAGGTGTTCTTTTTCAGCTCGTTAGATTTTAGAAAGATCAAACATTTTTCGCCTAACATCATGGCTTGTAAGCCACGACCAGTGTTCAGGAGGAAGTTGGCAACCTCTAATCCAATAAGCACCGGGATGATTGCTGGAAGTTCTTCTACGTTGTCCATTTTCGACCTTTTGCCGATTGTTCGAATGAAATGAATGAGACAGAGTAAGGATTTAATTTAACTTTGTTAGATCCGTTTGCAGCCGCTTGATTCAATACTCATTACTTTTCACAGGAAAGTGCCAACTGTTAAATGTATAGCCATCATCCTGAGTTGTCCATTACGAACTTCTCCCGATTATTCGAGTGAAATGAATGACACAGCTTTAATCTGAGGATTTAATTCAACTGTGTTAGATCCGTTTGCAGCCACTCGATTTAATAGTTTCTTACTAAAGAAATGCGGTTGATTCTAAAGGCAGGTAGCTCACCAAAATTTCCTTCTGTCCTAATTAGTTATTCGCCTAATGTATTTGGTTTCGCTTGACTGACTCAGTCTTATATATCATAATTATTCATGTTTTAGAAAGTTTTTGTAATTTGCGAGAAATTAGGGATCAAAATCAGCCGATGAATTCTAGTATTTGGTTTAAAATCAAAAGAAGCTGTTGACATCATAAACTAACAGTTTCACAACAACAAAGTTACTCACAAGAACTGTCTCAAATTTCTTGACCTCGTGATTGAAATCCAGATAAAGGCAATGCTGAGGCACGACTTTCCCTTCGAAAAAAATGCAGGTTGTTTCATTAACAAGTTACAACACAAAACACCTATCATGAATTCGAAAAGAGAGAAATTCTTCAGCGTAATCAAGGTCTTAATCACATAAACATGAAACTCGAGGCCCAACTCCGACGTAAATCTACGTTTAGCGTCTATCAGCCCCCCGCTGGTCGGGATACGAACCCGCGGATTGAAAGCTAGACTGGATGACAAGGCGGAAATCGACCTTCTTTTATTTTTTCCTGTGGATTTTTATCCAAAGAGCACTTCAAGGAACAACTGGAGCAACGTACAGACCGCATGTCTATGCTTCTCGAGCAACATTTTATCTGCAAACGCGAGCAAGATACTTCCGGCTTGAAGTTTGCTCGATAGCAGCTCAGTTGGAGACATCGAATTTATTCAGAGAAATAAAGTTCAGGCGGGAGATTATTTCAGTGCAGTTTAGAAGCATTTACGTAGATATTACCAAGATATATCAGATTCTCTGAAATTTTTCTTTTGATTCGCTTGATGCCACTGTTTTCCTTCCACCGTAATTATTTAAGCGACCACAACGTGGATATTGGAGATTCATCAAGAAAATGGCTTACAGTAGCTAGAAAAAGCGGATTCTGGCGCATTTGAAAACCAATTTTATTTCAAGGCAACACATAAAAATTTAACCTCGATTTCAAGCCAACCTTGAAATCAACCTTGATTTTAAAAAAAAGTTTTTGAACATTTTCAAATCAACCTTGATTTCAAAGCAACTTGAATTTTCACAAGTGAATAATATTCACAATTTCTCACTCGTGAGTTCTGACGAGGGTGTGAATATTATCCTCTTGCACGATTCTCTTGTCGTGCCAGAGGGATGTTAATTGTTTGTGTGAAGATTTTCAAATATCAATGTTGTATCGTCTCGCAAAGAAGTCGTAGTGTGCCTTGATTTGTTCATCTGTCAAAACAGTGTCTTTGTAAATGAGAAGAGTATGACACCTGATTCATCAGGATTGCTTGGGCTGTTTCGAGGCCCGCCCCTTCGGGCCTTGGGTCTATTGAGAAACTCATTTTTAATTAGTTTTTTTCATTAGTTTTTATTTCAAATCAACAAATTTCTTCAGGTGGTAATTCAGTTTCAGGAGGAACAATCTTAAGAGCTAGTGTCAGCATGCATCAGACAATCAGCGGCAAGTCACCCAAAATTTACTTTTTTGCCTACTCCGAGACCTTAAGTCGCCTAAAGTCGCCTTAAGTCGTCTAAAGTTGCCTAAAGTCACCTTAAGTCGCCTTAAGTTCCCTTAGGTTGCTATCGGTTGCACAATGTTACAAGGGTTCCAGCCTTCCAAATTGACCCTATCCACCCCACTCCAGTCATAAGGATCAGAAGAGAAGGCATGGTGGCTGAATGGTTGTGCACTGGATTCGACATTAAGCAGTCCAGTTTTGGTCTTCAGCATTGGAGCAATGCATCTTGTTCTTGGGCAAGATACTGAACGCTTCAAAGTGTCTCACCTATTCAGGATGTAAATATGGGTACTGGTTGGGGGGAGGTAACCCTGCATATGAATCATTGTGAGGATAGCAATGGCTTCCACATACATGGAAACCCCTTGTGAAAATAGTCATACACCTGTCTAGCCCCTGTGCTGGCATGGGTAATTTCAACATGCAGACAATGCACTAAAGTGCACACAAGAACAACATACAGGCAAGCCTGCAAACATGGCCACCAGTCATATTTGATCACTCAACTTAGTTTTGTCCACTTAAGTGCACACAAGAACAACATGCAGGCGAGCCTGCTGAAAAGTGTACAGAGAAATAACTAATTTATCTGTCCCAAAAAAAATCATCAAAAAGCTTCAAAATAATTCACTTTGAAAGTTTAACTGGGTGATCTGAAATCGTCTGATCTAGAAAACCTTTGTTTCCTTTGAACTGACTGAATGAAGCTACAATGTATCAGCCTCCACAAAAAACAGGACATTCTTAGTAACCAAAAGAATGTCATTCTGAATCAGCACTCAATATTGAGGAGATTAATGTTCATGAAACTTCAGTCATCTTTAAATGCCCTTCACAACTTGGAAGAATTAATTCTAAATTTGAACCTAACAGTTACTGGTTACCTAACTCTGAATAATTAATGTTTACGGCAATACATTGTAAATTTGTGACTTAACCTATATTATAGTATAGGAATATAGACATAAACAAGAAGTATTAAACCTTTGAAAAAGCATAACACTGCATCCCAACATGTACATTTGACTGACTGATCATGTCTTCATACTTGGGCATTGTTAAATAACACATTAATAAATATTTATGTCAGTCAGATGGTATAGTGGCACAGCAGTTGTCAAAATCTTCAAGACCTACTATGTTGTAATTAAATACCTTCAAATTAATTGTGTTACCAAGTTTGCCAACTGCTCTATAATTATGTCTGCATCCACACTCCGCAGTGGTCAAATGTGCTAGTTCTGTAACATCTGCTATTCATGTCTTAATTTTTCTCTAATCCTCCTCATCAAGCTTAATGATAAGACAGTAACTGAAAAGATGAGCTTTGTTTGCTGCATGTAAGTTAAGATACCAGGTAAATGTCAAATTCACTTAATGAATTCCAAGTCATAATAAAATGATGGTAACAATTATAGTCAATTATTTATGTTTCTGTATCTCACTCTGTTTTTCTCGACACTTCTTCCCACAAGTTTAACATAAGTTGGCTGCAAATGAGATAATTTTAAAAATAATGAAAACATAGAAATAAACTTACAAGCTATTACATGTCGTTGTTGATCGTTAAAGTTGTGATAACAGAACGGATGTCATTTACCCACGCGATGCAGCAGATTGCGGCTAATGGAAAAAGTTAGGTGGTTCTCGCATTTCAATGCTGTTTATCAATTTATTAACTGTTTGAGCTACAATTGACCTGGGGCAATATATCGCTTAAATCATTTGTTAAATTGCAGCGCTGACTATAACGCGTTAGTTCCATTCGCATTGAGCGAATCCTCGATGGCCTGGAATTTTATTTCATTACCAAAAAGCCTGACAAAGTTCAGAGATTTGAAGGAACTGTGAGCAACCGCTTCAATAAAAACACCACGCACGCACGTGCTTTTTCCTCGTGGAGTAGATTATCATTCCGGCCTGCATTCTTTCCATTCTATACAGCCACAGAAAAAGTCCGCCTTGTGTCTATTGATTGGTTACCTGCTTGTATTGCGGAAGAAAATCCTACCAGTGACACAATTCGAGGTAAAGTAAAGGAAATTTTTCGGTAATAGCAGATAGTATGGGTGTACTTGGCAAGAGAGGTACGAGTTGAAGGAAGAGAAACCCTCCAAGTACCCCGCTCGGCACTTCAAAGCATGGAAACTAGTTAGCGGCGCAAAGACTACTGGGAGAATCAAAATGGCGGACACTAGAGAATTTGTTACCAGTTTGTAGAATTTCCTTGTGACTCGTTAGTTTCTGGACAGTTGCAAGGTAACAATGAATGCCATTAAACCTGTTATTCTACCACCAGACCAAAAAAACAACTTAACTAATTTATTTAGGCGAAACACTGCGGGGTAGAAACAAGTGAATGCTTGGAAGGTCCTGCTGATCTGATTAAGAGTAGAGAAAGATCTTCGAAAAAGATTAGATTCCCTATAGCTGGAACGTCGAAGTTTTCTGCAGTCAGAAAAGTAGTTGGAGAGACTGGAAAGGAAGTAATTTTACGACGGACCGTAGCATTTGGTTCTCAGTATGGTATTGAGGTGTTTTGTCTAACTGAGGGAGGAGAACAACAAATTGGTTGGGTCACGAGGTCTTGCGACTTGCCAAAACTTTCTTGCTAAAATTGACAGTGCAAGTGCCAAAAATATGGGAGACAAGTTTACCAAGATATCAATTTCTATAATTTGTGGAGCTTTATGAAATAGTTAATACACGTAAATAATCATGTTATTTTTAGTTGATTATGTGGAAAGTTTATGGATAGTTTCATGAAAGTCGTGTCTCTTTTCTTTAGTTAATAATTTATGTCACTATGTGTATATTCATGATCAGTTTGCTTGATGTTGGGCATATAACCCTTGATGTTTTCCTGACTATTTATCAACTAGCTTTGACTTTATAATTTTACAATAACTATTGTGGTAATTCTGTCTAAACATTTTTAGCTAAATTGGTTTCCTGGCTATTTATTCACTAGCTTTGACTGTATAATTTAACAATAACTATTGTGGTAATTCTGTCTAAGTATTTTTAGCTAAATTGATTTGAAATATGGATATTTTAGACTATGATGACTTATGAGCATACCAAAGTAACCGAAATGACTGTTGACTTATTGCAAGGGATTCTGTAGACATTTTTAAAGTTTATGGAAAGACTTTTGCTAACTTTGGTTTTATCACTTCAGTCAAATAAAATCGCTTTAAGTTGCTTTAAGTTGCCTTAAGTCGCCTTTAGTTGCCTTAAATCGCCTTAAATCACCTAAAGTCACAATATTTTTTGTGCCAATTTTGCTAAAGTCGCCTTAAGTCACCTTAAATCGCCCAAAGTCGCCTAAAGTTACAGCAACTTAGGGCCCAAGAGTAGGCCTTTCTTTCACTCCTTCTTTCTCATTTTGTAGCCCATTATGTTCTAATAATTGTGGTGTAGCTTTTTATGAAAATATATTTTAGTTCTCAAGAAATGATTTTTTTCCTCCGACCACTCAAATATGCAAATTTTCACCGTGAATATTACCCGAGCTGTGTGACCTCATGTAACGAATTTACTTGACCTCCGGTATTTCTGTCAAAATAATCCTTTGTTTTATCATCTAAACTTAATCCCCTGTCATTATTGAATAATTCATGGTATAATTTGAAGAGATCAACAGAAATATCTATCTCCAATAGACAAAACAAGGCAATTGTTGGAACAGTTTCATCAGGCAAAAATATAGGTGAAAATATTAAGTGAAGCAAGAGATTTAAGGTCACAATGAATCATTCAAAAGCAGCAATGGTAATTCTTTATCCCTACAAACAGAAAGTTAAACTCGATAGAGACCTTTCTTCACTTCTCGGGACTGATCACCGTTTGCAAGAGAAAAATCTCATCAGCTGATTTACTTCATTCGACGCTTACCTTGTCCACTGTGATCTTTTGGACAAGGATGAAAACCTCAAACGTTCTTGCTTACTTTAACATTGTCGAAAGCCAGTTTTAAAAGGTAAATTATTCCTTACCTGATCTTGTGTTAGGAAACATAACATCAAGGAATGATATCACTGATGAGAATAGTGATATAATCCTTTCCAATACATGGTATGCCAATGAGACTTGAATTAGAGATGATTTAATGATTTAAAAATGTCTGATCAAAATACTCTAACAAGCGCTTCAAAACTTTAACCAACAATACCGGAGGATAAGACTACAATTCAGGAAGATAAAAGAAAAAAAATTGAAGATTGTGAAAAATAACTTGAGAATGACGTGATATTTCTAAGTACAAGAATGCTAAAAATAAGTACTGAAAAGTGAATTGCATGTGTCATCAAGCGGTCTGGCAGCTGCTTTGACTGAAGCTGGGATAATTGCAGGACCGCCTTTCGCAGGTCTTACTGTTTTGGTTTCATATCATTAGCATTTACAGTCAAGAGAAAAAAGCTTAATTCGAAAATCACGAAGCATGAGGAAAAAATTTCAATCGCTGAGGCAAAGCACCTTCCATTTGGCAGGTTGTTTTCGAAAGCAGTGAAAGATGGATCAATATCTGATGTTGAATTCGACTTGATTTTGCGCGAGATCGGACAATATTATCTGTTAAAAAACCAGCCAATAAAATTTCCGCACAGCCCCATCCTACATTATGCATTCAGTTCTTGGGCAGAGAAAACATTGACAAAAATAATACGTTGCCATTGGGAAAACAGATTTGTTTTACAATAGTATGGGGCTGTGCAGAAATTTTACCGACCAGCTTGGAAGAAAGCAATTGAAGTTGACGTTGAGGCTATAAAGAACCAGATCAGAGACGATTACCGAAAAAAAAACTCGGATCACTCGAAAACATAACGTAATGAGATTTATTTGAGATTTTTCATGAATGCATCGAACGGAGCTTATTTGCATATCTCACGACATATGCAAATTGTATAGGCTAAAGATTTCATAGCCCGCAAACGGTTATTAAATACTTCTGTGGCGTCAATAGAGTAACACGTTTTGCGTTTTAGCAAACGTGATATGTTTTTTACACTTATGAGAAATGATCATGTCGTTTCACACATACTTTTATGTGATTTCTACGCCAAAGTGAAACGTATAAGAGAAATTCATGAAGTCGTTTTTGAGACAGTTCAAGCGAATCGTTCAATAGAATAATATTCACATCCTCTTCAGAACTCACGAGTGAGACATTGTAAAAATGATTCACTTGTGAAAAATACAAGTTGTCTTGAAATACAGGTTGTTTTCAAAATGTGCCAGAGATGTCTTTTGAAATCAAGGTCGATTTCAAGGTTGACTTGAAATCAAGGCTGTTTTCAAAATGTGCCAGAATCCCCCTTTTATCTACTGGGGATCAAAACCAGCTCATAAATTCTGGTATTTGGTTTAAAATCAAAAGAAGCTGTTAACATGATAAACTTAAGTTTGACCACAATAAACTTACCTACAAAAACTGTCTTCAATTTCTTGGTCTTGTGATTGTAATCCAAATAAAAGCGATGAATTGATCCGAATACGGAGGCACAACTTTTCCTTCGAAAAAATGCAGGTTGTTTCATTCACAAGTTACGACACAAAACACTCATCATGAAGACAGTGAATTCTTAAGCGTAATCAAGGTCTTGAACAAATATATAAACATGAAAGTCGAGGCACAACTTTAACTTGAGTCTAAATCCAGCCTCTATCAGCCACGCGATGGTCGGGAAACGAACTCGCGTATTGAAAGCTAGACTGGATGACAAGGCGGAAATCTACCTTCTTTTATCTTTTTCTATGGATTTTTATGTATAGAGCACTTCAAGGTATAACTGGAGCAACGTACAGACCACAAATCTGCTTCTCAACCACAATTTCACCTGCCAACGCGAGCAAGATACTGCCGGCTTGAAGTTTGCACGATAGAAGCCCTCATGAAGACATCAGACGTATACAGAGAAATAAAAATCAGGTGGGTGATTATTTTAGTGCGAGATTTTCAGGCAGTTTAGAAGCAATTACGTAGATATCACCAAGATATATCAGATCCTCTGAAATTTTTTCATTTAATTCGCTTGATGCAATTGTTTTCCTTCCACCGTAATAATTTAGGCGACCACAACGTGGATATTCGGTTGGATATTTATCAAGGAAATAGCTCACTGTATTAACAGATCACGCTTAAGTCATTTTAAATGAATTAAAACTAACGCACGAGTTTTAAAATTACTACAATATCGAACAAAGTGAACAGACAGCACTTACCGCGTTCTTCGCCTTCGAAAGTGAAAGTGAAGAAGCTTGACGAGGAAAATACGTCACGTGACTATGGTGTTTTTTTTTATTTTTTATTTTTTTGGTTTTTTTGTTTGACCACCGCTTATTGTTCATCGTCGCGTGATAATTAGAACATTTATCGAGTGGAATGAGAATTAATCACAAAATTTTTTCTGTGTTCCGAAGTCTTCAAAGCTAGCGTTTGCCTCATTTTGAGAGAAGCTTACCACACTGGCCGCAGAAAACGGAAACATCGATTTTCCTTATCCTCCCCTCCCCTCCCCTCCCCTCCCCTCCCCCACTTCTCCTTGACTCGCTTTAGTTCTCCACGTCCTGTGGTCCTCTTCCAAGTAAGCCGACGCATTTGAAGATTTTTGGACATTTTTGTGGTAAGTTTTAGGTACTTAACTCATTCCCTAGATATTAAAGTGCCTTTCAGAGTGATATTCGGTTTAATTTAAGTAATGTAGGGTACTAACGAGGTACTGAAATTGTTCAGTACGGTCAAACACTCTGGCCCCTTAGCAGATCATAGCTTGCGTGGAAATAAGGAGGCAGTACGTAGGGTCAGACAGACAGTGAATAAATCACAACTGTTTTTTATGTGAGTGAGATGAAACGCTGAAAAGTTCAACTTAACTTGCTAAACCTTCTATTCTACTGTTTATTTACTACAAACAGGATTGATCTTGTGCTTGTCGTGATCTTAAAATTAGCAAGGATATTGGGAAACATCCAATTGCCAGCATTTTATTATTACCTATGTGGTCCTATGACTTCGTACCTTTGTGTATATATATATATATATATATATATATATATATATATATATATATATATATATATATATATATATGTAATCTTACAACTATTGCTCCGTGAGCGTGATTCTCACACCCTTATGTTAAATAATATGATCACTAGCCAGCTCACAGCTCATACTCACCAGCTCTTGTTTGGAACAAAAACGTTCCACAATTACAGCCTTGCATCCACTGACACCTTTCTTAAAATGCATTGATAAAAAAATCCTGCACCAGTTAAAGAAGAGAGAAGTCAATGATCATGCTTTCTCTGGAGATAAGATTGTGTCAGAACTCTTTGGGATGTCTTTGGTAATTTTCTGAATGTATTTAGAACTAGTGAAGAGTTGTAAGATTTTCCTTGAAAACTCTACAAAAAACCTTTTGACCTGCAGGCTAGTGTGCTTCTCATTGGATATTTCAAACATGGAGGAGGAAAAGAATAATTGGCTCACACAGTATTATTCTCCAAGCAGGTGGAATAAGTGAATGGACCCAGGAGAAGTAGTAGATTAACATGTAAACATCTGTACCAGCTACATCGAAATTACTTGCAAAAATTCTCACTGTGAACTGAGTGTCTGTTATGGTGAAAAGGAAGCGTAGATGGATATATTTTATCCTTCTCAGGAGACTGATGAGATAGCTGTATCTGTAAAAAAAATTGGTGGTAGTTCTGCACCAGTAGCACTGTTCATGGTGGGTACTGGCAAGTAGGGAGCAGGAAGATTTACAGCTTTGTTAGTAAATCATGGACTAAAGCTGGTTGTGTTGCAGCAGTGGTGGGTTATAACCTTGCACCAGAAGAAAGCTTGAATCAGATGGTGAGTGAAATAAAGTCAGCAGTGAAATATATCTATACCAGGTTTCCAAAGTCCAAACTGTTCTTGTGTGGCCATTCAGCTGGGGCACATTTGTGTGCTATGATGATGGTGTCAGACTGGAGCAAAGATCCTTCAATTCCACAAGCCATTCATGGTATGTTCTTGTTATCAGGAGTTTTTGATTTGGTACCTATTGTAAATACTTATGTTAATGATGCATTAAAACTGACAGAAGAATCTGCTGCACAAATCAGTCCTCAACAAATTCTGATAAAGATGTTGCCAACACTTATGTGCCCTATTTTGGTTGTGATTGAAGAGCATGGTTCCCCAGAGTTTCGTCGACAGGCTAAAGAATTTGTTGAAATCTTAAAAAGTCATGATGTTCAGTGTTCTCTGCTTGAACTACTAGGAGTAGATCACTTTAGCATGATTGAAAACATGGTGAATAGTGATGATCTCCTCTGCCAGGAGATTTTAAAAGTTGTCAGAAATATCAACTCAGCAAGGAGTGAAATAGGAGTCAAAGGGCCAAACTCAAGTCTTTAATTTCACTTTGTGAATGGCTTATGCATTTACCCTGAGTTTATAAAAATTGTAGGGCATAGTTATGCTGCTATTTAGAGGTTTTGCTCAGTATTTAAACTTGAATATTACCTTGATGGATTGAATTTACTAATGATTCTGATAGCATGATGTCTCAGGGAAAATGTACATTTTTGCTGATATTTTTTTTTTTACACAAGTTACTTTGATATCATAATTTAGAAAATATTTTAATCAGCAGTGTCAAAAATTGAAATTACCTTGAAAACTGCCTTTGTCCAGAACATTTTAAAGGTGTTCCTTCAAGTAATTATTACCAAATGCAGATACATATTTTTTTATTACGGTCAAAGTAAAGATGCTGTGTGTGTAATTATTATTTAAATTTTTAAATAATTAAACATTTGAAATTTACTCTCTGATTTACTGGTTTACAAGAATGATCAATTATTTATAAACACTTTATACCCAAACATCAGTATGCATATTCTCTGTACTGTTCTCTATACATCCCTAAGGTGCTGACAAGGAGAATTTGTTTAACAATCAAGAGCATCTTAAGTTGGTGATCATATCCATTATTCTCATGACCTTGCTGTGTGATTCAAGGGAGATATTGTAGGGAGAAATTAGATGCTAATCACTCTTAGGGGTCAGAGGGTTGAGGCTGCCTTATTTGGTCACCAGAACAAACAGATGACAGCCATGATGATACTCAAGTTAGTCTTGAGTGATTTAAGTTCTTTTGTAGTGTAAAAAGTTTATTTTGCTTCATGAATTTACCTAGCTGCTTGCCACCTGATTGAAAACATGATTGAAAACAACCTCCTCCAAAAGATTTTGGATGGACATGCACTGATCAGAAATTGTCATCCCTTGGAAATTATAGACCCTCTGATGCAATAATTCACTTCTGATCATGCTCCTCTTGCATACACCAACAATATGGAAACAACTTTTTTTACAATACTGTCATGTCATCACATTATTTTGTAGGGTTGTGGTCTGTTAAATTAAACTTGCTTCATGTTGAAGTTTATCAAAATTTAGAAAGAGACACTTTGATTTTGTTACATGAATGTGTAAATTATTCCACACAGCTTTAATTGAGAGTTTGCTTAAATTAATTTCCTTGCATGTGTTTCTGTTGGATCTTTTTTGTTGTAGTGTTGTTAGAGTTGCTGGTGATGCCCTATTTGTGGTCTGATCTCTGTGCTGCGTGTGTAGGGCCATTATAAAGGTAGGAGAGGGTCAATGATTGTAATATTGCACACTAGTGACATGCTTTTGATTTACTGAAAATGAGTTTATTTATCATACAATACAAGTCTAAAGTTGTAACACAAGTACAAATTTCAAATAAAGCGCATACTCAACATTTTGTCTGTCCTGACTTTCTGTGATGCTTTTGGTGTTAATTATTACAGAGTAACAACATTATTTCTTGTGTAGTTTGGTGTAAATAAGCTCTTGTAAATTTTTCAGACTTCAAATTTTGGTTGTCTTTGAAAAATGTACTCATCCTGATTTATAATGGTAATAGGACCGAGTAAAATACAATTCGGTCTGTAATCATACAAGCAATTAACAAAATCGGACGAATGCCAAGCTAGAGTGCGATTTGTTAAATACGAGTATGATTACAGACAGAATTGGATGGCATGAAGTCCTGCTACCAATTAATCAAAACTATAACATGATTTGATAAAGAAATTAGACATTGATTATACATGTTAGAAAATTTAAGAAAAAGAATAAAGAAAAAACTAGTTAACTTGGCGAAATGGGAGACAACAGTGCCTGCACATGAGGTGTTCTGTCCACTTACACAGGCATGATGTGTTAACTGTCCCTTCAACTGTCCTATTATGCTGTCTAATAACAAGCATGACATGTACACAGTCCTATTAGTGCTCAAATTGGGCTGGTGATAAACAATCACGTTTGAAAAATTTGTTATAGTTTTGATTAACAGTGAATTGTGCTTGACATGTCATTACCTATGCTAAAAGAATTTAAGTAGTTTTTGTTTTTTTTTGGTCCTACAGAGACAAATTTTAGAGATACGTTTGTATCTGTTTCAGCCTCTATTTGTTTCAGGCTTTCGTCACCTGTCATCCAGTGATTGATTGTGTGTAACCCCTTACAATGTTTTATTGCTTGACTGTATAATATTAATAATAAAGCTAATACTTATAACATGCATGTATTCAGTTTCATATGCTCACTTAAGATATTGCTGTTCATGATAGCTCTGCTCTGGAGAATTAGCCAAGGGTTGAAAACAAGCTGGCTACTGCCAGAGTTCTGCTGGCCACTTGGTAACATGTTGCCTGCTGCTCTGCTCAAAATAATAACCTTTAATGCCCTTAACCCTTCAACTCTCAGAAGTGTTTAACATGTAACTTTTCCCTACAATATCCATACCTTATCCAGAAAAGAGATATTGAGAATACTCAAACTTATCATTGAGGTGGAGATTGTTGTCTCAATCTAACACCAAATTCTCATAACTAAGTTACAGGGAGATTTGTAGTAGCTACAGGGGAGAATTAACAATCAGATCTTGGGAGTTAAAGGGTTAATAAACTTTTCCTAGTCACCTACTTTTTCAAAGATCTGATGCCTACTTTAAAACATTTTGAAACCCCTGATTGGGATGGTTGTTAAATTACTACAGATAATTATAACCATCACAATTTCCTGAAATGTGATTGGTGCATTAGCTGCTTCATCATTCATCATCATTAATCAAACAGTTGGCTGTCATTGGACATCTGCAATCAGATAGCTAAAGCAGCCAATCATACCAGGTCCACTCAGCTAAATCCTCCAATCAGAATTGATTACAATAACCATAGCAACAACCACTTAATTGCCCTACAAACCTGTGGAATTTCAAAAATAGAACAATTTTTCTCTTTAGAAAATGTCTCTACCAGAGATATCTTCTCAAATAAATGTTACTGTTTTTTTTTGTTTTAATTGTGATGGTTATGATTGATTGGTAACGGGATTTCGTGTTATCGAGGTTGGTCTGTAATCATATACTTGTGATTGAAAAATTAAACTCCATTGAAACTCCACTTGCTGCCTTCACTATTATTTATTGCAGTCCATTTGTTGGCAGAAGAGCCTGATACTGTAGCTTCTCAGTCTATTGTTGTATCATACAAGATAGATTCCCCCGCACTTCCACCCACAGCCCTAGGTGAAATATTTAGGGAGCCGTTTTACCACTGCCAGTAATATTTTCTGTACATCTTCATTTCTCTGTGGTTATTTCATTTTTGCACTTTTAGCAAGGAAGGCACTGCCTTGTACTGCTCTTTTTTTGCAATGCATGTAGCCTAATTGGCAGGTGGTACTCAATTGCAATCAGTATCATCAAGCACATAGGTAAAATTTTTAAATATGGTAGTAGTATACCTCTCTACTCAGGGAGAGGAAGCTGGGAGCATAGGTACAGACTTCGGATCATCTGAGATTAAGTCTCTTAACCCTTATAACTCCCATAAGTGATGAACATGTAACTTCTCCCTGTAACATCCACGCATTATCCAGCCAACATGTAATGAGAATACTCAAACTTATCAGGTAGAAAGTAGTAGTCTTGATCTAACACCAACTTCTCCTGATTTATTTACAAGGAATGTGTAGCAGCCAGAGGGAAGAATTAATATCAATCAATAAGGATCAATATCAGTATCTGGGCAACTGCCCACCTACCCCTCCCCTAACCCAACAACAGTCTATTGATAACAAGTTAGGGTTAATGTCGGGTTAGGGGAGGGGTAGGTGGGCAGTTGCCCAGATACTGATATTGATCCGAATTAAAAATCAGATCTTGAGACTTTAAGGGTTAAGTTACCTTAAATTTTCTGAGTGTCAAGTGTCAAGTGTCATTGACATTGATATTCAACAAATAGATACTTATATGTTCCCATGCATGGGCCATCTACGAGAAACACATTAGTGGCTTCCAGCTCAAGGGTAAAATTTCTTTTGCAAATTTGCTGCACTTGAGCAAGAGGATTCCCTGAGCAGCAGTTGGTGTCAGTAGTCATCCAGTGAGGAAATGTGCAAAAATCTAGCCTGCCATAGTTTGCAGACAGAATATTTATCTTTCCCTCTTTTTTGCATCTCATTTGGCCAGATTCACCCTCGCAGATTAAAAAGTGACCTGTTGAAAAAGTTGTTGGCATCTGTGTTAAAACAGAACTAGCCATTCAAAAGTTTTGATGGCTCGGCATAGCTCAATTCATCATGAAGGAGTTTAGTTTTATTTTTCATATTCCATCTTTGTAATTTGAGTTATTTTCTTATTTAGTTTATTGAGTTTGTTTTTGTGTGCTTCTGACTGCACTCGGTAATGGTTTTATCTAGAGAATATCAGTTCGTATTCTCTTGGTTTTATTTGAAGTTGAACAATACGTGCTTTTGATGAGAAGGCTCGAATTCAATTCGAGCCTTCTCATCAATGAAACTAAAAAATTGATCATCAAATTGATGCAAGACGCATGTCCTTGGTACAAAACATATGTACTTGTTAGAGGCGAAACAAATAAATGATTTGCAGATATCTCTATTGTTTCACTGTGTCAGAATTAATATTAAAAATCCAAGAGAGTGTCGATGGTTGGTTTTCATCAAGAAATTGCTTTCCAAAAACTCACCTTTGTGTTTCTTTAAATATCGCGACTGGTTCAAAATGAAATAAATAGGAAGATATTTGGTATGTTAGAACAGTGCTAAATTCACCGTAACATTAGTTGGATATCTTGGTTCGTATTTCAGAGAATTTAAGCCTTGGCAGCATGCGATTAAGAACTACTTTAAAATCAACGACACAACAGTAAAGTTAGAACTAACCTTGTTACTGTAGTGATGAAAATCTCTACTTGCAGCAAACTTAACTAGTTGTTTAAACATATCAGCGTTCAGTAACTCACACTCATATTTGTCATTATACCTCCAGACACTGTCGCAAAGTTTATGAAGAAGCACCACTTGTTTGTAAGACATTCTAAAGCACATTCATCGAGAGTCAACAGCTTCAACGAAGCCAGGATTGGAGATGCCAGTTTAGAGAAAGGATTTTTAACAAAGTTTGCGAAACTTAATGTAGAATCCTGACGAATAAAATTTCCCCCTTCGCATTGAAAACTTATCGTTAGAATTAAGATGACGAACTTCGAACTTAACTCATTTATTTGCGAGACGGATGTAATGCGTTGATCATTATCGACCAAAAAAAGTTGTCAATTGGGTTTCTGTCGGCCTTTTTAGCAAAATTATTACCAAAGGTTTTCAGTAAAGTAGTAATTGGAAATTAAGCGTGGATCATGCCGAGCTAAAATGACTCGAACAAAGTTAAGCATAACATTATCGCCATGTGCCAGGACTTTCCTGAAAAAAGGGACGTCTAAATCGTGATTGGTTTTAACATTTTTTTAATAAAAATGGTGGTCACATTCGACTATTAATAATGAATAACAAAACCAGCTGCCAAAGGAGAAGAATCCACCCATCAGTGCATTCGATTGAAACTGTTCCACATTTCTCTAACCATCAAGTGTTATTCCGTACGCGTCCATCAAGAACTTCTATTTTGGCCAAATATCACTCTTACAAAGAGTAAGAAAACTACACCATCGTGACTGATTCTGTTGCCTAGCGTACAATTCCGAAACTCTGAGATTATTCTGGACGCTGTTTCTGCAAGTTACGGCCTTGGAAAATGCTGAACAGGCAGAAACAGAGGATAAAAAGAAAGGAAGGTGTGCATGGAAACTTAATAATACCAACACCGGAACAAATCCTCTAATATCTAAGCTTCATAAAGCAAGTCTCTAACCATGCGATTTGCCCAATTTTATTTTTCTGTGAAAGACGTGGAGATTTGCATTTCAGCGGCCACAGAACAAAGTGCCATTTATTGTCAATTAGAGAGAAATGAAAATAACATAAAGAAAAAGAAGGTGTAGGAAATATGCTGATAGAAAACGGAAACAAGAAGAACTTGGACATGTTGGAAAACGTTAAACGAATAATGGTGAAGGGTAAAATTAAACAAAGTATTTCTTTATTTGGTGTTAAACGATGTCAAAAGAGAGAAAGTATCCATCTTTGTTGCAGTATTCAGTAATATTGTTTTCCAAGTAATTCTTCAAGTAATTCTTACTTAAGGCAACACTGGAGTAAAGGAAAAAAATTAGACTTATTCATTATGTCTGTTCGGTTGAATCACTGTCTGGTAAACCTAAAAATGAAAATTGAACGTGATTAATTTTTACCAGTTGTGTAACCGGCGTACAAAACTACACACAGTAGAAATACCGGTGCTCAGAAAAGAAGCCCTCAGTACACACTAATGAGGGCAGTGTTGTCAAATTTACATGCATCCTTACCTTGAGCCTTAGAAAATTTTCGTCTGCTCTTCACGATAACAATTTTTTCCCTCATGTCGTTTCTGTGACATAAACAACGAAACCACTCATCTTTCGAAATTTTTTCATTGTGATATTCTTTTATGCGAGGGGATACGGTTAATTTTTTTGTTACTCAAAGGTGTCAGGTGGTCAGTCAATCAGTCAAATACAAAACCAGAAAGTTTTCGGCAAGATTTTTACGGTGATATTTAGTCAGTCAGTTTGTTAGTCAACGTGTTTCGGTTGGTCGGTCCATCAAATAGTCGGCGGGTCAGACGTTCTTCAACCTGTTTACCAGTGGTCAACCTGACTGACGGACGTTCTTCGTTAGGTCGGTCGGTCAATCGGCTGAAATACAAATAGTCACTAGAAGGTATAAGTTTGTATATTAAATTTGGATTCAGGAAGCCGTGAAAGAAACACATTGAGCGTATCAAGTTGTGAATACTCTTTTCTGTCAGTACCTTTGTGAGATAGAATACTTACGAGAAAAATGGCTTTGAAAGTATTACCAAAGCCCTCAGTTTAAAAGATGGTTTGAAGAAAACACAGCGGACGAGTCTGTTTTGATATCTGCAAAAAATAATACAGGGAGCAAGGCTGAACACAAAGTGGGTGGTCCAGTGGTCTGAGCGCTGGACTCTGGGTCGGACGGCCCGGGTTCGAGTCCTGGCCGGGGCACTACGTCGTGGCCTTAAGCAAGCCGCTTCACTCACCTTGCTTCGTCTTCTCGGATAAGACGTTAAGCCGGAGGTCCCGTCTCCTGCAGGGTTTGGGGTAGGAGACGTTAATTTCCCACGCACGAGATTACTGTGTGATGGATGTCCTCCCCTGGGTTGGGTTGGGTGGATTTAAGAGGGGTAGTGCCCCGTATGGGACTCCATGTCCCGCTGCACTAACCCATTTGGCGTCCGTCTATCCGTAGACGTACCCAATAAAGTTGTTATATAAATTATATAAATTATATAAATAACACTGACTACAAAGCTCGACATGTAGACTTTTTGACAAGTTTGAAGAGACATTCAATCCGCAGACAATCAAAGTTAAAGAAATATTTACGGAATCGCTGTGATTAAGCCAACATAAGCAAAAAACGATGTTCTGTCTTAACTCACGGTCTTATTAGCTCATTAGATTTATTAAATCATGTTATAACCCGTGATCTTAGACAACCTTGAACCGATCTCGTCCCTAGAGTCCTTGTTCATTCGACCAGTGGTCGGAAAGTGCGCGATTCACTAGATTCGGCAAGAGGGAAACCTGGAAACGAGATTGTATTGACGCAAAGTGAGACCTTTGCTACTTCTCCCACCGGCCGGACTCAACTTGAATTTTTTGCGTGAGACAAAGAGAAGAAACGATGGTATAACGTGCCCAAGGGTGGAAAGCACAACGATTATTTGAATGTGGCTGTTTGTATGATTATTTTTGTCTTAGTTAAACGATACACATTTTCTCTACTCGTACATCTCACCGATTCATCAATAGCTTGTAAAATTCCGTCGCCCATTTTCGGGAACGCAGTTTGCTTCTTCTCTGTGTAACAGCATGAACTGCGACCACAAACTTTTCGCTTTTCACTTCCTCTTCAGTGAATTCCTGAACGAACCTGAAAAGGAGGCTTAAAGGATTTAGCACGAGGGGAGCTGGTAAAGAATCTTAGCAGCTGATTAAAAAAGTTGAGATTGATATCTCGTTATAATTTAATAGTAGCCTTTTTATTAAGTTTTTAATACCAAAACTGAAGAAACCACAATGGCCAGTCGTAATAAATGAAAACAGTAAAAGCCACAAGTAAGAACTTAAGGGGAAAACAAGCGAACTGCCTGAATCACTGTCAAATAGAGTGACCGAGTCGTGGGATTGGTCTTAATTTGGCATCTGATTGTTTTAGAAAGTAGCGCGAGCTGAACCAAATATTGAGCGAAAAGAGGTTAAACCGGTCCGGCCCGGATAACTCTAGGTAGTCAGTTGAAAATTGCTTCAAAATTCGTGAGCTTGCAGTTCTACATCAAAGCAAATGCTATCGCTTTCTTTATGTGATAATCAGTATATCGTACCTTTACCCCAAACCTCAAAGAACGACGATACAAGAGAAGATATGCAGCTAATAGAGCGATGACGTAGCTGAATTAAGCCGGGTTTTTGGGGGGGGGGGGGGGGAGGGGTGGAAAAATCGAAAGAAATTGTGGTGCACCGTCGGTTAGGGGTATTATAAGAGCGACAGACTCTAAACGAAGCTCAGCTTACAAACTCTCTACGGTGGCCAATTCACATTATCTGCTCAGTTGATAAACTGAACCAAATCATCTGATGATTTAGTTGTACAGAACTCTGTGTTCCTCTTATTGGCTGTCATTTGTACACAAAGATAGATCTGCGTACCCTTTGAATCATCAGCTGGGAATGCTTCTGAAATCCATTATGTAAGTCGCCATTGAATTAATGAGGAGATTGAAAAATTAAAACACTTACAATAGCAGACGGGCCATTATTTCATTGTATTCCTTCGTCCCTGCGAAATCTCTTTTACTGGGAATCTTCGAGGGATTCACAACGATTATATCTTCTCCATCTTTAGTTCTTGCGTCTGATAAAAGAAATTTCGAAAGTATAAGACTTGATATATATAGTGGTAAACACCGCGTAGATTTCGGATTTCGATCCTCTCCAAACCTGAAACAAAAAGTTTGGGAGGGGGGGAGGGGGTGGTGAGGGATGGAGCTGTCCAAAACCTGGTAGGAAACTTTTCTTATGTACAAGCTCTTAAAGCTTGCACATCAAAAATTTCATTCCCTGGATGCAGAGACCTCTGAAAGAAAGGACCGCAGTAAAGCGTAAGTTTCACAATTGATTGTTACCTTTAAGGAAAATAAATCCTTTTAGAGATGACAGCCTTTCTTCGTCTCCTACCTGCCTTCGTTCCTTCTGAAGTGGATTTTCGCTGTTTTCGATTGTAGATCCCTCTAAAAGTGAATACAGCAGTTTTTTTACTCGGAAAAAGTAAAGGAATTAACAGTTGGTAATAAAAAGTTAACTTCTTCAGAAGATTTCTCGGTTTCCAAGTAAGATAGATAGTTGATAAACTTAACGCTCCAGTGTTCTCCCTGGAATTTTTCCTACATGTCCCCTGTGGAAGTCTATCACAACTTTTGTGCTTACGCGTTGCTGTCAGACGCGTCTCCATTAAAAAAGCTGTCAAGCTTGGTGCATATCGTCAATCAAGCAAAAAAGAGCAATATTACTGAGAGCTTGACGCCAATGACGCTTAAACCAACCTTATACTTGTATGTTAACATCCCCGGCAGCGCAGGAAAACTTGGATAACCCAGTCACGAATGGTTTCAGTGCTGAATATTATAGACTGAGAGGATAGTATAGTAGTATAGTATAATCTTTATTTAAGCACGAAACAATTCATCAGCAATTACATTAACTAAAACTATTTAAAAATTAAAACACTAACTAATATTTAAAAGCTGTTTTCCGTGAATGCCGTGCGTTATAGAGTGGCATTGATCTTGCGTTTAAATAACCCCAGAGACTCTGTGTTCCTTATATCACATGGAAGACTATTCCATAATGTGGCTCCACTATAGCTAAAGCTTTTTCGATAATAGTTAGTGCGAGGTAGAGGAACATTGAGTTTATTTTCAGAGTCCCTGAGGTCATAAGCAGAGTTACGCCATTTAAACTTAGAATTAAGATATTCAGGAGCTAGCCCGTGCAGACATTTGAAAACCATGGTAACTCTATGAATTTCCTGCTGGCTTGTCAGATTTTTCCAACTTAAAAATTCAAGTAGCTTAGTTGCATCGGCATCATAGCTGGAAAATGTCAAAACACGGGCTGCTCTAATCTGTAATTTCTGCAGCTTATCTCGTAGCGTTATCCCACATCTACCCCAGACAATGTCACAGTAATCAAAGTGAGGTTTTACTAAAGCTTGGTAAAGCAGATGTAAGGTCGATGCTGGGATCAGATGCCTGATTCGCTTTAGGCACCCGATACCAGAGGCAATCTTTTTTGTTAATTTTTCGATGTGACTATGCCAATCGAGCCTATCGTCTATAATCACACCAAGCGATTTTGTAGAAGTAACCTGGCTCACCTGAGTGCTGTTCATTCTAATTGTTGGTGAAGCTGTGAGAGTACCCAGTCTCTGCCTTGACCCTATTAGCATGAATTCGGTTTTTGTCATATTCAGTGTGAGTTTATTCGCTTGTAGCCAGTTGAAAACGTTTGTTAAGTCCTCATTCAGACAAAGCTGTATACTCTCAAGATCACCGCCCGCATATGTAAGGTGTGTGTCGTCAGCATACATCCTCGGCTCACAATTTGATAAACAATTTGGAAGATCGTTGATATATAATTAAAAACAATAGTGGACCGAGGATGGTCCCCTGGGGGACGCCGCAAGTTAATGAGCAGCTGCTGGACAGCGACCCGTTCACAGAACATTTCTGTGTGCGGTTTTCCAAGTATGACTGAAACCATTTGAAAGATTTGCCATGTATGCCGTAATAGTTTAATTTCGATAGGAGGATCTGATGATCAACAGTGTCAAAAGCTTTTTTCAAATTTAGAAAAATGACTCCATTGATTTTCCCGTTGTCAATATTATATGCCCAAGAATCTGTCGCTTCCAACAATGCTGTTACAGTTGAATGAGTAGCACGAAACCCTGATTGATTTTGATATAGAATATCATGTTCTTCCAGATAGGCATACAATTGATCGTAAACTATCCTTTCAAACACTTTCGCCACTATTGGAATCACCGATATTGGGCGGTAATTGTTGACATCATCGCGGTTACCCTGTTTAAAGAGAGGTGTAACCCTTGCATATTTCCAATCATCTGGGAACTTCCTTTGGCTAATAGATTGATTGAAAATATCACATATCGGCACACAGATAAGGTCAGCGCATTCCCTGATGACGCAAGTTTTCCAATGCAGTCATAGACTGCGATGAAAAAAAACCAACTAGATACCAGACTGGTATATACCAGACTTATATTTTCGAACAACTGCTTTGGTTGCAATTAAATCACATTCAATAATTTTAAGGTTCTCACCAACAGATCTCCCGACATTAGTTCCCTTGATTGAAGTTAAGGCCTGCAACTTGAGCTGTCGATTTTTCCAAGGTCAGCTTTTTCCTCGATTCATTAGTTTCATTCTCCTTCCTCCCAAATGTTAATGATTTCCTTCTCTTCTTTAAAGCAGACCGTTTTTTCTGACCACGCCTCAGGGACGCTCTTTTGACTGGCATCTTTGGAGTCCTCTGTGCATCATATGATGCATTTACAGACGCCACTTCCAATTGGTCAGTCTGGAAAGAGGAAGTTTCCATGCTAGGCTCTTCTGTATTTGAATGAGTTGACTCGAGAGCTGTGGAAGCCATTCCGTCAGAACATAATTTGTCAATATTCTCCGAATCGTTATCATTTCCTTCTGGGATTGTGATCTGTGAAGAGAAAAGTTGGTATTCTCTCACAAATTCTGTCATAGTTGTGATTAATTTGTAACAGGACTTCGCATCGTCCAACTTACGGAAGTACGATTTTATTCATCACTCGTATGATTACAGACCGAATTGAATTCCACCCGGTTCTGTTACCATTATTAATTTTTATCAAAAGACAAATAGACGAGTTATGTCTTCAAAAGACCACAGGAGTGTTGTTAAAGAATGCATTATCTTTTGGGATTTTAAAGCGCACTCAAACAAGGATTTTTCTCAACGGAAAAAAAATCTGTACCATCCTATAAAATTAATGCTCTTTTAAATCGTTTTCGTTGATTTGTGAGACCGAAAGTAAACAACGTTGCTCTTAGAAATCCCATTGGTCCACTTCGCCATTGGTGTCTACCAGGAAAAAAACAGCCAGAATTTCAACGAGGTATGCCTCGCAGGCATCCCACAAGGAAAGGGATCTTGAGTCAGTTTACCTTTTCGTTTGATAATGCATCATTACAGGGCATTGCAGTGGTATCAAGTTCAATCATGTCATCGTTCGGTTCATCCACCCAGCTCGCGTATCGGAGATAATTCTCATGGCAACCGATAAGAACACAGACATCTCGGACGATTTTTACAGCTATTTGCCAGAGAGGATCTTCTACTCTTCTCGACTATAGCATCATTTTCTGAGAGCCAGACAAAACAGTGCAGTTGTTAGCCTTTTCAAAATGAGCCTGGATTGAAAAAGATGAATGATCGTCTAGATTTTCAAAAGATATATCTACATGCGTGTCATAGGTTGAATTCCTCCCAGATAGCTGATTCTCCTCGTTCATTAAGGCGCTAATGTCTTTTTCGATCTCGTTTACAGCTCTGCTCCTCGCCTGAAATCTCTTCAAAAAGTCTTTTGCAATCTCCTGAAGACAAGGCAGAGTGACTTTGGTCATGTTCATGGGATTCTCTCCGGTAGGGAGAGGCAGAATGCGTTATTCCATCCCCACATTCTTTTAAACATGTATCTTTACTTGACATCTCCATCAAAGCTTCCCCATCCAATGCTGAGTACGCGCTGGAAAGTTTGGTTTCTTCGACTGAGTTTAGAGAAGAACCCGCTGGAACAGAATTTTCAGTTGTCTTTTCGCTTTGTACTGTTTTCTCTTCCACAGCAGGTGACGTTTGCTGACGAGGTTCTTGTCCTGCATCAGTTGTGGCAACTGGATAGGAAAGTTTCTCGGAAGCACCAGGTCTCGTGTTTGAAAATTACATCTAAAGTGCAGAACAAAACAAAATGAAATTACCAAAAAAATGTTGCGCTGAAATTCAGGTCGATTGTAATAACATTAAGCTTTTGAACACTGCCAGTTAATATGGCCGTTTTGAATAAATTTTTCCACTCTAAGTTTCTAACACTTGAATATCGGTGATCAAATAATTTGTCCTGAGGTTTGAGTTGTGGTTAATTGTTAACTTTTCCCGCCCGACTTACTGGTCTCCGAGTCGAATGGTTTCGTCCAAAATGTTAAGTGTCTCCATGATTTACTGTACATATACTTTAGTCAGCTCTCTATTTCTTCTTTTCTCATAAGGAGTAAAATGGATGCAAAGAGACTAGAAATTCAGTGAAAAAATTCTGTGATCATGAAAAGAGGAACAAGGAAAGAAATAGAGAACTGTTTTAAAACAGATTTTGAAAGGGTGGAACAACATGGTGATACTTAAATTTTGTGTTGTTATGGTATAATTCTTTTAAAATTTCAGATCTCGGGAATTTGGAGTAACTAACCTGAAGTCAGGCGTTTTCTTTTCCGGTTGGTAGGGGGGGGGAATAGGAGAGGGAGGGGGTGGGGGCGGGGCCAAGTACGCGAGAGACCACCGACTCTTGCAGAGCTACACTGTTCGCGGTTCCCAGTTAACACCTGGTCGCAGTTATTGAGAATTACTCCTGCGCGCGTTGACCGGAAAAGGGACGGGGCCGATCGCATTTCATGGACCCTTTACACCACGATGTAGCGGTAAAGCCACGGCCCTGCATGCTACACTCGACAGGAAAACGCTTGAGTGACTGGGGTCACAGAAGGCGAAGATAAGTAACACAATCAACTATACATGATTGGAGACTAACCGTTCCGAGAAATTTCTCTTGAGGTGAACTTTACTCTTAGTTCACCTTACTTAACTGATTTCCTTTCGTTTGCGCAGGGCCGTAGTTCACTATTTATGGCATTGAAGTCCCAGAGGACTTATCTCGACTTCGTGGTAGGAACGGGTCCGCCCCGGAATAGCAAAGGTTTTCGACTGACTAATAATCATGATCGGATATCAAGTGCTACGCAAATTCTTTCTCCTTTTCTTGTTCTGGAGACGACATACAGCTGCCCGAGTCATCGACATGACTTCCGCGAAGAGGGATTCGGCGTCGCGACAATTTCTGCACATTTCCGTCAAATGGATCACAATAAAAAATAGTAGACTTCTTGGAATAACTGTTTCTTCAAGCAAAGACCGTGGGGCAGTGGAGATATCTAAACGGCTGTCAATCCAAAGTGCCGTAACAGTTTGTTCGAAATGTGGAATGGCGACAGGAATGGTTTTTTTATGACGCTCGGTCAAATCAACCAAGTTACTGCACTAAGTCCTGTATTAAAACCGCTCCTTACACAGGCCATCGCTTCTCAATACCAACAGCTGACCTGAGTCAGGCTGAGCGTAGAACTGTAACGAAATATTCCAGACCATTGATCAGTAGTGTGCATCAATTCTCATTGCAGGACATTGCATTGCAGCTTTTTTAAAAAGCTGCAAAGCTGCGATGGGAGCCAAAACGATATAGCTAGGCTGAATATTCTAACTGTGTGCCTCACTTGGCTTGTACAGAGACAAGGGGGGACAATTTGCAGGCTACCGAGAAGTTATAAACTTAGGAGTTACACAATCTTCATTAATAGTACATCGACCGATACACGAGCGATGTTCTTAGAGTTTTTCCAGGAAAAAAGAAAGAATTGTGGACGCAGAGGCTCCTATATTAAGTATGATAAAAAAGTCCATGACATCTTAACGATCCGAAAAAGTTAACGAACTAGAATTTATTCAAATTCTAGTTAATCGCAAGTACGAGTTGTCAGAAAAAAAAAGGAATTGGAATTAATGTATTTTTAACGAACAGAGGTTGCTATTTATTTCTTAATGACACTCAGTGAACAATTTCCAGCTCTTCGGAGATAACGAAATAATTAACAACATTTCATTCTTGATTTAATTAATGACGAATGTCCCGCTGGTTTAAAGTTCAGTCTTGCATTTTAAAGCTCATCCTTATGTTTTGTGTAGAAGAAATGCTGTCCGCATTTTCGGCAATAACTGTCCTGTGTCATGACCACGTTGTCTTCAAAGTGAGTCTCAACTGGCTGCTCTGTTTTCAGTAGATCATGTTGTCCGTTAGGGCACGGGTTGATTTTCTCAACTTGGTATGAATCTTAAGTGAAAGTCACTCGAGAATGGACCACCTCTTTTTGGAATTCTCTGTACGTCTTACGAACCTTCTTGAGTCCTACGGCTCTTAACACAGACTTAACTGGTTTTTCTACCACCTCCTTGAAGACTTTTTTCACTGGTTTGAAGACGACTTTTCTGACAGTTTTTTCTACCTTCTTTAGAGCTCTGCGAACGAAACCGGAACTCTCGTCTGGTGCACAAGCGATCACAATCAAACAGATGATCATGAGTAGAACCCAAGTAGATTTCCTCATCTTTTAGTAAATGTGACTCGGTAGAGGAAGAGGTTTCTATTCGAAGAAAGTGTTTTTCATCATTTATTATTGAACTTTTACACTCTCACTTCATGGAAAATTCCCACTGGGTGAAAATGACTCAGCTTCCGCTTTTTTCTATCAAAGGTCACGCAACAGATATTACGTAAACTCTACGAATTGCTTTCCTTCGCTGAATTTTTTTGGTTTAAAATCATTCTCATTCTTTAAATTTTTATACCAGGATGAATCTCACTGGCATCATGCAAGCTTATCTTTAAAAGTTTGACTCGAAATAAAAGATGAGCAACAGCTGGTTCGTGGGGTTAAACAATTCTTTGTGTTATTTCTGGGAAAAATCCCGTACCTATCCAGCCTATTACTAAGCTTCTCGTTTATCAAACGTCACTCAACAGTTTTTACGCAGATTCCATGAATTGCTTTGATTCTGTATTCACGCTGTTACAGCACTTTCCTGACAATGTCGGATTGGAAACCGTCCGTATTCTGTGTCTATAGATCAAGGAAGGGTTTCCCTGGCATCTCCGGGACTCATCCTCGCCTTGATCTGACAGAGCAGGTTGTTGCAAAGGGTTTGAGCGCAAAGAAATGGGTTTTTACCCTATGCATAGCATACATGAAGGCGGTGTTCTCTTGTTTTTCCTCATTCTGGGAAGCTTCCCTGAGGAGCCGTTTCCGGTTTATCAAGGTCACGCAACAGATCTTGTGTAAATTACTTTCTGTTTTCAGGTCTCTCTGCTTCAACAAATTCACAGCTCCTGCTCCTGCTTCGCTTTCTGAGTTTTGCTGGTTCAAAATTGTTCTTCTTCTATGCGTTTTCAGACAAGGAAGGGTTCTAATGACGTCTTGTGAGCTTGTGCCTGCAATGTTTGATCCTGGAACGGAGCAAGTTATCTACAATCCAGGACAAACTCGTACACAGAAAAAAGATTTGCTCGTGAAATAGCGCAAGACGTAAAAACGGAAAAAAGCAGTCGAACAAGCAAATCAGAAGCTTTGGATTAAATCTAAGGTTTCAAAACAGCGGCATCTCTTTGCTTGGAGTGAATTATCAAAAGGTTAAAATTAACGAGCAGCGACAAGAAAGCCATCATCAGGTGAACATGGCCATTAACATACCAAGTGATTGTGACGAAGGCTGCAAGAAACACGCTGATAAAGTATTTCAGTTGGCAAATAACGCTCTTTACAGTGATGCAAAGCAAAAACGTCTCAACTGACGTAACTTGCAACTTTTGGTCATGAAGGAGACTAAGTCGCGTTGGTAGATAAAGATGCATGACATTTTCAAAGGGTTTTGTTCACCGAAATTTCGCTTTTACAATAATGAAACCCCTGCGGTATAACAGAGACAAACTTTCGAAATATCACGTAAACGATTCAAACAACACGGTTTGGATGAATGGAAAATGTAAATATACAGAGGAGACGAGGTCGGATTTGAATGGAAGCATCACAACTTTTGTCCCACAATTTTACAGATTCAAGGATGTAATGATACAGTTCTAATTACGGTTGGTCCTGTGTTGCTAATCACGTGAAGTCGGATTGCATGTGCATTCGCATAAACGTGTCATAAACGACTTTCATTTGTTGAGGTTTATCCCATTTGGTATCAGGTGTCGTTTACAATGTCAAAAGTCATTCTCACTTATAACATAGGTTTCATTTGAACAATAAAATACTGCAGCCCTGTTTTTTCTAAAGATCCGACGAAATACACTGCTTCGTTAAAATTATCTCGACTAAACCCCTACAGAGTGAAATTAATGACAAAAACTAAAACTTTATGTCCGGGTAACATGTGCTTTTATTTATGATATAAGAAATTAAAATGTAACCGGTGACAATTAAAACGAATGGTCCAGTGGCCCATTCAACAAAATCTGTATTTGATAACAGAATACTATGATTGAATTTCTGGTCCGTTGTTCGATATATATATATAGCTGGGCTCAGCTTCCTTATTGTAACTAGTCCTACACTGAGGTAAAAAAATTAACTAGCTTTTATTCAAGGTACCGGAAACTCCAATCTGACTCATTACAATAAAAACAGAATGGTCGAGTGACCTGTTGAACAAAATCAGTATTTGATAATTGAATTGTCCAGTTGTATCGCTGGCCCCATGATTCATATATAGATTGGGCTAACTTCTGAAGTATTCTAAAAGTCTACAATGATTAGCTAAACTAACGAACCATGCATTTTTTGGACGAATCGATTCCAAAGTTCGTTCCAGCCTTAAAAAGTCTAATATTTCAAGGCATCTCGCTTTCATAATGAAAAAACGTAATCTGGAAAACATGTGACAAAAATATGTCATCCTAAATATCAACATATCTGTTATTTTTCTTTGTGAGAAGGCTAAAGAACCATTCTGGCGTATAAATCATAATGATAACCTTTTCGTTAGATTATTCAAAAGTTGCTGACGCGTTTTTGTTAAAACTTATTGTTCAGGCTGTGTAGACAATGGAGGGCCCCTCACGAAACATCTAAGTGACAAACATGCCTGACTGCTAAGAGAAATCCTAAATACTATTAACTGCTTCACATAAAAAAAAATGTTTCTGTTGTATCACACGAAATGTTCCGTTTCGTACGGCAGAGGCAAAGATGATGGTATTCAAAGATGTCAGCTTCACTCAGGGTACAGGATTTGCTGATCAGTTTTGAACCTTGCAGATTATGTCTTCTTTCCTGTAAGATAAGATTAACAACATGAGCCGAGGAGTTATAAAATATTGAATTGATTCGTCGGTAAAGTAATTGTTGGGTCAATTCAGTTCTTCCAAGAATTTCTGCTGTTATGACAGGTTTAGTCGCTGTGAACTTCAGATACTGCAATGCCTTTAGCAAGGAAATTTGACGCGGAATGTGAGAGAATTTACTCGCAGCAGCTCGATTTGAAAATAAGACTCTCTACGTCTATCAGTAACTTATTGCCTGCTATCATCAAAGATACTCTTCCATTCGTCTCATTCGTCTTTCCAACAATAGTAGAAT
Source organism: Pocillopora damicornis (assembly GCF_964200805.1). NCBI lineage: Eukaryota > Metazoa > Cnidaria > Anthozoa > Scleractinia > Pocilloporidae > Pocillopora > Pocillopora damicornis. Next base: position 1,854,827 of record NC_142676.1, read on the forward strand.
AAATCAGGGAACTATATGAGATACAACACAAATCCTTCCTTTACTGTAACCAGCTTATATACTTTCTTTACTCCATAACATGAAATAAATGAGTTGGGGGGCTTGTGAGTCTTTAAAGTTACTTTTACAAATCGTCCGACTTTGAGAAAATGCGCTGCAGTGTCTCCCTTTACACCCTAAGATGATATCAATGAACAGGCTCAACCAAAACTCGAGGGTCTCGCTGAGTTCAGCTCTACAACGAAAGTGATTTCATTAATACTGGTTCCTTCTGACATGTCATAAACAGTAGATTTAAGCCTCAGTAGATTCCCATCCTGAGTGTCATTTATATTGCGGTTTTTTTAATACAAGACTTTCCCCTTCTCCTTAAAACCTACCTCAGTGTGACATTATCTCCAATCAGCATGAACGTCGCCCATTTTTTCACTTCAGAATATTTGGTGTTACCTCTCATCCACTTTCTGACCTCGTGAAGAGATTCACTGGCACTCTCACCACGGAACAAGTGTTCGTAGAAACATTTCATGAACTGCTCCGTTGATTCGTCGTCCAAGGCCCACCGCGCCACTAACACCGACCGAGCACCAGATCCTAAGAACGCGCGAGCGATTCCAATTACTCCTTCGACTTTGATCTCTCCGCACCCACTGTGACAACAGCTTAGAACTACCAGTTTAGCTCGAAGTTTAACTTTTGATACATCAGCCATCGTCAAAAGGTATTCTTCTTCTTGTGGAGTATTGTTAGTAGTGCTGACGGGGGAAAGTGCTATTTCTCCTCGATCGGGATTTCCGTGAGCCGCAAAATGTATCAACGCAACTGACTTCATCTGTTCAAGAACCGCCTCCTTTGTTGCATCTTTCCCTAACAATGGAATGACGCCAAGCATTTTTCCAATCATTTCAGCTTCTTTTCTTGCACCTGGTAATGGATCAAGGATCATTTGCTTTCCCTTGTAAATCACTTCTTTCACCTCAGGTTCACCCACTATCAGTGCCCCAGTGTTACTGTGATAGTTTGAAGGACTATCCTGAATGACCTTGAGGACCGTCAAGGAAGGAACGATGCGGATCCTGGATTTTTCAGACAAATATCTTTCTCCCTCGTCAAGTAAGGCTGCAAATGGCACTTGATACATGCAGCTGTCAGGGACAATGATAATTTCAGGCACTTTCAAAATATCGGCCACAGGAGCGATAATTATTTTGTGGAACAAACGCAGACATGTTTTCATATCTTCAGTTTCATCGTGAGATGGAGGCGATCGCTTAACATCACCAGATAACTTTAGAACAGGTTCGTCATTTAAAGAGCGGTCTTCGTAATTCTCTGTGGGTGGGATGGCAAAGTGGCGGAAACTCTCCGCAAAAAGCACTTTCGGATTTGGGAGTGAGCCGGCATTTCCAAAACTGTCTGAATCCTTTCCCTTTTTGCGTCGGAAAATAATCCCTCCGCTTGTTTTGAGAACCCAAATCCGTACATCTTCATCATCAACCGAAAGGTACACAAAAGTACAATTTGCTTCTCTTTTAATGATATCATGAATGCAAAACAATGCCAATTGTGGATCACCTGAAAACTGGGGCTGTTTGGCAGAATATTGAGCCGTCATCAAGTCCGCTAGAGCTCTGAGTTCTTCGACGTAAAGGGAATCTTCAGGATTCCCGGAAACAGAAACCAATTTACTAAGTATCTTATAGGGAAAGGCACCATGCTCCTCCAACAAAGATATTTTGAAGTAATCATTATCTTTTACGAAGTGTCCCAATTTTTCGAATTTTTCAATAGTTCTTAAAAGATACGAAAACGCTTCTTGGAAATTAGACTGAGCCAACTTCAAAACCGTTAGACCACAAAGAAATTTGAACTCATTCATATTATGTCCAATGGCTTTGCAAATTGAGAGAGCCTTGCTAAGATGTACTTCAGCTTTGTCAAGTTCACCCAGTGAATGAAACAATGATCCTAAGTTTCCGTAGTCAGCTGCTTCTCCCTTTCTGTCGCCAATTTCCTTTCTGATTGCAAGTTCTTTCTCGGTGTATTCTTTAGCCTTTACGTATTCACACAGTGACTGAAACAATGCTCCTAAATTTCCGTAGTCAGCTGCTTCTCCCTCTCTGTCGCCAATTTCCTTTCTAATTGCAAGTGCTTTCTCGATGTATTCTTTAGCCTTCTCGTATTCAGCCAGTGAATGAAAGAATGCTCCTAAGTTTCCGTAGTCAGCTGCTTCTCCCTTTCTGTCGCCAATTTCTTTTCTGATTGCAAGTGCTTTTTCGGTGTATTCTTTAGCCTTTTCGTATTCACCCAGTGAATGAAACAATGTTCCTAAGTTTCCGTAGTCAGCTGCTTCTCCCTCTCTGTCGCCAATTTCCTTTCTGATTCCAAGTGCTTTCTTGGTATATTCTTCAGCCTTTTCGTATTCACCCAATGACTGAAACAATGTTCCTAAGTTTCCGTAGCCAGTTGATTCTCCCTTTCTGTCGCCAATTTCCTTTCTGATTGCGAGTGCTTCCTTAGTGTATTCTTTAGCCTTTTCGTATTCACCCAGTGACTGAAACAATGTTCCTAAGTTTCCGTAGCCAGCTGCTTTTCCCTCTCTGTCGCCAATTTCCTTTCTGATTGCAAGTGCTTTCTCGGTGTATTCTTTAGCCTTTTCGTATTCACACAGTGAATGAAACAATGCTCCTAAGTTTCCGTAGTCAGCTGCTTCTCCCTCTCTGTCGCCAATTTCCTTTCTGATTGCAAGTGCTTTCTCGGTGTATTGTTTAGCCTTTTCGTATTCAGCCAGTGAATGAAACAATGTTCCTAAGTTTCCGTAGTCAGCTCCTTCTCCCTTTCTGTCGCCAATTTCCTTTCTGATTGCAAGTGCTTTCTCGATGTATTCTTTAGCCTTTTCGTATTCACCCAGTGACTGAAACAATGTTCCTAAGTTTCCGTAGCAAGCTGCTTCTCCCTCTCTGTCGCCAATTTCCTTTCTAATTGCAAGTGCTTTCTCGGTGTATTCTTTAGCCTTTTCGTATTCAGCCAGTGAATGAAAGAATGCTCCTAAGTTTCCGTAGTCAGCTGCTTCTCCCTTCCTGTCGCCAATTTCTTTTCTGATTGCAAGTGCTTTTTCGGTGTATTCTTTAGCCTTTTCGTATTCACCCAGTGAATGAAAGAATGCTCCTAAGTTTCCGTAGTCAGCTGCTTCTCCCTCTCTGTCGCCAATTTCCTTTCTGATTCCAAGTGCTTTCTTGGTGTATTCTTCAGCCTTTTCGAATTCACCCAATGACTGAAACAATGTTCCTAAGTTTCCGTAGCCAGTTGCTTCTCCCTTTCTGTCGCCAATTTCCTTTCTGATTGCGAGTGCTTCCTTGGTGTATTCTTTAGCCTTTTCGTATTCACCCAGTGACTGAAAGAATGTTCCTAAGTTTCCGTAGCCAGCTGCTTCTCCCTCTCTGTCGCCAATTTCCTTTCTGATTGCAAGTGCTTTCTCGGTGTATTCTTTAGCCTTTTCGTATTCACACAGTGAATGAAACAATGCTCCTAAGTTTCCGTAGTCAGCTGCTTCTCCCTCTCTGTCGCCAATTTCCTTTCTGATTGCAAGTGCTTTCTCGGTGTATTCTTTAGCCTTTTCGTATTCAGCCAGTGAATGAAACAATGTTCCTAAGTTTCCGTAGTCAGCTGCTTCTCCCTTTCTGTCGCCAATTTCCTTTCTGATTGCAAGTGCTTTCTCGGTGTATTCTTTAGCCTTTTCGTATTCACCCAGTGACTGAAACAATGTTCCTAAGTTTCCGTAGCCAGCTGCTTCTCCCTCTGTGTCGCCAATTTCCTTTCTGATTGCAAGTGCTTTCTCGGTGTATTCTTTAGCCTTTTCGTATTCACACAGTGAATGAAACAATGCTCCTAAGTTTCCGTAGTCAGCTGCTTCTCCCTCTCTGTCGCCAATTTCCTTTCTGATTGCAAGTGCTTTCTCGGTGTATTGTTTAGCCTTTTGGTATTCAGCCAGTGAATGAAACAATGTTCCTAAGTTTCCGTAGTCAGCTGCTTCTCCCTTTCTGTCGCCAATTTCCTTTCTGATTACAAGTGCTTTCTCGGTGTAATCTTTAGCCTTTTCGTATTCACACAGTGACTGAAACAATGCTCCTAAGTTTCCGTAGTCAGCTGCTTCTCCCTCTCTGTCGCCAATTTCCTTTCTGATTGCAAGTGCTTTCTCGATGTATTCTTTAGCCTTTTCGTATTCAGCCAGTGAATGAAAGAATGCTCCTAAGTTTCCGTAGTCAGTTGCTTCTCCCTTTCTGTCGCCAATTTCGTTTCTGATTGCAAGCGCTTTTTCGGTGTATTCTTTAGCCTCTTTGTATGCACCCAGTGAATGAAACAATGTTCCTAAGTTTCCGTAGTCAGCTGCTTCTCCCTCTCTATCGCCAATTTCCTTTCCGATACCAAGTGCTTTCTTGGTGTATTCTTTAGCCTTTTCGTATTCACCCAATGACTGAAACAATGTTCCTAAGTTTCCGTAGCCAGTTGCTTCTCCCTTTCTGTCGCCAATTTCCTTTCTGATTGCGAGTGCTTTCTCGGTGTATTCTTTAGCCTTTTCGTATTCACCCAGTGACTGAAACAATGTTCCTAAGTTTCCGTAGCCAGCTGCTTCTCCCTCTCTGTCGCCAATTTCCTTTCTAATTGCAAGTGCTTTCTCGGTGTATTCTTTAGCCTTTTCGTATCCACACAGTGACTGAAACAATGCTCCTAAGTTTCCGTAGTCAGCTGCTTCTCCCTCTCTGTCGCCAATTTCCTTTCTGATTGCAAGTGCTTTCTCGGTGTATTCTTTAGCCTTTTCGTATTCAGCCAGTGAATGAAACAATGTTCCTAAGTTTCCGTAGTCAGCTGCTTCTCCCTTTCTGTCGCCAATTTCTTTTCTGATTGCAAGTGCTTTCTCGGTGTATTCTTTAGCCTTTTCGTATTCACCCAGTGACTGAAACAATGTTCCTAAGTTTCCGTAGTCAGCTGCTTCTCCCTCTCTGTCGCCAATTTCTTTTCTGATTGCAAGTGCTTTCTCGGTGTATTCTTTAGCCTTTTCGTATTCACCCAGTGACTGAAACACTGTTCCTAAGTTTCCGTAGTCAGCTGCTTCTCCCTTTCTGTCGCCAATTTCTTTTCTGATTGCAAGTGCTTTCTCGGTGTATTCATTAGCCTTTTCGTATTCACCCAGTGACTGAAACAATGTTCCTAAGTTTCCGTAGTCAGCTGCTTCTCCCTTTCTGTCGCCAATTTCCTTTCTGATTGCAAGTGCTTTCTCGGTGTATTCTTTAGCCTTTTTGTATTCACCCAGTGAGTGAAACAATGTCCCTAAGTTTCCGTAATCAGCTGCCTCTCCCCCTTTGTCGCCAATCTCTTTTCTGATTGCAAGTGCTTTCTCGGTGTATTCTTTAGCCTTCTGGTATTCACACAGTGACTGAAACGATGCCCCTAAGTTTCCATAAGCAGCTGCTTCTCCCTCTCTGTCGCCAATTTCCTTTCTGATTGCAAGTGCTTTCTCGGTGTATTCTTTAGCCTTTTGGTATTCACAAAGTGAGTGAAACAATATTCCTAAGTTTCCGTAGTTAGCTGCTTCTCCCTTTCTGTCGCCAATTTCCTTTCTGATTGCAAGTGCTTTCTCGGTGTATTCTTTAGCCTTTTCGAATTCACCCAGTGAGTGAAACAATGTCCCTAAGTTTCCGTAGTTAGCTGCTTCTCCCTTTCTGTCGCCAATTTTTGTTCTGATTGCAATTGCTTTCTCGGTGTATTCTTTAGCCTTTTCGTATTCACCCAGTGAATGAAACAATGTTCCTAAGCTTCCATAGTCGGCTGCTTCTCCCTCTCTGTCGCGAATTTCCTTTCTGATTTCAAGAGCTTTCTCGGTGAATTCTTTGGCCCTTTGGTATGCATGCAGTGACTGAAACAACGATCCTAAGTTTCCGTACTCGGCTGCTTCTCCCTTCCTGTCGCCAATTTCCTTTCTGATTGCGAGTGCTTTCTCGGTGTATTCTTTAGCCTTTTCGTATTCACCTAGTGAGTGAAACAATGTCCCTAAGTTTCCGTAGTCGGCTGCTTCTCCCTTCCTGTCGCTAATTTCCTTTCTGATTGCAAGTGCTTTCTTGGCGTATTCTTTAGCCTTTTCGTATTCACCCAGTGAATGAAACAATGTTCCTAAGTTTCTGTAGTCATTTGCTTCCCCCTTTCTGTTGCCGATTTCTTTTTTGATTGCAAGTGCTCTGTTGATGTATTCTTTAGCCTTTTCGTATTCACCCAGGGAATGAAATAATGTTCCTAAGTTTCCGTAGTCATCTGCTTCTCCTTTTCTGTCGCCAATTTCCTTTCTGATTGTTAGGGCCTTCTCAGTGTATTCTTTAGACTTTTGGTATTCACACAGTAACTGAAACAATGATCCTAAGTTTCCGTAGGAGTCTGCTTCTCCACTTCTGTCGCCAATTTCCTTTCTGATTGAAAGTGCTTTCTCGGTGTATTCTTTAGCTTTTTTGTATTCACCAAGTGAATGAAACAATGTTCCTAACTTTCCGTAGTCAGTTGCTTCTCCTTTTCTGTCGCCAATCTCTTTCCTGATGGCAATTGCTTTCTCGGTGTAATCTATAGCCTTTTCGTATTCACATAGTGAACGAAACAATGATCCTAAGATTCTGTAGCCACTTGCTGCCCCCCCTCTGTCGCCAATTTCCTTTCTGATTGCAAGTGCTTTCTCCGTGTATTCTTTAGCCTTCTCGTACTTACCCAGTGAGTGAAACAATGATCCTAAGTTTCTGCAATTGGTTGCTTCTCCCTCTCTGTCGCCAATGTCTTTGCTAATGGCAAGTGCTTTCTCGGTGTATTCTATAGCCTTTTCGTCTTCACACAGTGAATGAAACAATGATCCTAACTCTCCGTAACCAGTTGCTTCTCCCTTTCTGTCGCCAATTTCCTTTCTGATTGCAAGTGCATTTTGGGTGTATTCTTTAGCCTTTTGGTATTCACACAGTGACTGAAACAATGATCCTAAGTTCCTGTAGTCATCTGCTTCTCCCACTCTGTCCCCAATTTCCTTCCTGATTGCAAGTGATTTCTCGGTGTATTCTTTAGCCTTTTCGTATTCACCTATTGAGTGAAACAATGTCCCTAGGTTTCTGTAGTTAGCTGCTTCTCCCTTTCTGTCGCCAATTTCCTTTCTGATTGCAAGTGCTTTCTCAGTGTATTCTTTAGCCTTTTCGTATTCACCCAGTGAGTGAAATAGCGATCCTAAGTTTCCGTAGTCAGCTGCTTCTCCTCTTCTGTCGCCAATTTCCTCCCTGATTGGAAGTGCCTTCTCGGTGGATTCTTTCGCCTTTTCGTATTCACCCAGTGAGTGAAACAATATCCCTAAGTTTGCATAGTCAGCTGCCTCTCCCCTTCTGTCGCCAACTTCCTTTCTAATTGCTAATGCTTTCTCGGTGTATTCTTTAGCCCTTTCGTATTCACCCAGTGAGTGAAACAATGATCCTAAGTTTCCGTAGTCAGCTGCTTCTCCTTTTCTGTCGCCAGTTTCCTTTGTGATTGCAAGTGCTTTCTCGGTGTATTCTTTAGCCTTTTCGTATTCACCCAGTGAGTGAAATATTGTCCCTAAGTTTCTGTAGTCAGCTGCTTCTCCCTCTCTGTCGCCAATATCCTTTCTGATTGTAAGTGCTCTCTCCGTGTATTCTTTAGCCTTTTCGTATTCACATAGTGAATGAAGCAATGTTCCTAAGTTTCTGTAGCCAGTTGCTTCTCCCCCTCTGTCACCAATTTCCTTTCTCATCGCAAGTGCTTTCTCGGTGTATTCTTTAGCCTTTTGGTATTCACACAGTGACTGAAACAATGATCCTAAGTTTCCGTAGTCAGCTGCTTCTCCCTTTCTGTCGCCGATTTCCTTTCTGATTGCAAGTGCTTTCTCGGTGTATTCTATAGCCTTTTGGTATTCACCCAGTGAGTGAAACAGCGATCCTAACTTTCCGTAGCCAGATGCCTCTCCGCCTCTGTTGCCAATCTCTTTTCTGATTGCAAGTGCTTTCTCGGTGTATTCTTTAGCCTTTTCGTATTCACCCAGTGAGTGAAACAATGTCCCTAAGTTTTCGTAGGCAGCTGCTACTCCCTCTCTGTCGCCAATTTCTTTTCTGATTGCAAGTGCTCTCTCCGTGTATTCTTTAGCTTTTTCGTATTCACCCAGTGAATGAAACAGCGATCCTAAGTTTCCGTAGTCAGCTGCTTCTCCCTTTCTATCGACATTTTCCTTTCTGATTGCGAGTGCTTTCTCGGAGTATTCTTTAGCCTTTTCGTATTCACCCAGTGAGTGAAACAATGTCCCTAAGTTTCCGTAGTCAGCTGCTTCTCCTCTTCTGTCGCCAGTTTCCTTTCGGATTGCAAGTGCTTTCTCGGTGTATTCTTTAGCCTTTTCGTATTCACCCAGTGAGTGAAACAATGTCCCTAAGTTTCCGTAATCAGCTGCCTCTCCCCCTTTGTCGCCAATCTCTTTTCTGATTGCAAGTGCTTTCTCGGTGTATTCTTTAGCCTTCTGGTATTCACACAGTGACTGAAACGATGCCCCTAAGTTTCCATAAGCAGCTGCTTCTCCCTCTATGTCGCCAATTTCCTTTCTAATTGCAAGTGCTTTCTCGGTGTATTCTTTAGCCTTTTTGTATTCACAAAGTGACTGAAACAGTGATCCCAAGTGTCCGTAGTCGGCTGCTTCTCCCTTTCTGTCGCCAATTTCCTTTCTGATTACAAGTGCTTTCTTGGTGTATTCTTTAGCCTTTTCGAATTCACCTAGTGAGTGAAACAATGTCCCTAAGTCTCCGTAGGCAGCTGCTTCTCCCTTTTTGTCACCAATTTCCATTCTGATTGCTAATGCTTTCGCGGTGTATTCTTTAGCCTTTTCGTATTCACCCTGTGAGTTAAACAGTGATGCTAAGTTTCCGTAGTGAGCTGCTTCTCCCTTTCTGTCGCCAATTTCTTTTCTGATTGCAAGTGCTTTCTCGGTGTATTCTTTAGCCTTTTCGTATTCACCCTGTGAGTTTAACAGTGATGCTAAGTTTCCGTAGTCAGCTGCTTCTCCCTTTCTGTCGCCAATTTCTGTTCTGATTGCTAGTGCTTTCTCGGTGTGTTCCTTAGCCTTTTCGTATTCACCCAATGAATGAAACAATGTTCCTAAGCTTCCATAGTCGGCTGCTTCTCCCTCTCTGTCGCCAATTTCCTTTCTGATTTCAAGAGCTTTCTCGGTGAATTCTTTGGCCCTTTGGTATGCACGCAGTGACTGAAACAACGATCCTAAGTTTCCGTAGTCGGCTGCTTCTCCCTTTCTGTCGCCAATTTCCTTTCTGATTGCAAGTGCTTTCTCGGTGTATTCTTTAGCCTTTTGGTATTCACCCAGTGAGTGAAACAATGTTCCTAAGTTTCCGTAGTCAGCTGCTTCTCCCTTTCTGTCGCCAATTTCCTTTCTGATTGCAAGTGCTTTCTCGGTGTATTCTTTAGCCTTTTTGTATTCAGCCAGTGACTGAAACAATGTTCCTAAGTTTCCGTAGTCATTTGCTTCCCCCTTTCTGTTGCCAATTTTTTTTTTGATTGCAAGTGCTCTGTTGATGTATTCTTTAGCCTTTTCGTATTCACCCAGGGAATGAATTAATGTTCCTAAGTTTCCGTAGTCATCTGCTTCTCCTTCTCTGTCGCCAATTTCCTTTCTGATTGTTAGGGCCTTCTCAGTGTATTCTTTAGCCTTTTGGTATTCACACAGTAACTGAAACAATGATCCTAAGTTTCCGTAGGAGTCTGCTACTCCACTTCTGTCGCCAATTTCCTTTCTGATTGAAAGTGCTTTCTCGGTGTATTCTTTAGCTTTTTTGTATTCACCAAGTGAATGAAACAATGTTCCTAACTTTCCGTAGTCAGTTGCTTCTCCTTTTCTGTCGCCAATCTCTTTCCTGATAGCAATTGCTTTCTCGGTGTAATCTATAGCCTTTTCGTATTCACATAGTGAACGAAACAATGATCCTAAGATTCTGTAGCCACTTGCTGCCCCCCTTCTGTCGCCAATTTCCTTTCTGATTGCAAGTGCTTTCTCGGTGTATTCTTTAGCCTTTTCGTATTCACCCAGTGAGTGAAACAATGCTCCTAAGTTTCCGTAGTCAGCTGCTTCTCCTCTTCTGTCGCCAATTTCCTTTCTGATTGCAAGTGCTTTCTCGGTGTATTCTTTAGCCTTTTCGTATTTACCCAGTGAATGAAACAATGTTCCTAAGTTTCCGTAGTCAGCTGCTTCTCCCTCTCTGTCGCCAATATCCTTTCTGATTGCGAGTGCTCTCTCTGTGTATTCTTTAGCCTTTTCGTATTCACACAGTGAATTAAACAATGTTCCTAAGTTTCCGTAGTCAGTTGCTTCTCCCTCTCTGTCGCCAGTTTTTTTTCTGATTTCAAGTGCTTTCTTGTAATATTTCTCAGCTTTGTCGTATTCCCCTAGCGACTGAACGATTGTACCTAGGTTTCCGTAAATGGTAGCTTCCATAATTCTGTCACCATAGGACACCGTGATTGCCAGTGCGTTCTCGAAATACTTCTTAGCTTTGTGATACTCACTATGCGAATAAGATAAATTTCCCATCGCAAGGTAACATTTTGCCTCCGTTTTTTTGTCAGCAGTACATTTCGTCATATCAACAGCCTTCTGATAATATTGTTTTGCCTTTTTAAATTTCTTTTGCCGCTGATATATGTCTCCCAGTTTGAAAGTTATTCTTCCCTCTTCAATTGTGTCACCAGAGGCATGGTACATATCAAGAAGTTCCTTGGCATATCTTTCTGCAGATGTGTAATTGGAAGCCGTGTAAGCCACCTCGAGCATTAGCGCATTGATTGCCTTAGTAAGTTTAAAACCGGTCTTCGATTCAAGCTTGTCAGATTTTAGGGAGATCAAACATTCTTCGCCTAACATCATGGCTTGTAAGCCACGACCAGTGTTCACGAGGAAGGTGACGACCGTAAACCCTACACTCATTGGGAAGGTTACCATAACTTTTTCTACGTTGTCCATTTTCGACCTTTTCCCGATTGTTCGAATGAAATGAAGGTGACGGCGTAAGGATTTAATTCAACTTTTTTCGATCAGTTTGCAGCCGCTTGATTCAATACTGATTATAAAATTACTTTTCACAGGAAAGTGCCAACTGTTAAAAGTATAGCCAGAGTCAAGGCCACAGAGAAGTTTGCCATAAGTTATCCTGAGTTGTCCATTGCCAACTTTTCCCAATTGTACTAGTGAAATGAATGAGACAGCTTTAATCTGTGGATTTAATTCAACTGTGTTAGATCCGTTTGGAGCCATTCAATTTAAGAGTTTCTTACTAAAGCAATGCGGTTGATTCTGAAGGCTTACCAAAATTTTCTTCTGTCCTAATAGGTTAATCTGCCTAATGTATTTGGTTTCGCTTGAATTACGCTTATATATCATAATTATTCGTATTTTAAAGAGTTTTTGTAATTAGCAAGGAATCAGGGACCAAAATCAGCCAGTAAATTCTGATATTTGGTTTAAAATCAAAATAAGCTGTTAACATGATAAACTTACAGTTTCACCACAATAAAGTTACTTACAAGAAGTTTCTTAAATTTCTTGGTCTTGTGATTAAAATCCAGATAAAAGCGATAAATAGATCCGAATACTGAGACGCGACTTTCCCTTCGAAAAAAATGCAGGTTGTTTCATTTACAAGTTACAACACAAAACAGCTATCATGAAGACAGAGAAAATTCTTCAGCGTAATCAAGGTCCTAAACACATAAACATGGAACTCGAGGAACAACAACTAGCCTCTATCAGCCTTCCGCTGGTCGGGAAACGAACTCGCGGATTGAAAGCTAGACTGGATGACAAGGCGGAAATCGACCTTCTTTTATCTTTATCTATGGATTTTTACGCATAGAGCACTTCACGGAACAACTGGAGCAACGTACAGAACACATGTCTATGCTTCTCAAGCAACATTTTACCTGCAAACGCGAGCAAGATACTTCCGACTTGAAGTTTGCTCGATAGCAGCCCAGTTGGAGACATCGGATTTATTCAGAGAAATAAAGTTCAGGTGGGTGATTATTTCAGTGCAGTTTAAAAGCATTTACGTAGATAGCACCAAAATATATCAGATTCTCTGAAATTTTTCTTTTGATTCGCTTGATGCCACTGTTTTCCTTCCACCAGTAGTTATTTAGGCGACCATAACGTGGATATTGGAGATTCATCAAGAAAATGGCTCACAGTGGCTAGAAAAAGCGGATTCTGGCGCATTTGAAAACCAGTTTTATTTCAAGGCAACACATGAAATTTAACCTTGATTTCAAGTCAATCTTGAAATCAACCTTGGTTTCAAAAAACAGTTTTGAACGTTTTTGATGAACGTTTTTGTCCGACATACTTTTCCTATGTCGAATAGTAGCATCAAAACAAAGACAGTTTTAACAATGACCGATATGACCGAATCTACTGAGCTTCAAGCTTTAAAAGACAAAAGGATGGTTAAAAAGTTGCTGTAAAAACTTCCTTGCGTATTTGTGCTGTTCTATCTTGAGACGAACTCAAAGACAGGTTTAACAATGACCGATATGACAGAATCTTCTGAGCTTCAAGTTGTAAAAAAGACATTTCAAGCTTTTAAAAGACAAAAGGATGGTTAAAAAGTTACTGTAAAAGTTTCCTTGTGTGTTTGTGTTGTTCTATCTTGAGACGAACTCAAAGTCCGACAAAATTTACTTGCTAACGGATATGAAATATACATGGTGTGCCTACTTGTCGCCGCCGTTTTCAGGCATAAATCACTAAAAATTTGTAAAAAAATAATCTAACATAACACTCTTACCTTGTTTATTTCTGTGTCGATGATCACGTTATGCTCTACCACATTCTGGCCAGATTTGAGTTCCAATTTATATATCTTCTCCATCTTACTATATCAGTTGCATGACAAGCGTGACACGTATAAATTCAAAGATGAATCAACCTCCGAAATACCAAGAGATGGATTTTTTTCCTCTTTGCATGATATCTAGAAAAACTTTTCAGGAATTATTGCATTCAGAAAATTAAAATGTTCAGATCCATCACTGATTCCTTTGTCGACGGAAGTCATAGAATGGTTACAAAAGTGAATTTGATTGACAAACTACATACTGATTTAGCTAACTGATCTGTTGTATAAGCGTCTCATCTTACATGCTAACATGGAGATTTGCTGTTCATTTAAATCGTTCGCTGGTGGAACTTGTGGGTTAAGTTATCGAGAAGACCGAAGTTGCATATCTCAAGTCGTTCCCTTCCATAGTTGTAAAAAAGACATTTCAAGTCACTTGCGGAATTGCAAGTTTTCAGATCCATAATATGAAGTTGATCTTATCTTGTCGCATGCCGGCATCTTCGATGATTTTGCAATTTGCCCCAATCAAAGATGTTGGGTGGAGTCGTGGTTCCAATACTAGATGTAGAGTGCCTAAAGAGGTGTCCAGCCATTTTAAAAGGTAGGGTTGAGTCGATTCCAAAACCCGATAGGGGAATTGACAAGCGTGTATCACAGATAGTGCTCAAGATGTCTGGAAAATTCATACAGCCTGGCTCCGGAAAGTAGGCTACTTACTTACCATCGTAAGCAAAATTACGCGTCCCGTCAGACCTAAGTCTCGATTGGGGATTGGTCAATAGGCTACCAAATATCAGGACAGAGGCGGAGTTTTCTATATCAATGTCTAAACACTTTGTTGGCTTCCCGCCGTCTGGCGGGACGCGTAATTATGCACACGGTGGTGAAGGGCCCTTCCGCACAAGCTACTAGACGCGGACAAAATTTGTTTCTCTTTACCAATAGTCATATCAAAATTTGTCCTTGCTAAATTTCAAGTGCGCTGCAAGTATCATCACCCCACGTGGGACACCTTTACACAAGAGGGCGAGGGTGCGCGCCGGGAATTTCGAAAACGACCCTGGTCGTAAAAGGTACCTGTGTCTTATCTGTGTGGGAGTGGCAACAATTGATGTCTAACCCTAAAAAGTACTAATTCAAAAACAGAAAATTAAAAAATCCCAAAAGTAAAAAATCGATGTACTCTACAGGCTCAAATCAGATCATTAAAATCGTCCTAGTAATGCTTATTTCAGGTATTTTATTGAGCGAAAAACACCCTAAAACGTATCAGCTAGGTCTCTGGTGGTCCACCAAAGTTTGAGACAATTTAAAAGGTACCAAATCCCTGATTTTGACCCCATAAAGGTACCACAAGCATCCACACCCCTTTCCGATCGCCTTCTTCCCCTGGTCAGCACCTAAAAGCAAAGATTTGCCCCCCAGTGGAAAAAAAAAGTGATTTGCCCCAGTCGTCCCCACCTCAAAAATCTAATGGTCCGTCCCTAAGGTACCTTTTACATGATTCCAAAATAAGTTTCGTTCCGGAACGAAATGAATTTCATACCGCGTTTACATGCAAGATAATTAAGCCTGTAAAAACAAGTATTTATGTCCTTTTCTGTCATTTTCTATGCTTCCCTCGCTCCTAAAGAGGCTTCATACAGATATAAGTGTCGCATTGCGTTTACATTATACAGGTACAAAAGGTCGTCCGGAATGAGTGTTTCGTTCTAGAATGAAAACCCCAATAAACTCATTCAGAAATGACTCGTTCCGGATAAATTTTACTCTGGTATCATGTGGCAGCTGGTATGAACTCGTTCTTGAACAAAAGTCAATCCGATATCATGTAAAAGGCCCCTAAAAGTTTTTATTCCCAGAGCATCACGCTTTGCTCTCCTGTCTGAATACTACTATAACATTCAATAGCGTTGAAGCAACAACCCGCTTTAAACTGCTTCGCTGCCGCTGAGACAACGATTAGGGACCACAAAAAGCATATATTCTCATATTTTCAATTCAACATAAACAAAAATCTTTATGCAAGGTAAATACTCATTTGTGTCTGTATCAATTATTGCGTGACTAGCCTATGATATAAATGGGGGAGGGGAAAACACAACGCAAAACCTGGGCTCATGTCAAAAAGTAATACCCAGGCGTAATATAATAATCGAAACAGCTATTGAAATCATAAATAAACAAGGTAAGAGTGCTATGTTAGATTTTTTTTGCAAATTGTAGTGATTTATGCCAATAAACGGTGGCGACAAGTAGGCACACCAAGTATATTTTATAGTCGTTAGCCAGTAAATTTTGCCGGACTTTGAGTTCGTCTCAAGATAGAACAACACAAATACACGAGGAACTTTTAAGAGTGACTTTTTAACCATCCTTTTGTCTTTTAAAAGCTTGAAGCTCAGTAGATTCTGTCATATCGGTCATTGTTAAAACTGTCCTGTCTATGGTTTGATGTTACTTTTCGACATAGGAAAAGTATGTCGGACAAAAATATTCACCAAAAAATAAATATTTCTTTGCCAGCTTCAATAATGACTGGGGATTAAGTTTAGATGATAAAACAAAGGATTATGTTGACAGAAATACCGGAGGTCAAGTAAATTCGTTACATGAGGTCGCACAACTCGGGTAATATTCACGGTGAAAATTTGCATATTTTAGCGGTCGAAGGAAAAAAATCATTTCTCGAAAACTAAAAAATATTTTCACAAAAAAACTACACCACAGTTATTAGAACATATTGGGCTACAAAATATGAAAGTAGGAGTGAAATGGAATTTTGGGTAACTTGCCAAAATATTTCAAATTTGTTCGGTGAGTGCTGACATCCTCTCTTAAGCCCTTTTCTGACGAAACTACGCTTTGGTCCATCCTTCAGATAGTAGAGAACAGGTCTGCCTCTTTTCAAAAGTGATTTTTCGATATTGAGGACCTTCAGAGACCCGATTGGATCTGTGGCTCACCTATAACCACTTTCCAGTTCATCAGCAGCATAGAGATACCTCACATTATTTGAGGAGTCGAGTCTCTTTTCCATGAGGCCAACTGGTGTTGAATAAGTTGTTGAACTCTTTGCGTCAACCGACTTGTCTTTGATTGCATCCACAGGTTTCTTTCTAGTCAACCCGGTCACTTCACTATTCAAAGCCAATACAACTTCTGGAAGCCTCTTCATTCATTCGATTGATCTCTTTCCCTCTATGAAGTTCATCTCTCGACTGTATTAGAAAGTGAAGAGACGTTCACCTAAAGTTCGATTGAATCGCTTAGCGATTCCCTGATCTCTGTAAACGTTCACACTCCCTCTTCTTATCTTTACTATATGCTTTGTCATTTCTCTTGAGAAATCTCCCATGAATTCACGCCCAGGATCAACTTGAAGAAATTTTGGCCATCTCAGAGGTCCACGCTTATAGATTGTCTGAAAAGCCTTTGAGACCTCAAAAGATTACTTTTAAGTGAGAGGTTCAGCAGCCTTGAATCTGCTTGCAACATCAACAACTGTCAATGCATACTTGAAGACTTTCTTACCTCTCGGGAGCCTGTCATGAGCCTGTCGTATTTGTTTGCATGACCACTAACTGCCAAGTCAAAGATGAGTGAAAGAGGTACTGGCACAAGGACAAGGACAACTCCGTCATCAAGCTTTAGAAGTGGGACTCTAAGGACTTCACCTGGAGATGCCCTTTTAGGGTCAAATGTTACTCTGTGAATTGTGCGGTCAGCCTTGCGGGCGATAGACGTCTTTTTTCAAAATTTGGATTAGTTTTTTCACTGACTTTCATTTTAAAATAATAGATATTTTATTTAAAATGGCTGATTTTGACTGATCCTCTTTTGGAAGACAATGACGACGACGATGATGATGATGATGAAGGAAATACAACAACACTTTTTAAACCTGATTATAAGTCAACTTCAGGACCATCAGGTGAAGAAATTCCAATGATGTCAATGAACAGGGGACAAGAGAAAGCACCGGAAATTGCTGAAACATCTTTCATTGAAGGTGATACTACTTATTCGCGAGTCATCACTTTAAATGAGATGGCATGGGAATCGCTCACCAGAATTTATCCTGAAGCAAAAGCTTCGGAATTAGAAGTTTCTTATAGTAAAACAGGAAGGTTGCAGGTAAAGATGTTTGGCCAGGATAAGAAGACATATCCCTTGCATACTGAAGGAAGGGGTACGAATAAACAAAGGTTGAATCCATCACTCCCAAAACAAATGTACACCTCACTTAGCTTAGAGCGAGAGGTTTTGATTGCTAGGAAGGAGAGTGAAATTGAAATTGAAAGAAAGAAATTCGTAGGCAATCCCCTGATCCTCCTAAATGTTAGGAGGATAGGGGGATTGCCGATGATGACCATGAAGACCATGCTAAAAGAGAAAGAGGAAGAGAAAGGATAATAGGAAATCAAGAACGGATTGATGCTCTTGACAATGAGAGAGAAGAACTTGAAGAGGGCATTTCACTATGAGAGGGAGTGAGAAAAATTTCAGTTGATACTATTTCACAGTCTCAACTGTTGTCCTGGCAGTCGGAACAACGATTGGAGTGATTGTGAGCACATTGACAGGAAGCCTGAAGTCTGTTGCCATAGGAGTTGGAAATGGTCTTAAGACTCTTGGAGGTAAGATCGCGCGGGAATTCTCCCAGGTCTTATCGGTTCGATAGTCGGCTTTATTTTCAAGACTGCTGAATCAGTGATCACCTTACTCGGTAAAAATGCATGGCTTCTGGCAATAGGAGTTGCCATATTCATGGTTGAGCGTTTTCAGAAGAACAAGCGATGCATAAAGAACGCTAAGACCAGACCAGCTAAAATCAATCTGACCTTTACCATACCACGATTTGTCTCGCTGTCTCTCGTGCTTGAGCCGCGAAGCGGCCCCTGCCCAGAAGGTCTTCGCTTCGCTTCACTTGATGATGATTTTGTCTTCAGCTGAACTTCAGTTGAAGTCTTGTTAATTTTATTTGAAGGTCGGCCTACCTTTGATGAGCCTTCATTCGTGTGCGAGATATTCCACAGCCTGTCGTTGCACACCATACTGTTAATACCAGCAGCTCAGATTCGGCCCGGCGAGCCATCTCTTTGATACTGCGCCTGAAGAGTGCTGAAATTTAATTTCTGAATTATATTCCTCTGAATTTTGCATTGAAGTATTGATTTGGGGTAACAAAGATCTTAAGAGCCCAAAATATCGAGAATCGCTGGCCAGGCTAAAAAAATCGAAAATTCTGATAATTTGCCTGGAAAACCCTTTTAGGGAGATGTATTCAAAAAATTTTTCGAAGTTTGAAAAATCAAATGTTTCCGAGGAAATGGGGAAAAACAAAAATTTGGGTTTCTACGAAATCGGGGGCGTTTTTACTTCAAAGTATAATTCATTTGATTTATATTTGTGGCATTTTAAGTAGCTTTGGTTTAATTTTAAAATTCACATGATTTTTTAACAAAGTGCCATCAAACGCTTGTTGCAAAAAGCGAAAAATCGAGCAACTTCAAGCCTTCAAAACGCGTCTTGGCATGCGAGAAATCATATCAAACTACATGCTGGCACAAAGGTTGGTCCTTATATGAACATAATATGAAATAAAAAAACTGGGTAATTTAGAAAAGTGCCGGCAAAATAAAAGAGTTTGCAACGCACTGTGGCCAAGGTCAAGAATTTGCATGATGCAAATCAGTTGTAGAAAATCGTACTTGAGAGCTAAGAAGTAAGCAAGATAGTTAAAGATGGTTAAAAAACTCTTTGATATGGAAATGATATGAAATTATAGAATAAAAAATCCGCAGACATTGCTGAAGAGGGCTGTAGATTGATGTGTAGATACGAAATTTTCTGTTAATTTGAATTGCAGAAGACTGTTATTGTCGACTCGCTATTTCAACAGCACTACCTGCACCTAACTATAGATAAGGGCCGCTGTATATTCACCATTTTTGTTGACAAGTGGTTTATTATCGACATCGTTCTTAGTTGAATAGTTACGTTTTCTGCAACTGCGATAATATTTCTTTTTTAAATATCTTGGATATCTTGGAAAAAGTTATGTGAGTAAACAAAGTCACGCAACACCGCAAGCTTCTGCTGTGAAGTTTTTCACCTCAAGATAACAGCCCAACTATTTTTATGCTATTTACTCTTATCTTTTTCGGAAAAATGGCCACATTTCTGTCATAAAACTTGATAAAAAGGACTTATGTCACGGTAGCAATTATACCGTGTTGCAGTCCGGGCGATAATTCTCTATGATGCAATCACGGTCTTTTTCTTAAAGGTAAACACGTGCGAGGTTTTTCATAGAGCATAAACAGAAAACGATGTCATTCTGTAGCTTTGCTTCTCCTCTTGGAGGGGCTTGTGGTGCAAGTTCTGAAAATCCAAACATTGATCAAATTGAAAGACTGTACTAGGGATCAAGTGTTTCCATGTCCAAAAGAGGGCTGCACGCATAGTTTCCAACGGCGCTCTTCTCTAGAAAAGCATCTCGCGTTCGGAACATGCACAAAGACGGTTGAAAGGGAGACACTTCTCGATAAAGCGAAGGTTAAATATGCTGCAAGGCTCGAGGAAGGTTCAAGTTCCGTGCCAACTATTCCTCTACCTCCTGAAACCTGTCCTCGTAGCACTGGATATGTAACACAGCCTGAAGGCTTCGCTTTAAAACAAGTAAAGAGAGTTTACTGGTTTAACGAAAAGCAACGAGAGTACCTGACTTACCATCGGACAATTAGAAAGCGGCAAGAAGGTCGACGCGGAAATTGTTGCAACAGAAATGAGAAGAGCAAAGGAATTGAACGGGGAGCGCTTGTTCATTGTCTCTGAGTTTTTTTTACTTAACAAGTAGCTTCATTTTTTTCCAGAATGGCAGCAAAAGTAAAACAGCAGACAGCCACCTGCGCACAAGCTGTAACTGAGCAAGATCTCGTTGCTATGGAGGAAGAATTTAATTTGTCAAATGCTAAGGAGTCTATTTTTGAGCAGTTAAATGTAACTCATTCTATTCATTACCAACAGTACAACTGTTCCATGGTCGAGAATAACACACTCAAAAATCTCGAACTCGCAGTCTTAAAACTCCTTTGCGAGAGTTTCAATCTTGCATTACCACCTGGGGTTGATCATAGAAAAAAGACATCTTACGTCGCTCTGCTCGAAGACCTTGTTAGATGCTGCTCTTGCAGTGCAGTTTAAAAGGCAAATGGCAAAAGGCTGCTTCAAAAAATTGAGTTTTATATGAACGTTGATATAAAACGGGGCAGTGGAGCATATTTTGGATCGGAGGAGCTATTGCAGTTCCCACGTAGTGTGAGCTCATTGGCACCAACTTATAATTATCTATGAGGGCCCTGGGGCCTCCCCTCCGAGGACGGCCTCCTTTTGTCTGTTTCTTAGTACGCATTTCTTAGTACAGAAAGACTGCTGACAGGGTATCCTGGGGTATGCTCCCCCGGCAAATTTTGTATCCTGGGGTATGCTCCCCCGGCAAATTTTGAAATCTAGAGCTTCTGAAATCACCAGAAACGCGTTTCAATCCAAAGAAAAATTTGTCAAATTTTTAATTCAAAGATTAAAATAAATAATAATGATAACAACAAATTGTTCTTGGTGGGGCTACAGCCCACTCAAACCCATAGCTCCGCGGTCCCCGTATTAAAGGCGCAAACCGGAAATGAAAAAGTCCACTTCGAACCGCACTTGGCAGTCAGACAGGATCAGGCCGGCTGGATGTTGTTCGATATAGACTCATAAAAGAATTTATACAAGTAATATAAAACGAGATATATAGGACTGGATGCTTTAGAGTGGAGTTTTGACGAAAAAAGGATTGTGTCCGCTTTACTCGGCAACTTAACCTTTGATCCAACGTGACAATTGTCATGCAATTGAAACATTTTGCTTTTCGTCAAGACAGTTACGAGAAATGAAACAAAAAACTCATTAGCTTAAAAAACGAATTAAACGCTATTTAATGCTGGTCATTATTCTTGTAAAAAGGTTGTAGCCGTCAAAAGAGCCTTCCTACACCAGAACCGTTAGGCGGTACGATTTCTATCATGCAAATTCGTGACCTCTGGCCACAGTGCGTCGCAAACCTTTATATTTTGCGGGCACGTTTCTGAATTACCCACATTTTTATTTCATATTGAGTTAGTATAAGGACCAAACTTTGTGCCAGCATGTAGTTTGACATGATGTCACACATACCAAGACGCGTTTTGAAGGCTTGAAGTTGCTCGATTTTTCGCTTTTTGCAACAAGCGTTTGACAGCACTTTGTCAAAAAATCATGTGAATTTTAAAATTAAACCAAAGCTCCTTAAAATGCCACAAATAAAAATCAAATGAATTATGATTTGAAGTAAAAACACCCCCGATTTCTTACCAAACATCCTCCTTCAGTACTCGCACACTAAAGTTGGTCAATTTTACTGAATTTTTTGCATAATTAATAAGGTAAAACCCCGAATTTTCGTTTTTCCCCATTTCCTCGGACACATTTGATTTTCAAACTTTAAAATAATTTTTTTGAATGCGTCTCCCTAAAAGGGTTTTCCAGGCAAATTATCAGAATTTTCGATTTTTTAGCCTGGCCAACGATTCTCGATATTTACAGTCACGGCCTCTTAATCTCCTTGTTGAAGCGGCAGACAGCATTCTCGTTAAATGGAATTCCAAGTGCCTTTTTCATGTCATCATCCCAATATCTTCTACCTGATCCTGAGACGCTTGTCTGAACTCCATCTGATCGATTTAAGGAAACTTCAACTGTTGCCTTGCCTTTATCATCGAACGACACTTCCGCTCTGAACTTGCTCAGGTCTGCATTTGGATATCGTGCTTTGAAGTCGTCCCAGGCTTTTGCCTCATCTGCAATTTTATTT
This sequence comes from Pocillopora damicornis, assembly GCF_964200805.1. Lineage (NCBI taxonomy): Eukaryota > Metazoa > Cnidaria > Anthozoa > Scleractinia > Pocilloporidae > Pocillopora > Pocillopora damicornis. The sequence continues at coordinate 1,876,640 of NC_142676.1, forward strand.
GCCATATCTGATCTTAGCCGCGCAAGCCCCAAAGGGCCGGAACTGGAAGAGTTAAACATTTTTATTGCTTTTGTGATCAAAATGGTTGTTAGGATAATTATTGCAGATTTAAATGATTACGCCGTTCGCTTCAGAGAACCTCTCGGTAAATCAAACTACATCAGACTTTTGTCTTGTTCTCTCATTCATGGTATAATTTGAAGAGATGAGTAGAAATATCTATCTCCAATAGACAAAACAATGCTAGTGTTGAAACAATTCTCTCAGGCAAATCCACTCTTGAGAGCCTTGCGAAAGCCCTTGTGAAAATATTAAGTGAAGGAAGAGGATTTAAAGTCACAATGAATCATTCATAAGCAGCAATGGTAATTCTTAATCCCTAAAGACAGAAAGTTAAAGTCGAGAGAGACCTTTCTTCACTCCTCGGGATTGATCACCGTTTGCAAGCGAAAAATCTCATCAGCCGATTTACTTCATTCGACGCTTACCTTTTCCCCTGTGATCTTTTGGACAAGGATGAAAACCTATTCAGTGGGGAACCCTGAAGCGTTCTCGCTTACTTTGACATTGTCGAGAGCCAGTTTTAAAAGGTAAATTATTCCTTGCCTGATCCTGTGTTACGAAACATAACATCAAGGAATGATATCACGTCCTTACGAATTTTCGTCACTGATGAGAATAGTGATATAATCCTTTCCAATGCATGGTATGCCAATGAGACTTGAATTAGAGATCATTTAATGATTTAAAAATGTCTGATCAAAACATTCTACCAAGCGCTTCAAAACTTTAACCAACAATACCGGAGGATAAGACTACAATTCAGGAAGACTAGAGAAAAAATATTGAAGATTGTGAAAAATAACTTGAGAATGACGTGATATTTCTAACAAGAATGCTGAAAATAAGTACTGAAAAGTGAATTGCATGTGTCATCAAGCGGTCTGGCAGCTGCTTTGAATGGAACTGAGATAATTGCAGGACCGCCTTTCGCAGGTCTTACTGCTTTGGTTTCATATCAATAGCATTTACTGTGAAGAGCAAAAAGCTTAATTCGAAAATCACGAAGCATGAGGAAACAATTTCAATCGCTGAGGCAAAGCACCTTCCATTCGGCAGGTTGTTTTCGAAAGCAGCGAAAGATGGATCAATATCTGATGTTGAATTCGACTTGATTTTGCGCGAGATCGGACAATACTATTTGTTAAAAAACGAGCCAATAAAATTTCCGCTCAGCCCCATCCTACATTATGCATTCAGTTCTTGGGCAGAGAAAATATTGACAAAAACAATACGTGGCCATTGGGAAAACAGATTTGTTTTACAATAGTATGGGGCTGTGCGGAAATTTTATCGACCAGCTTGGGAGAAAGCAATTGAAGTTGACGTTGAGGCTATAAAGAACCAGATCAGAGACGATTACCGAAAAAAAACTCGGATCACTCGAAAACATAACTTAATGAGATTTATTTGAGATTTTTCATGAATGCATCGAACGGATCTTATTTGCATATCTCACGACATATGCAAATTATATAGGCTAAATATTTAATAACCCGCAAACGGTTTTTAAATACTTCTGTGGCGTCAATAGATTATCACGTTCTGCGTTTTAGCAAACGTGATATGTTTTTTACACTTACGAGAAATGATCATGTCGTTTCACACATTCTTTTATGTGATTTCTACGCCAAACTGAAATGTATAAGAGAAATTCATGAAGTCGTTTTTGAGACAGTTCAAGCGAATCGTTCAATAGAATAATATTCACACCCTCTTCAGAACTCACGAGTGAGACATTGTAAAAATGATTCACTTGTGAAAAATTCAAGTTGTCTTGAAATAAAGGTTGTTTTCAAAATGTGCCAGAGATGTCTTTTGAAATCAAGGTCGATTTCAACGTTGACTTGAAATCAAGGCTGTTTTCAAAATGTGCCAGAATCCCCCTATTATATCTACTGAGGATCAAAATCAGCTCATAAATTCTGGTATTTGGTTTAAAATCAAAAGAAGCTGTTAACATGGTAAACTTACAGTTTGACCACAATAAACTTACCTACAAAAACTGTCTTCAATTTCTTGGTCTTGTGATTGTAATCCAAATAAAAGCGATGAATTGATCCGAATACGGAGGCACAACTTTTCCTTCGAAAAAATGCAGGTTGTTTCATTCACAAGTCAAAAGTAAAAAAAAAAAAAGTCATTCGCAAGTCAAAGTCAAAACACTCATTCAAGCGTAACAAGGTCTTGAACAAATATCTAAACATTAAAGTCGAGGCACAACTTCAACTTGATTCTAAATCCAGCCTCTATCAGCCACCCGCTTGTCGGGAAACGAACTCGCGTATTGAAAGCTAGACTGGATGACAAGGCGGAAATCTAACTTCTTTTATCTTTTTCTATGGATTTTTATGCATAGAGCACTTCAAGGTATAACTGGAGCAACGTACAGACCACAAATCTGCTTCTCAACCACAATTTCACCTGTTAACGCGAGCAAGATACTTCCGGCTTGAAGACTACATCGTGGATATTCGGTTGGATATTTATCAAGGAAATAGTTCACTGTATTAACAGATTACGCTTAAGTCATTTTAAATGAATTAAAACTAACGCACGAGTTTTAAAATTACTATAATATCGAACAAAGTGAACAGACAGCACTTACCGCGTTCTTCGCCTTCGAAAGTGAAAGTGAAGAAGTTTGCCGAGGAAAATACGTCACGTGACTATGGGGTTTTTTTTTTTGTTTTTGTTTGACCACCGCTTATTGTTCATCGTCGCGTGATAATTAGAACATTTATCGAGTGGAATGAGAATTAATCACAAAATTTTTTCTGTGTTCCGAAGTTTTCAAAGCTAGCGTTTGCCTCATTTTGAGAGAAGCTTACCACACTGGCCGCAAAAAACGGAAACATCGATTTTCCTTATCCTCCCCTCCCCTCCCCTCCCCCACTTCTCCTTGACTCGCTTTAGTTCTCCACGTCCTGTGGTCCTCTTCCAAGTAAGCCGACGCATTTGAAGATTTTTGGACATTTTTGTGGTAAGTTCTTGGTATTTAACTCATTCCCTAGATATTAAAGTGCCTTTCAGAGTGACATTCGGTTTAATTTAAGTAATGTAGGGTACTAACGAGGTATTGAAATTGTTCAGTACGGTCAAACACTGTGGCCCCTTAGCAGATCATAGTTTGCGTGGAAATAAGGAGGCAGTACATAGGGTCAGACAGACAGTGAATAAATCACAACTGTTTTTTATGTGAGTGAGATGAAACGCTGAAAAGTTCAACTTAACTTGCTAAACCTTCTATTCTACTGTTTATTTACTACAAACAGGATTGATCTTGTGCTTGTCGTGATCTTAAAATTAGCAAGGATACTGGGAAACATCCAATTGCCAGCATTTTATTATTACCTATGTGGTCCTATGACTTCGTACCTTTGTGTATATATATATATATAATCTTACAACTATTGCTCCTTGAGCGTGATTCTCACACCCTTATGTTAAATAATATGATCACTAGCCAGCTCACAGCTCATATTCACCAGCTCTTGTTTGGAACAAAAACGTTCCACAATTACAGCCTTGCATCCGCTGACACCTTTCTTAAAATGCATTGATAAAAAAATCCTGCACCAGTTAAAGAAGAGAGAAGTCAATGATCATGCTTTCTCTGGAGATAAGATTGTGTCAGAACTCTTTGGGATGTCTTTGGTAATATTCTGAATGTATTTAGAACTAGTGAAAAGTTTTAAGATTTTCCTTGAAAACTCTACAAAAAACTTTTTGACCTGCAGGCTACCCTTGCGAAATGGCTTTTGGAATTCCTAGGAATTCCTAGGAATTCCTAGGAATAAAGGTGTGAATTTTCACGGTAAATTCGGACTGGGAATTCCTAGGAATTCCTAGGAATTCCCAACCATAACAACTCTGGTTCTAAAAACCTAGAAATTCCTAGAAATTCCCAGAAATTCCTAGAAATTCCCAGAAATTCCCAGAAATTCCAAGTTTATAGCCAACAAGACTTGGAATTCCTAGGAATTCCAACTCAGAGAACCAATGACTTTCCCTGAAAAGCTGTAAATCTAAAAAATTCCTAGGAATTTCTGGGAATTTCTGGGAATTTCTGGGAATTTTTGGGAATTTTTAGGAATGTTTCAGAATTACTGGGAATTTTAAGCAAAAATTTGAGGCTAATGATATAAAATAAATACTTTAAATTAAAAAAAACCCAGCTAAAATTCAAGTATTCAATGAAATTTATTTAGAAGCTTAATTTAAGGCTTACATGTAAAATATTTTTGATTAATTATTAACATCAATGTGTGGTAATATTAGGATGGAATTTGATTTATTTTTCTTTTCTTGAAAACTTCATACGGATTAATCCTCAATTACAGCTTTTCATATAAAATAGTTCTAATCAATCATTAAATTTGGTTTGACACAAATTGTGAATAAAATCTGTTCATTCTTTTCCATAAAATACAATATATTAAGTTATATTTGAAAACCAAGCACTCTTGGGAGTGAAGGGGCTAATTACAGTCAAATAAAATTGATTTTTTGATTAAAATCTTGTTGTAACCGTAACAATAAATTAGAATGAAGTTATCCTTAACTGCAAACTTAGCTGCTGTTTGTACTGTTTGTATTTTTTTCCTGGGCTCACAATGAGTTAGCCTTGAATGAGGTTGTCAACAAGAACCTTGACCATTTTGTATCTGGATTCCTTGACATCTGAATTTGAAAAAAAAAATATATTAAAATATGTATTTTTAAAGCTCAGACCAGGCTTTTAAGATGGCTATGAGGAAAAGGGCATTCATTGGATTCTCAAATTGAGAAATCTCTGTTATATTGAGTGACTTTCATATTGGAGTAAGTACATCTCTCTCATCGATTTTACTAAAAAAGGGCTGAATACATTATTTTGTTTTTACCAAGGAGGGCTTCTTTATGTACTAAGGTTTGTTTAATAACAGTTCCTATTTTGAATCTTGAATGTTCCCAAACGTGACTAGAGGAATCTTGAAACCTTACTGATAGGTTTATTTCATTGTAAAGCATAATAAGCTTAAGAAACTGCGGCATGCAAGTGACCGATTCGATTCTCAGAATTATTCTAGTTTCAGTTGCGCCGAGCGTTATGTAAGCTTAATTCAACCCGCTACATCTATTCTTTTATAAGATTTTGATCACGTAACGAATATCGCAATTTTTACTCACCACAAACTTTCAAAATCGTAGCTTTACAGACGGCCATTCGACCCATTGTTTATACCAGTCAATATGTCAACTGTTGTCCCTTCTTTTAACTCCACGGCGCCAACGACTTTCTTTTCTTTTACAACACTCACGCTATTCTCGTTTTCCCATTGAACCACAATAAAAGCTACCTTTAGAAATGTTATATTAAACAAAACAGTTGAGAAAAGCGATCAACCGATGAAAAGTACATTCAAAGATGAGCGCCAAATGGAGTCTTCTTTGTTTCCGATCACGGGCATGATCACGTGGATCTTTTAGGACTTGTCATTGGCTAGCAAAGTGAATCCGCTGGCTTGCCGATTGCAGTGTTAGGAGAAGTGCCCAACTTTATTCTGACTTCTCCGACCGGTTCTCTGCTTCTAGAAGATGGATAGCTTGGTGATATAAATAAAGATGTGAGCTCACTCTATGTAGAAATAATCGACAAGAATCGATCGTATTACAAATGCTCGTTTTGTGGCCGAAAGTTGTCGAGGAAACAAAGACTCGAAACTCACTTGAGTTGTGTTAATGGCAAAGGTGAGAAATAACACAAGCCAATCACAGTTTTGAATGCGACTACAAATCGTCTTTTACCCTCATATTTATAAAAGAAGGATACCACATTCGGAAGTATAAGACATACATAGATGATCCCAGTGTACCAGTACCTAAATCTACAAAGCTTGACCGTAGAAAGCGTTCAGCAACACGTTCCAACACCGCCGTCTCGATTCCTCAGTCAGTCGTTTCCACTGAACTTAAAGCAGTATTGACAACAGAGTAGAGTGCGTCTTACAAAGGAGAAACATTTGTACAAGAGACAGAAGTAGCTATATGCGATTACAGAGGTGCGTTGGAACTCTGGTCCACAAATGGTTATGCACTGCCCGAAGTATAAAACAATGTTGTTGATAGCTGACAGACAGAGAAGAACAACAAGTAAACTTAAGAGCTGTTATTATTGAAGTGTGACTAGCACTTTTCATTTTTATATAAAGAAGGACTTGTAATTTGCACCAAAAATAAAAAGATGTAATGTTTTTTGGGAGATCCAGAGATTGGAACATTTAAGAAATTAAGTTAAGAAAGGAAACTTAGTTGGTATTTCTCACTACTAACAAGTCTTGTTGACAAATATTTTCAGATCAGAGTTTCAAATAAAGTAAATTGAAGACGTCATATAAAAGGTGTTTTTCCTCAAAGGGAACATTGACTACCTCTGTCTTGTCTGCATGCCAAATGTTTGCAAAGTGTGTGGATGATCCACAAGTATTGGAACTCTTACAAAAATGTTTTGTAAGAATAAAAACAGCAAAACAAATTACAGCAATTAGTCATGAAAATAGAGCAAAAAACTGAAAAAAAAAAGCAGCAACAACAATCATGAAAAAAGAAAGATTAATTAGGTGTTGAATTTGTTTGTCTAAGGCATTAAATTTCTACTAAAAGTATTGTCAACTAAAAGTCTCAGACAGCGTTGGAGGCAACTGAGCTTGACTGTTCCAAGGTTTTCTAACAAAGGCAACCAGTAATGTAGGTTAGGGAAGTAAGATAACAATGTCATTATTGGTAATTATTGTGGAAGTTGGCAATTTCCATTTAACATAACTGACAGCTGGTTCATGAGAAAATCCATATTAATGTAAAGATTTACTAAAACTTAGTTTGAGTAATAAATTTCATGATCTTTAAGTTATAAACATGTACATGTATGTATATCTCTTGGTAAGTTTTGTATAGCATACCTTTTATTGAGCCAAAGTTTTAAGCCTCTGAAATTACTCTTTTTCTTAAAACCTTCACATTCAAGGTATTGAGAATTTCTTAGAATTTATGTGGACCTCAGGGTATTAAAATTGCCTCAAATTCAATTCCCAGAAATTCCCAAGAGTTCCACACTTCTTAAATTATAGGTAGTTTGTAAAGCTGAGAATTCCTAGGAATTCCTAGGGATTCCAAGTCCTCACAAAACTGGAGTCTTCCTTTCCCAGAAATTCCCAGTAATTCCAAGCTTTTTAAATCAGAGCTAATTTGCATAGTTGGGAATTTTTGAGAATTCCTAGGAATTCCTAGGAATTCCTAGGAATTCCCAGAAATTCCCAGAAATTCCCAGAAAACTGGGAATTCAGTTTGCAAGGATCATTTGCATAATTGGGAATTTTTGAGAATTCCTAGGAATTCCCAGAAAACTGGGAATTCAGTTCGCAAGGGTGTGCTTCTCATTGAATATGTCAAAAATGGATGTGGAAAAGAATGAGTGGTTGGCACAGTGTTATTCTCCAAGCATATGGAATAAGTGAATGGACCCAGGAGAAGTAGTAGATTATCTTGTAAACATCTGTATCAGTTACATTGAAATTACTTGCAAAAATTCTCACTGCGAACTGAGTGTCTGTTATGGTGAAAAGGAAGCTAAGATGGATATATTTTATCCTTCTCAGGAGACTGATGAGACAGCTGTATCTGTAAAAAAAAATTGGTGGTAGTTCTGCACCAGTATTGGTGGGTACTGGCAAGTAGGGAGCAGGAAGATTTACAGCTTTGTTAGTAAATCATGGACTAAAGCTGGTTGTGTTGTGGCAGTGGTGGGTTATAACCTTGCACCAGAAGCAAGCTTGAATGAGATAGTGAGTGAAATAAAGTCAGCAGTAAAATATATCTATACCAGGTTTTAAAGTCCAAACTGTTTGTGTGCGGCCATTCGGCTGGGGCACATTTGTGCACTATGATAATGGTGTCAGACTGGAGCAAAGATCCTTCAATTCCACAAGCCATTCATGGTATGTTCTTGTTATCAGCAGTTTTTGATTTGATACCTATTGTAAATACTTAATTAAGTTACTTGATATCATAATTTATAAAATATTTTAATCAGCAACTAATGTCAAAAATCGAAATTACCTTGAAAACTGGCTTTGTTCAGACCATTTTTAAGGTGTTCCTTCAGGTAATTATTACTAAATGCAGATACATATTTTTTTTATTACCTTCAACACGAAGATGCTGTGTGTGTAATTATCATTTAAATTTTGAATAATTAAACATTTGAAATTTACTTTCTGATTTACTGGTTTACAAGAATGATCAATTATTTATAAACACTTTACACCCAAACATCAGTATGCGTATTCTCTGTACTGTTCTCTATGCATCCCTAAGGTGCTGACAAGGAGAATTTGTTTAACAATCAAGAGCATCTTAAGTTGTTGATCATGTCCTTTATTCTTGTGACCTTGCAGTGTGATTCAGGGGAGATATTGTGGGGAGAATTTAGATGCTAATCACTCTTAGGGGTCAGAGGGTTGAGGCTGCCTTATTGGTCACCAAAACAAATGGATGACAGCCATGATGGCTTTCAAATCAGTTTTGAGTGATTAAAGTTCTTTTGTGGTGCAAAAAGTTTCTTCAACATGGCTGCTTGCTACTGGATCAAAATAAGCCTCTCAAAAAAGATTTTGGATGGACATGCACTGATCAGAAATTGTCATCCCTTGAAAATTATAGACCCTCTGATGCAATGACACACTTCCTATCATGTTCCTCTTGCACACACAAAAAATATGGGAAGAACATTTTTTTTTACAGTACTGTCAGGTCATCAGATTATTTTTTGAGGATTGTAGTCTGTTCCTCTAGAGTCAGTTGGGTAAATTTAGAAAGAGATACTTTGATTTTATTACATGACAGTCCAACTCCACACAGCTTTAAGTTAGAGTTTGCTTGAATTCATTTCCTTGCATGTGTTTTTGTTGGATCCTTTTTGTTTTAGTGTTTTTAGAGTTGTTGTTGATGCCTTATCTGTGGTCTGATCTCTGTGCAGTGTGTGTCAGGCCATAAGGTAGGAGAGGGTCAATGATTGTAATATTGCGCCCTAACAATGTATATGAAAAAAGTACCTGCTTCTGGTTGACTGAAAACTAGTGCATTTATCATGCAACACAAGTGCAAACTTGTTGCACCAGTGCAAATTACTAATAAAGCGCACACTCTCAACTGTTTGTCTGTCCTGACTTTCTGCTCTGCTTTTTTGGTGTAAATATTACTTTGTAATAACATGATTTCTTAACATGTAATATGGTGTAAAAAAGTACTTGTAAATTTGTTAGACTACAAATTTTGGTTGTCTTTGAAAATTATTCTCTTGTTTATTTACACTGAATTGCACTTGAAATCATGTTATTACCTACACCAAAAGAATTCAAGTAGTTTTTGTTGTTTTTTTATCTTACAGAGGTAAATATCAGAGGTACCTATGTTTCCAGTTGAGCCTGTATTTTCTCAAGCTTAGGTCACCTGTCATCCAGTGTTTGACTGTGATCAACTTTAATTGATATAATTTACACTAATTGTCCACATAAAATTGTTTGCTTGGGAGTCTGTCACTTACAATGTTTATTGCCTGACTGCATAATAATAAATTTAATACCCATAACATGCATATATTTATTTACATATGCTCATATGTGCAAAGATATTGCTGTTGATAGCTCTGCTGTAGAGTATTAGGCAGGGGTTTCAAAACAAGCCAGCAACTGCCAGAGTTCTGCTGGCTACTTGATAACATGTTGCCTGCTGCTCTGTTCAAAATAATTATTAATTACCTTTTAATGCCCTTAACCCTTGAACTCCCATGTGTGACCAAGACAGAATTTCTCCTTACAATATCAATACAATATCAAGCAGACATGAAATGAGAATAAAGAGAAATATTAATTAGGGGATTATTAGTTGATCCAATAACAAATTCTTGAAACTAACATCACAAGGACTATATGGCAGACAGTAAGGAGAATTACTAATGAGATCTTGGGAGTTAAAGGGTTAAAGACTTAAGTTACAGACTTTGGATCATCTGAGATTAAGTCTCTTAACCCTCTAACTCCCATAAGTGATTAAAATGTAACTTCTCCCTGTAACATCCACACATTATTCAGCCAACTTGAGACAAAAATACTCAAAGTTATCAGCAAGAAGTTAGTAGTCTTGATCTACCACCAAGTTCTCGTGATTTATTTTCAAGGAATTGTGTAGTAGTTAGAGGGGAGAGTTAAGAGTCAGATCTTAAGACTTTAAGGGTTAAGTTACCTGAAATGTTCTGAGTGTCAAGTGTCATTGACATTGATATTCAACAAATAGATACTTATATGTTCCCATGCATGGATCACCTCCAAAAAACACATTAGTTGCTTCCAGCTCACAGGTAGAATTACTTTGGCAGATTTGCTGCACTTGAGAAAGAGAATTCCCTGAGTGGCAGTTGGTGTCAGTAGTCATCCAGTAAGGACATGAGTGAGAATCTAGCCTGCCATAGTTTGCAGACAGAATGTTTATCTTTCCCTCTTTGTTGCATCTCAGTTGGCCAGATTCACCCTCGCAGATTAAAAGGTGACCTGTTGAAAAAGTTGTTGGCATCTGTGTCAAAGCAGAATTAACCATTCAAAATTTTTGATGGCTCAGCATTGCCCAATTCATTATGAAGGAGTTAGTTTTATTTCTCATTTTCAATCTTTGTTATTTAAGCTATTTATTTATCTATTAATTTTTCATTTTGCAATGTGCACTGGAATCCTTATTGAGGGGTGTGTAACTTGTTTCAGGCATTCGGCGGGATAAACGCTGTGAAAGCACAGGGTACCCAAGCTCTCCCTTAGTTCAATCCTCTGCTCCGTAACTCTGTATTTAATGAAGCAAATAAACTCTAATCTTCATGTAATTTTTTTTTTGTTTGTTTGTGTTATGTTCCTTCTCTGGTTGTGATTTCAGGCCATTTCACCGACTTTTAGCTGGGCTCTCAACAAGCAGTAGTGGAATGAGAAACCTGTCCCCATAGCAATGAGTCTCAACTCCCCTATTACCCTCTTGTAGAGAGCCTGGGCCTGAAATCAGCCGCGATAGCAGGTCCCAGCAGTGTTAGAGCTTAAAACGAGAAAGGACTCGGTCGGGCTCATTACGCGACCCGACCAAAGCCTCCCTCTTTTCTTCACTTCTTGGCTACTATCACACGGTAGTCTCGCACCCAGACCTTCCACGGCCAAGCGGTAGTGGTTACAGTTACACCGTAGGATCTATCGAATACCCTTCTGAGATTAAATCGCGCCGTTTGCAATCGCGCCTCATGTTACTCACTGAACGTCTGGAACAGGATGAAAAATTGCAATTTTGATTTCTAAGTAGGGTTTTTGTGTTTCTATCTTGGGTATAATACAGCAAACCAGGAGCATAAGAAAGTGCTGGCTGGGCGAATTGCGAGAGAAACCTGTCAAAGTGCTGTGATGAAAGTGGGGGGAGGGGAGGAGTTGGTTGTAACCCCTATGGATTATATCACATCTAAGGAAGATAACAGGGGATCATTCATCCTTTACCTCAAGGTCCGAGATAACAAAAAATAATTGCTGCAGAAGAGATTAAGAAAATTACATCCTTTAAATGCCGTAAGCTGGGTATGAAGGTTATAATCCTTTAACTGCAAACGTGTGCGTGTTTGCTTGGGTCAGTTGAAATTGAGGAATATTTTAGTGCCTTTGATCAATATTCACTTTGTTGCTGTAACGAACCCTACTACTGAATTTTGACAACACCCACAATTTTCCACGCTTTTAACTCACCCATCTCACAACGTTTCCCACTGTATCCTGAGGCACAATTGCAGCTGTATTCCTCCTCATTGAAAGTTGGGAAGCAGGACCCGCCATTTTTACAAGGATTCTCTGTGCAAGGCCTCTGCTAATCAAATAGAGAAAGCAGCTCCCTTATGATTGGTGAGACAATTTTTAAACTGGATATTCATCGTGGTATCGCTAGCCAAAACACTCTCGGAGCCAACTGCGGCGTGACCGGAATGCCTTTAATTTCGACTCTTTTTATTATCGGAGTCCATCTATTTTCTTCGCAGTTTGAGATAAATATAACTGACTTGTATATGTTTTGAAAATGTGCAAATTGTGTTGGAAAACGTGTGATTAAAAATTAATTAAAATCCTAAGTCGATCGATGAGCCATCGAATACATGGATTATTACAAAGAGAACATTGTTTATTTGTACCTCTATGAGTTTATTTTTGTGTGCTTCTGACTGCACTCAGTAATGGATTTTATCTAGAGAATATTAGTTCATATTCTTTTGGTTTTATTTGAAGTTGAACAATGCATTTTGTTAGTGAGAAGGCTCGAATTTAAACCAAAGAATTAATTATCAAATTGATGCAAGACGCGTGTCTCCGTTACAAAACATATGTATTTGCTTGATGCGAAACAAATAAATGATTTGCAGATATCTCTATTGTTTCACTGTGTCAGAATTAATTTTAAAAATCCAAGAAAGTGTCGATGGTCGTCTTCATCAAGGAGTTGCATTCCAAAAACTCACTTTATGTTTCGTTAAATATCGCGACTGATTCAAAATGAAATAAAATGGGAAGATATTTGGCATTTTAGAACATTCAACGTAACATCAGTAAGATATCTTGGTTTGTATTTCAGAGAATTTAAGCCTTAGCAGCATGTGATTAAGAATTACTTGGAAATCAACGGCACAACAGTAAAGTTAGAACCAACCTTGTTGTTGTAATGATGAAAATCTCCACTTGCAGCAAACTTATCCGCTTGTTTAAACATATCAGCGTTCAATAACTCACACTCGTACTTGTCATCACCTGCCGACACTGTCGCGAAGTTTATAGAGAGGCACTCCTTGTTTGTAAGACATTCGAAAGCACATTCACCGAGAGTCGACAGCTTCAACGAAGCCAGGATTGGAGATGCCAGTTTAGAGAAAGGATTTTTAACAAAGTTTGCGAAACTAAATTCAGAATCCTGACGAATAGGATTTTCCCCATCGCATTGAAAACTTATCGTTAAAACTAAGATGACGAACTTCGAACTTAGCTCATTCATTTGCGAGATGGATGTAATGCGTTGACCATTATAGACAAAAAGAGTTGTCAATTGGGTTTCTGTCTGCCGTGAAGCAAAATTGTTACCAAAGGTTTTCAGTAAAGTAGTACTTGAAAATTAAGCATTGATCATGCCGAGCCGAAATGACTCGAAAAATGTTAAGCATAACATTATCGTCAGGTGCCAGAACTTTCCTGAAATAAAAGAGACGTCTGAGTCGTGATTGGTTTTAACATTATTAACTCGTGAATTGCGCGCATGCGCAAGAGCGAGTTATAGATACGATGTGGGGAATGGCATTCGCTCGCTCGCTCGATTGGTCGATTCCTGTAAACTTTTTTTAGATTTTAGGCTTTTGAGTGCATTTGATAGTTTTTGGCGAGCAATAAACAGACGAAATGGCGACCTTTGTTGCTAAGAATAGTGGTGGGGTGAAAAAAAAGCCAATGATAATCTTAAAAGAGTTTTTTTTTTGTTTTAGTTTCAACAAGCGGCGCCAGCGACTGGCAGGCATGGAAGGATTCACACTGAAATAACAGAACAACCTTCGTTTTTTTCATAAAATTGTAATTTACAATCCTTGGACTTGAAAACAATCTGAAGATTCATTGAAAATATCACTTACTGCGAAGCGCTCGGAGTTCACAGATGTTCAAAAGCTTTTTCTGTCATAGCGTGAGATTGAGGACAAAATTGATCATTACGTTTCGTCGCGTGTGTTTTTCCTGTGTGAAGCAACAGAAGATGCCGGCGACTGACGAAATAACAAGTTAACACGAAAATCAAATAACACCTAAACAAACAATTTTAGCTACCGATTTTCAGTGAATTTTTAAAGAACAATTTTCTTTTAAGTTTCAAGACAATTTGAAGATTCAACATACATACAACGTACTAAAATGCGAAAGTTACACACCACAAAATTGATAAATAGGCCTGAAATGAAATTTGATCTTGTTATTGATTATACGTTGCCTAGCACGTGACTTAAATCTACCCAGGCGGAGATCCAAAATGACGGTGGCAGGCTTGGCTTAGTTATACCACTCAAAACTCGTTCCCGTTTGTCTCATTTGATAAAGAGGGAATCGTTAATGTTTTCATAAAGACAGTATTGCCTTGATTTTATAACATTTACAACGAAAGATAGTAAATTTCACTTTTCACCCACATTTACTTCCAACCTTTTCTTTTGAACCAGAAACTAGACCCTGTGAGCAGGGTAACTGGGATACCTGGATGGTACTGGATTCTTGGAATCAAGTGTAGTGATACTACGGGTGTCGGACTAGTATACTGAAATAGTGCACTCAAGTCTGGCCAAGGGCATATACCTATTTCAAAACATAGGCATGCTATGCGCGCAAGAGTTCCTTTTTTGTACGGTGGGTGGATTACTTGAAACATTGTGAGTGATGTCTACATTCTTACAAAAGGAGAGAAGAATATTAATTTGGGAAAGAACGAAAATGTCGAATTACCTCACTCACAGGTATTTTGTGGGAGATTGTGTGTTTTGCGAATAAATGTAACCAAAAATAAACTATATTGGTGCCACGGATACCTGTTAGTACAAAATGCAGACAGCAGACTGAAGACCGGATACAAAATATAGACTGCAGACTGCAGACTAAGAATCTGAAGAGTTTTTACGTCTGGTATATAATAACATGTCATCTTACAGCTTACCGAGCGTCACGCAATCGCTTTTCTGCAATCCGCCTTCACGATTATTTGCATTATTGTGGAATATTCCTGGCCCATTTCTTGATGAAAATCGATCGCAATATTATTTCAAGCCTTCAATATAGTCTTCTTACTTTGCGCGCGAGTTGGTTGGTGTGATGTCTGTACAGAGTTTATCAACGTAATAAAAGTAGATGATGTGAACAACAGTGATGGTAAAGCAAGCTTAAAACGGCAGAAATCGCCAGAAAATACAACGGATACTTAGGGTATGAGTAAGTTTTATTGATTTTACGAGAAAAATGTTCATATTTCGAAATATGTATCGTTGTAAATCGACCATACTGCGTTCCCTGTACTATTCCTTTAACGTGCAGTTCCTCTCGTAACTTAACACCGAGTCACACAACGCGTGACACGTTCATGAATTAATCGTTTGCTTTTTCTCGAGACGTGAGGTTGGGCCGCTTGTGACAAGACAATTGCGTAAACAATATTTAACATAACAACATTATACACAAAAAAACACAGGGTTTTGGATCACATATTTATTAAAAAAGAATATCCATACAACTACAATGAAAACAAACATAAGATTCACCTTTCTGATCGTGAAATTAATACCATTCGTACTGTTATCGTAGCTACGTTCCTTACCATCAAGTGAATACAACATGTCGTCTTTCTTCACAAGCAGTTTGCATCCCATATAGTTATGTTCTTCAGTCTCACGGTAGTTGCTTTGTTCAATAGATTGCATAGAGTATATGCAGTTTGGTTTCAGATTTCAGATTTTGCTTTTTACAACAAGTGAATGTTTTTCAACTAAGACATCGGCATACTTAGCATACAAGGCATTCAAGGCTTTCATGGCTTTCAAGCGTTCGCGACTCAATCCGTTCCAAAATTACCGCTCAATAACATCTTTCAGTGTGGATTAGCCGCGATTAATACGACTTGTATATGCGTCTGTAAGTATTTTACGCGTTTGCGCTATATTAGGGAGTTTAAGATACGGTCACTACGGACTACGGACTACGGTAATACACGGCGAGGACCTGGTTCGAGATTTACTGCGCATGCTCGATACACGTGAGTTTCGCGGTCGTCACTAGTTTCCATCCGTGAAACTGGGAAAGCACTATATAACATCGTCCTAAACCAGATGAGCCCACGACATACCAGCGGCATCTTGTATGAGTATCCGCAGTTTACAATGTGACTTCCGCTTTTTCTTGTTGACGTGTACTCACAGTGTACTCGAGTGTTAGGAAGTTCGCGTAGTGCGTCTGAGCCAGTTTCTGCCAGATTTGAACAGAAAAACAGGTCCTTTGTTGGACTGTAATGATACTTTGATGGCGCTGTTAACGAAATGTTTGGCCGGTTCGTAAGTTGTCAACCTGGTTTCGGTCGATCTGATTGATTGGCAACACCTCTTGAAAATCCTACACACCATCGACCTAAGCCTCATAGCTGCCAAGTGAGCAGAAGAACAATGACATCAAAATACTCGAGAAAGATAAGTATTAATTTTAATTGCATTTGTGTTAAACTTATATGTACAGAAATTTCTGAAGAGGTACTTAATCAGAAGTTTATCACATGATAAGCCTTCAAACTTGTATTAAATAAATTGATGTACATATTTCACAATTTTAAGATGATTGTGTGATGACAATACACCGACGGTCAACATTCGAATATTCAGCTTGAGCTTCCTCCTAAATGTTAAGTATTTCAATTTGAACTTGTAGAATATAACCTATGGATTAAATGTGGGTCTATAAGTATCATCCATGAAATTCTTACAGGCAATTTTCATCATGATATTAAAGCACCACAAACTCAAGAGCAAGGAAAAATAAGTTAGGCAGAAAACTGAGTTAGGCAGAAAACTGAGTTAGGCAGAAAACTGACGGAGAAATTCATAGTTTTCATAATTTTGAATTCATTCATAATTTTGAATTACAAATCATTCAGACCATAGCCACATATAGACTTTTAGATTGTCACTGCTTTTCTTTTGGTGATTGCATGATATGGTACCCGTCTTGACGTTCTTGGGAAAGGAACCATATCATGCAAGTCCAGGCAGTTGATGTAGTGTTTGCGCATTTTGTCTTGGTCATATGACTGTGCTGTGGGGTCTAGGCCATGGCATAAATCTGTAGCATATGCCAGTGCAAACAAGCCACAGTCATTTGAATTTGTTTGCTTTTGCACTCTTTCATTACAAAAAGTGACTGTAGAACCAGTATACAATAACATGCGACATGAATGATCAATGGCAACCGCGCTTACATTTTAATATAAGCTGTCATACACCTTGACAGTTCCAGGACTAGTAGCTATTGTGCCCAGGCAAACCCAGTGTGAGCCAGTGTTTATGATCTGTACAAACTCACTAATGGCTGGAGTGACTAATGCACCCACAATAACAGGGTCCCTTAGACCATCTACAAGAGGGAATTTTTGTTTTAGGAGGATCTGACCAGCATGTATCTCAGAATCACACAGCCATGTTGTCTTGTTTAAAATGGATCACCTATACTTATTTTAATTACATCAGTGCTGTCTTCTTCCTTCAGTGACTGTGGTTGTTGATAGGACTCACTATCACTTGTAAGGCAGTAAGGCCTGAAAAAGAAATTATCATCTGGGCTTTCTTCTTTCCACTTCTTGATTTTTAAGTCAAGGTTTTCTTGATCAATTTGTTAATGTCTGCACACCACTGTGGCACAATACATGTGGTTCCTGACATCCATGGTTGTTGGGAAGAACCGTCTGTTGGTTAGATCTGGAGGCTGTTGGCCTGTGAAAAGTTCCTTCTTTACATAATGATGCAGGTGCCGTTGCATTTCAGAAACACAATTAACACCACTTCCAACAAGCTCATGAATTTTTTTAACCAGTGTCTCATCAATAGGCTGAAGTAGCCCAGCAGTCTGATTACACAACAAGAAAGAAAGAATACTTGCTTTATTATTTATTCATTTAAAAAATTACACAACCTCATCCCCAGGTTTTCTTGGTCAACGGTTCAATAACCTGGAGCCGGCTGCTTTTGATGTCATTGGTTCAATATGAGAAAATTTTTTCCAAATTTGGTCAACAGCAGCTGGTTATGATGAAATATGTGAGTGGTTTTAACCTTTCAGAAACAAGGAAATATTTTTAATGAATAATAATGCAAATTATACCAACATTACTATCGGCAGTCCTCTGGTAGGGCTTTTCAGTAATAGTTACAGAATGTTATAATTACAGAGTACTGAACACTGTATTTTTTTAAGAAAATCCATTTAAAAAGTCCATGACAGCATTCCATTAAAACAGTGCCAGTGGAAATCCCTCTCCGATAAAATTGTGATATTATAGTCTTGACATTGAGTTTGAGGAATGAGTGCCAGTGTAGCTAAAAGAAGCTCTACATGTAGTACATTTTATTGGTCTTTTGTTGTGATGTATAATCTTTATTCATTCTTTATATATATTCGACATGACAGTGGAAGCAGCACAGTCTACAGTAGACTGATGATCTGTGTGAAGTTAAGTCACCTTCAATTCCCCACCAAACTTCAGTTTCCTGATTCCAAAAAAAATTTAATTGATGGCCAAGTACTTACCCTCCCCATGGGGTGAAATAAGTGATCCGTAGGTTTAGGAAGTAATATGTAAATACGCTCCTCTGTAGCTATTGTTTGCTTCTTTTCTGACTCTAGGGATGTTCTCAGAAATTTTGACATTGTCTCCCTTCTACTCTTTGTGTTCTCTGAAATCTAACGATACAATGTTTTAATTAAAATAATATTTGAAAAATTGGTTTCTAAAATATTCACTCTGTTTCCATTACAGGTAAATTTGTTTCAATTCTGCACAACGAAATGTCCAGGTTGTCTTATCATATGTCCACTTGACCTACATGTAACACAAGGCCCATTAGGATAAAGCACCCTTTATTAGGCTAGTGATCATTCATGTTAATGGTAGTGCCCCCTGAACCCTTATTCAATAATTAAAATAAACTGACCTTATTTTCAGGATACTTGATTATTTTCCTTAGGTGGATCTTTGCTGGACAGTCACATTTCTTCGTATCCTGTACTATAAAGCGCTGTTTGGTGTTGTTATAGCAGTGATCAGCATTCTCCTTTTGAAACCAAATAGATTTATTGGATTATTAGATAGAGCAGTCATATGGGAATAGTCAAGTTATCAATAAACTTAGAAGTAATGAAAAGTATCCTTTAAAATAGTACTTGATTCCTACCTTGTAAACTGCAGTCACAGTGGTCCTTTTTTGCAACTTTGCTTATTTTAACAAATAAAATGTGATATGTCCTTTTACTTGCAAGTGGTAAAAAAGAAAACATTATTGCCTGCTATTAGCCCTGAGGGAGAGGTGAGTGCTCACCAACTTGCTTAGAAAAATCAGTTGGGACTTACCACCTTGTTAGCTTAAGAGCAAATAGGTGAAGGTACATCAATAACTATGTAATGCCCTACATATGATATCCTCTTTGGGAGTCCTTAAGTAATAATATCATCTTGTTTACATTCTTATTTAGTTCATTATTATGCATGCTTACATCTTTTTGTAGTCTCTTTTGAGCCTCCTTCCTTTTGAGTGCCTTATTTCTGTCTGGCCCATTTTGGCATTCTAAAACTTTGACCCCCACAATTTGGAATGGGATGCCATCAAAACTTAGTCTGCACCCTGTCATCTCCTGTGAGTCAGCCCATTGTAAACGGTGGTTCTTAGCATTTTTATCTGCATTTTCTTTTATGTGAGAAGAGGAACCAAGCTAAGTTAGCAATACGATACATGTACACAAACACATACGTACATATGTACACACGGGTGCTTAAAATGGAGGGCCTGAAAATCAAGCCTGCCCCACCCAGATGTAGCCCAAGGACTGGTGTAATGGATGGGGATGCTGGCAGCTGTGTGTCAATAGCACTGAGTAGGGTTTTGACACTTTAAGCTTGATCTTAATTAATTAAGCATTTCTTGCCAACTCTTGCTGCAGGCTCACAGTAAATTGACACTTGAAGCTAAGTTGAATTTTAATTACATGTTAATTTTGAAAGTCTAACTGACCAGGGTAAACTGAAGAATAATGATGTGTACATGTATTCTTAAGACATCAATAATTATTGGAAAAAAGTTAAATCCCTTTTTTATTTTGATTTATCTATATTTCATGTTAATAACACGATCTCACACGCCCCTGGCTTTAAATACCTATAGTGTCTAAATAAAGTTATACTTCACTTTACTTTACTGTCAGTATGGTTTATTTTGTAAATCTTTACATGTGAGCTTACTTACCCAGCCTACTGCAATTAGAAAATCCTCCTGTTTGTTTAAATACAGTGAAGCGTGTCGTCGTAGCTATCTCGTACTGTTTTGTGAGTTCGTCAGCGCTGCTTTCATCGTTAACATACCCGGAATAAGGGTCAAACTGTACGGTCCATCTTGAAGCCCAAGGTGTACTGTTATCAGCCATGTTTGTTCTTCTACCAAACATTTAGATTTCCCGCCAATATTTACCCGCGAGCCGCAAAACATAAATGCATGAGTGTTAGATATTAACTGGACCACCCCTTGGCAAATATATTTATTAGTAGCAAATAAGATGTTGAACAAAAACCAAGAGATCATGGTCAAATAAAACGTAAAGATAATTTATTACAAACAGAAAAGAACTGTATGTTTGTTCCAATCGAAAGATTTTACAGTGCAAAGTTATGCAAATGATCTTTGACCTGAATCTGCTCTTGGTCGATGATAGCGAGGTCAGAGGATAACATCGACCGAAACTATTAGGCCGGTCATATTTAAGTGTCGATCCTCCTTTTAACGCCTTTATAACAGGCTAGATTTTTTCTTAAATATGTGATCTATACAGAAATTAGTTTGTACAAGTTATGGGAAGAATACTTTCGCAATAAAATATTGAAGAATACGACGCTTTATCGTCAGTCACACAGGTCACGGTCTCTTGATTCGCCGGAAACGAGCAGAAAAATAGAAGACTCTCGCTACGATTCCGCTGACGTGTCATGGGCTCATCTGGTTTGGGACGATGATATGTATTGCCCTAGGGGTGTTGTCAATTAATCAGATCGACCGAAACCAGGTCGACAACTTACGAACCAGCCAAACATTTCGTTAACAGCGCCATCGATGAAAATGTCATTACACTCCAACAAAAGACCCGCTTTTCTGTTCAAATCTGCCAGAAACTGGCTCAAACGCACTTCCTATTCCATGAGTACACTGTAAAATACGCTTTAACAACAATAAGCGGAAGTCACATTGTAAACTGCGGGTACTCATACAAGATGCCGCTGATATGTCGTGGGCTCATCTGGTTCAGGACGATGTTATATAGTGCTTTCCGTGAAACTGACGTGACGTCATATGATCTCCGACGGGAATCTTCGGTTCAATGGTTCTGGTTTCGGGTTTCCTTCAGAAAAAACAAATATGGCGGATGTTTCTCTCTTAACCTTTTGCAGATCTTTATGTTTTGCCCTGTACATCAAATAAAACTCTGAGTTACTTTTAATAAAGCTGGGAGCAACTGTTTATATTTTAGTGGTATACCAGTGTGTATCACCGAATGGTGAATCAACGTCAGTTTGAAAGATGGCATATTCGATCGTAATCTTCCATCCGTGAAAGTGACGTGACATGCTGGGTGATCGTACTATATCTACCTACCAAAGGAGGATGAACACAAAGACCATATCACTGGCGAGGTTTGTTAAGCACCCGTCCGATGAATGGTCTTACAAGTAAACCTAAGATCATTTTTATAAATTTTTCTGTACTGATAAATGAGACAATGGTGAATTTTAAGCTTGGAAATAAAACTGCTGAACCTAGCAGTATGCATGCAGGATGCATGTTAAATGGGCTGGCTCTCCGGGAGTTCTTGTAGCTCACTGGAAAGAGTTTCTGCCCGACGTTTGGGATGTCATGGGTCAATTTCTGTCAGGGACTCAGCTTTGTTTCTTTGCTTCATGCTTGTGTCATGTTGATGCTATCATCCTTTTCACATTTTTCTGTACTGTCACTTACTTTCTTAATCTACCGTTTTGTCTATTAAACTGTATTTTGATTTTAAGACAGGATCAACAAAATAAACAAGTTCATTCTGATTAATTTGTGCCCATAATTTAAAAGGAAAGTCAGGTCATCATGCAAAGTGTAATAAGTCGATACCAGAAACTGTAATCTAAAGTACCCATGTCAGTAGCAATTTACCTCTAATCGGATGCCACTGACATCCTAAATAGAATAATTATTACTCTACTCAGGCTCAGTGACAACTATTCCACAATATTGGCTTAACTTATCTACTGTCTATGTAGAATGCCATATGATAAAGAGGAATATGTTCAGTGCAGCTACAGATGCAGAGCATGGTATCATACTTCTTGTGTCAACATACCAGAGTGGGCTATTAACAGCGGTAGAAAGTGGAAGTGTGGCAAATGCAGAGAAGCTACAAAATATTAAAGGAACTGAGTGACCAACATGTGTCTAGCAAAAAATCTGCAAGTCTTAGACATCAGATATTTTAAGTTTGTCACTTGAAACCATTCCTCTCATTTGCAATTTCATCACAGAACTTTTTTGTGAAGGTCATTGTCATAACTGTGTTACAGAAAATTTTCATATCTCCCTCACACCCAACAGAAGGGGCTTTTTTAGGTTAAAGTCCCTTTTAAGAAATCTCAGTTTAGCACCATAGTTTCCCAAAAAAAATTGGTTAAACAGTCAGTGGCTGCAACTTATAGTGATCTTCTAGAGATGGGTATCTATTTTTGGAACCACACAATTTTGAAGTAATCCAAAAATGGTTTAAAATATTGTGATACAATTTTTTTTAAAAAAAAGGATACCAAACTGCAGTTTAAATAATTGTGCGAGTAATCTATTTACAAGTGTTCCAACTGAAATTTGTTTAAAAAAGTCAACAGACAAAATAATTTGAAAAAAAACAGTTGTTGTAGAAAATTTTTAAAGTTATTTTTAACTTTAAATTTCGCCACATCTGTTATGCTTGCCACCACATGTGTTATGCAAAAAAATAAGTTTGGTAAAGCAGCATTAGCTTTAATTATACTTGTTGAGTATTATGCTGTTTTGAGGGCTAATCATTGTTACCAACTTGCATGGTGGCAAATAGTTTAGTTGTTTTTCAACTGTATGACTTAAATGATATTGTATGGTTAATATCTACTGTTTCAGTTTTTACATTTTAATAAGCTTACTTGAAGCTTAGTTCTATAAATTTGTGTCAACATAAAAAAGTGTACCTAACCATATTAGTTTGGTCTGTATTTACATGTACCGTAACTAGTAAGCTCATGTTTCCATTAACAGGCTATGACCTTATTTGCATTTTAGGAAAAAAAAAAGTTTAATCTTGCATTCTCTAAAAAAGAAAATTCAGTAAAGAAATTTTTATGATAAATTTATAAAAACAAGGATGGTAATTTCTTATAGCAAGCCTACCAGCACTTCAGGCAGACATACCTTAGTACATTTACCGCTAACTCTCGACCAAACTTTCACCTTCATCTAGTCTTATGTCATTTTGATGGATGGCCCATCTCTCCATCGACCAAAACGACGTTTCTTCAGAAATGTGAATAACATTACAAGAGCATTTCCTTGCAAATTCCTAAATGAACAAAATAATACGAAGATTGTTCTTTACAATTGTTATTATGATTAAAGATTATATACTCACCATTCACCGTTCACACCATCTCCTCACAGACCTTCCAACCCCCATCACATGCAAATCTGGAGGTTTTAAAAAAAAAAGCCTAGAGAAACCTGGAGATTAGGACCTCAAACCTGGAGACTTCAAAAATATGCGTCAAATAAAAACAACGACGACAGATTATTTGTTTCAGAGTATTCCTTACCTTCTCAGTGTTCTCTGTTGTAGTCTTTTGCTGCCTTTTTTGCAGAGCTGAGAAGATTCTCATCAGGGTTGAACTTAAAACACGGTGAGGTTTCCTCTGGGTACTGCAACTTCATTGCCAGTAAATTCGATAGAGTTCCCTCCAGTTTAAGGGAGGACCGACTATCTGTTTTGTTCTTGCGAACCATGCTGAACAGCCTCTCCTCCCCTGCATTACTGTGTGGCAAAAGTACAACCAGCTCTGCCACCTTCTGAAGATGGCAAAATCTTTTTGCTGAGGATTCAGGAATTACCATTTGTGACATGTACCACCAGAGAATGTCTACTCTGTAATGGAAAATTTCCTGATCATTAACTAATCCATCAACAACTTTAGCTTCCTTCCAAGCAATCACACCAATGTCTTCATCTGTTAGAGACTGATAATCACGAAATTCATCATACATCTCATCAATGTTAACAGTGTTCAAGGCTGATTTGAACCTGGATAGAAAGTATTCTACACTCTCCCATTTTGCCTGACTACGTTTCTGAACGTTGATCCATCTTGCATGCTTCAGCAGCTCATCAGTAATAGGAAACTTGCTCAAAACATATTGGAAGGCTGCCTTGAAATATTCATGTGCTGCTGTTAAGAAACGAGTGTAGGCTGTTTGAGATATTTCCCCTTGATTAAGTAGCCTCTGTAGTGTAAACTTTGTCGTCCCTCCTAAGTGAATTTCTGCAAGGGGTATATAAATTGTTGGATCTTGCAAATTAATTTCATTAAGTGGTTTCTTCATGACCTCCACCTTGATAACACGATTTCCAAGAGTATTTGCAAGTTTTATGACAGAGTCATAAACTATGTGAATGGATGGCTCGTCTGACTGCAAAAGTTTGTTAAAATTTGTAAACAGTGGGATGGAAGCATTGTGAAAAAACAGGGAAACTTCTGTGAGTGGATTTTCAAAGGCTTTCTGTAACCTCTTGAATCTCGCATCACCAGCATCTTCACTCAAAAAGTATGACTTCAATCCAGTATACTTTTCAAGTGTGCGTTGAACGCAGCGTTCTAAAGAAAGCCACCTGGTAGAAGAATGCTTCAGTATCTTACCATACTCCTGGTTACAAAACTGCATGTACTCAAGTAGGATCCCTTTCCGTTTTGTGCTTTTATCAAACTAGTAATACTGATCAATAAGAAGCTCTTCTGCACTGATTCCTATAATCTTTGCAAATTCGTCATGAGCTCTACTTGCTGCAATGTGCGCCAAATGGCAAGGACATCCCAATACATAGGTCTCTGGATTTTTTGCTTTGAAGTGGGATGCCAAAGAATTGTGAGCACCCACCATTGAATTAGTGTTATCTACTGAAAGGCTGACAACCTGATTCCATGGTATTTCATCAGTCTCTAACTTTTCCTGGACAACACCAAAAAGAGTTTCTGCTTTTGACGCATCCCTGCCACTTGTCACACACATATGATAAAAATGAGATGTAACAGTTTTGGCTCTTTCTACATCGAAAATTCTTACGGTTGCTGGATTCATCTTTTCAACATCTGTATCACTCGACCCATCAATTCCAATACTGAATGGATGTTTCTGACAGTGCTGTACAACATATCTGTGACAATGTGGTCCCAGAGCCTTATTGATGATAGCCATAGTCTTTGTTCTTGCACATCCATACTGCTTAGCAATTTCACTGTCTGGAAATACTGCCCTAAACAATGGCCCAAGGTGATCTGAAGTTGCAAGTGGGAGGTTATGCTGGATCAGAAAATTTGTTGTTAGGACTTCTGCTCTGGTAACTGCACTTTGTATAACACTACCGCCTGAACCAAACATGCCCGCTACTGATGGCTGATTTTTCGCTGCTTTCGTCGATAACTTGTGAGATTCTGTATTACAATGATCTTTCACGTCTTTTAGACCCTGGTGGTCACAGCGTATTGTCTTGAGACAAGGCACACAATAAAAAGAATGCTTGTCGTTTCTTACTGCTTTCACGGGATATAAATTGCTCCACTCAACCTTAAATGTCGTACGATACTTAGCTGCTCCAAGGGTAGCTGGTTTCCTTTTCTTCGCGGTAGATGGCTGAGGTTCCGAAGTATCAGAGTCATTTTGAGAACTTGTTTCACTCTCGTGTGCTGGACGACGAGTAGCCATTTTGAAATTTGTGTTCGATGGTTAAGCTTTCCCAGAAACCTTAGCGCACCGATGTTTCATTAGAATGAGGCTGGCATTGGGCTCATTCTTCGGCCGTGTCTTGGTGCGCCCGCGATCCTCTGGTAGCGGTGAGTAACCTGGGCGCAACAAGACACGACTGGAGACTGAGCCTAGCATTGGCGCCATTTCCCTCGCAAATTAGTTTTGATGCCTGATTCGGCTGTTATGAGCACAGATTTTTTTGCTATTCCTTCATACCTTCCGGAATTGTTTGGCAATTTTAAAACTTTCTGATTCACCGTGAGATTAAGGGGCAAAACCGTGAGACCGTGAGTTGACATCCCAAACCGTGAGTCTCACGGTCAAACCGTGAGGGTTGGAAGGTCTGTCCTCAATCTCCGTACTCATGGTAATCGCCTCAAGCTTTAGTGTCCGCCATATTTGTTTTTACGAATGGGAACCCGATCACTGTGCCGAAGATTCTCGCCGGAGATCATATGACGTCACGTCAGTTTCACAGATGGAAACTAGTGACGACCGGGTTTCGCAGTCCGTCGTGTGGTTGCAGGCTACAGGGAGTAGTCGAGGAGATTCGCGTAGTGAGGACTACGTAAGTATTTTTTTGCCGATTTTTGACCAGTTTTGTTTTCTAAACGCTACTTTTGTGTTGAACAGTCTTTAGGCAATTAAACTTGAGCGAAAAAGAAGTAAAAATCGCATTTTTTTTCTGTTTCTGGTTCTGATTACTGACGCCCTTTGAATTCTGTTGTGTTTACAAGCAGATTAGGATGTCAACAGGAGATGACACCGGACGTCCAAAAGTTGAAAGTAAATCGAAATAGCGGCATGGGTATGCTAGTCGTTTTCGCAGTAAACAAAGTCCTTCTAAGCCACTGAAAACTGTTCCCTGTGGGCACTTGAAACTCGCCGGAATCCGCAATGCGTTCAATAACATCGGAATATCATCCTTGGCCACCCTGAAGTGAGCTTCGCACTCGCAAGAGTCGAACACATCCAAACAGAATTGATCAAAATTCCAGCACGGAAATGAAGGATTAACGGGTTGGTAATAATCGTAAAGAACAATAAACTCTTCATCATCCAGAAAACCATCCGCATAAGCGATTAAAAGGGCGTTTCTAGCATCTTCGAAGGACATTTTTTTTCCAAGTGCAGCCGTAGTCCGTAGTCGTTGTCACGATCTTAACGTCAAACAACACTCCAATTTTCGCGCCCTTTTAGCGTAGTCGGCCCAGTCCACGCGTGGCTTGGATTCTCACGCCCAGACGTAGTCCGTAGTCCGTAGTCCGTAGTGACCGTATCTTAAACTCCCTAATGCTCCAGGAGATCGCAATCCAAATACGTTGAAATGCAAGACAACTGACCAAAGAGTTTCATGAGCAAAATCTCGTGTTCGTCATGTGACCCGGCCCTGTCTGTGCATGACAACGTCAATCAGCATCAAGATAAAAGCATGTGAACACCTCATTGGATCACAGTTAGTTGTCATGGTGTCGAGGGATAACACGCGTGATCAGTATGTGAACACCTCATTGGATCACAGTTAGTTGTCATGGTGTTGAGGGCCCAATGATCTCTGGGTACTATTGCGCAATTTTTCCATTTTGTGGCGGAGGAAAAAAAAAAAAAAAAAGACGACAAAAAAACAAAGGCATTTTATGACTGGGCTACCACAACAAAAATGATAGACGTTTAAAACACATGACATCATCCACCTTGTCAAATGTAATAGCATGATCATTTCAATTGTAATGCCTTCTTATCCCAACGTTACTTTGTTTCTTTGTTACATTAGCGAACACTGAACTACTGCTCGTACTCTAGATATGACAATCAACCACAAAATTCCCTAAACCAGATAACATTAAACATAATATAAAAAATCATGTGTCAATTCACGAGTTTGCTCACAGAGCACTTTGATTTAAATAAGGATGATGGTCACATTCGACTATTAATAATGAATAACAAGAGCAGCTGCCAAAGGAGAAGAATCCTCCCATCAGTGCATTCAACAGATGCAGTTCCATATTTCTCCAACCATCAAGTGTTATTCCGTACGTGTCCATCAAGAACTGCTAATTTGGCCAAAAATCATTCTTACAAAGAGTGAGAAAACTACATCATCGTAACTGATCCTGTTGCCCAGCATACAGTTCAGAAACTCTGAGATTATTCTGAACGCTGTTTCTGCAAGTCACGGCCTTGAAAAAATGCTAAACAGGCAGAAACAGAGGACAAAATGGAAGGAAAGTGTGCTTGGAAACTTAATAATACCAACACCGGAACAAATCCTCTAATATCTAAGCTTCATAAAGCAAGTCTCTAACCATGCGATTTGCCCAATTTTATTTTCTGTGAAAGACGTGGAGATTTGCATTTCAGCGGCCACAGAACAAAGTGCCATTTATTTGTCAATTAGAGAGAAATGAAAATAACATAAAGAAAAAGAAGGTGCAGGAAATATGCTGATAGAAAACGGAAACAAGAAGAACTTGGACATGTTGGAAAACGTTAAACGAATAATGGTGAAGGATAAAATTAAACAAAGTATTTCTTTATTTGGTGTTAAACGATGTCAAAAGAGAGAAAGTATCCATCTTTGTTGCAGTATTCAATAATAATGTTTTTCAAGTAATTCTTCAAGTAATTCTTCAAGTAATTCTTACTTAAGGCAACACTGGAGTAAAGGAAAAAAATTAGACTTATTCATTATGTCTGTTCGGTTGAATCACTGTCTGGTAAACCTAAAAATGAAAATTGAACGTGATTAATTTTTACCAGTTGTGTAACCGGCGTACAAAACTACACACAGTAGAAATACCGGTGCTCAGAAAAGAAGCCCTCAGTACACACTAATGAGGGCAGTATCGTCAAATTTACATGCGACCTTACCTTGAGCCTTAGGAAATTTTCGCCTGCTCTTCACGATAACAATTTTTTCCCTCATGTCGTTTCTGTGACATAAACAACGAAACCACTCATCTTTCGAAATTTTTTCATTGTGATATTCTTTTATGCGAGGGGATACAGTTAATTTTTTTGTTACTCAAAAGTGTCAGGTGGTCAGTCAGTCAGTCAAATACAAAACCAGAAAGTTTTCGGCAAGATTTTTACGGTGATATTTAGTCAGTCAGTTTGTTAGCCAACGTGTTTCGGTTGGTCGGTCCATCAAATAGTCGGCGGGTCATACGTTCTTCAACCTGTTTACCAGTGGTCAACCTGACTGACGGACGTTCTTCGTTAGGTCGGTCGGTCAATCGGCTGAAATACAAATAGTCACTAGAAGGTATAAGTTTGTATATTAAATTTGGATTCAGGAAGCCGTGAAAGAAACATATTGAGCGTATCAAGTTGTGAATACTTTTTTCTGTCAGTACCTCTGTGAGATAGAATACTTACGAGAAAAATGGCTTTGAAAGTATTACCAAAGCCCTCAGTTTAAAAGATGGTTTGAAGAAAACACAACGGACGAGTCTGTTTTGATATCTGCAAGAAATAATACAGGGAGCAAAGCTGAACACAGAGATAACACTGACTACGAAGCTCGACATGTAGACTTTTTGACATGTTTGAAGAGACAGTCAAGACTTTCTCAATCCGCAGACAATCAAAGTTAAAGAAATATTTACGGAATCGCTGTGATTAAGCCAACATGACCAAAAAACGATATGTTCTGTCTTAACTCACGGTCCTATTAGCTCATTTGATTTATTAAATCATGTTATAACCCGTGATCTTAGACAACCTTGAACCGATCTCGTCCCTAGAGTCCTCGTTCATTCGACCAGTGGTCGGAAAGTGCGCGATTCACTAGATTCGGCAAGAGGGAAACCTGGAAACGAGATTGTGTTGACGCAAAGTGAGACCTTTGCTACTTCTCCCACCGGACTCAACTTGAATTTTTTGCGTGAGACAAAGAGAAGAAACGATGGTATAACGTGCCCAAGGGTGGAAAGCACAACGATTATTTGAACGTGGCTGTTTTTATGATTATTTTTGTC
Source organism: Pocillopora damicornis (assembly GCF_964200805.1). NCBI lineage: Eukaryota > Metazoa > Cnidaria > Anthozoa > Scleractinia > Pocilloporidae > Pocillopora > Pocillopora damicornis. Next base: position 1,906,613 of record NC_142676.1, read on the forward strand.
TTAGTTAAACGATACACATTTTCTCTACTCGTACATCTCACCGATTCATCAATAGCTTGTAAAATTCCGTCGCCCATTTTCGGGAACGCAGTTTGCTTCTTGTCTGTGTAACAGCATGAACTGCGACCACAAACTTTTCGCTTTTCACTTCCTCTTCAGTGAATTCCTGAACGAACCTGAAAAGGAGGCTTAAAAGATTTAGCACGAGGGGAGCTGGTAAAGAATCTTAGCAGCTGATTAAAAAAGTTGAGATTGATATCTCGTTATAATTTAATAGTAGCCTTTTTATTAAGTTTTTAATACCAAAACTGAAGAAACCACAATGGCCAGTCGTAATAAATGAAAACAGTAAAAGCTACAAGTAAGAACTCAAAGGGAAAACAAGCAAACTACCCGAAACACTGTCAAATAGAGTGACTGAGTCGCGGGATTGGTCTTAATTTGGCATCTGATTGTCTTAGAAAGTAGCGCGAGTTTTCTGAACCAAATATTGAGCGAAAAGAGGTTAAACCAATCCGGCCCGGATAACTCTAGGTAGTCAGTTGAAAATCGCTTCAAAATTCGTGAGCTTGCAGCTCTACATCAAAGTAAATGTTATCGCTTTCCTTATGTGATAATCAGTATATCGTACCTTTACCCCAAACCTCAAAGAACGACGATACAAGAGAAGATATGCAGCTAATAGAACGATGACGTAGCTGAATTAAGCCGGGGAGGGGGGTTGGAAAAAATCGAAAGAAATTGTGGTCCACTGTCGGTTAGGGGTATTATAAGGGCGACAGACTCTAAACGAAGGTCAGCTTACAAACTCTCTACGGTGGCCAATTCACATTATCAGCTCAGTTGATAAACTGAACCAAATCATCTGATGATGTAGTTGTACAGAACTCTGTGTTTTCTCTCATTGGCTGTCATTTGTACGCAAAGATAGATCTGCGTACCCTTGAGTCATCAGCTGGGAATGCTTCTGAAATCCATTCTGTAAGTCGCCATTGAATTAATGAGGAAATTGAAAAATTAAAACGCTTACAATAACAGACGGGCCATTATTTCATTGTATTCCTTCCTCCCTGTGAAATCTCTTTTACTGGGAATCTTCGAGGGATTCACAACGATTATATCTTCTCCATCTTTAGTTCTTGCGTCTGATGAAAGAAATTTTGAAAGTATGAGACTTGATATATAGTGGTAAACGCCGCGTAGATTTCGGATTTCGATCCTCTCTAAACCTGAAACAAAAAGTTTGGGAGGGGGGGAGGGGGTGGTGAGGGATGGAGCTGTCCAAAGCCTGGTAGGAAACTTTTCTTATGTACAAGCTCTTAAAGCTTGCACATCAAAAATTTCATTACCCGGATGTAGAGACCTCTGAAAGAAAGGACCTCAATAAAGCGTAAGTTTGCACAATTGATTGTTACCTTTGAGGGAAAGAAATCCTTTTAGAGATGACAGCCTGTCTTCGTCTCCTATCTGCCTTCGTTCCTTCTGAAGTGGATTTTCGCCGTTTTCGAATGTAGATCCCTCTAAAAGTAAATACAGAAGTTTTTTTACACGAAAAAGTAAAGGAATTAACAGTTATGGTAATAAAGTTTAACTTCTTCAGAAGATTTCTCGGTTTCCAAGTAAGATAGATAGTTGATAAACTTAACGCTCCAGTGTTCTTCCTGTTGGAATTTGCCCTACATGTCCCCTGTGGAGGTCTATCACAACTTTTGTGCTTACGCGTTTCTGTGAGACGCGTCTCCATTAAAAAAGCTGTCAAGCTTGGTGCATATCGTCAATCAAGCAAAAAAGAGCAATATTACTGAGAGCTTGACGCCAATGACGCTTAAACCAACCTTATACTTGTATGTTAACATCCTCGGCGGCGTAGGAAAACGTGGATAACCCAGTCACGACGGTTTCAGTGCTGAATATTATAGACTGAGAGGATGACGCAAGTTTTCCAATACAGTCATAGACTGCGGTGAAAAAAAACCAACTAGATACCAGACTGGTATATACCAGACTTATATTTTCGAACAACAGCTTTGATTGCAATTAAATCACATTCAATAATTTTAAGGTTCTTACCAAAAGATATCCCGACATTAGTTACCTTGATTGAAGTTAAGGTTTGCAACTTCAGCTGTCGATTTTCCCAAGGTCAGCGGTTTCCTCAATCCGTTAGTTTCATTCTCCTTCCTCCCAAATGCTAATGATTTCCTTCTCTTCTTTAAAGCAGACCATTTTTTCTGACCACGCCTCAGGGACACTCTTTTGACTGGCATCTTTGGAGTCCTCTGTGCATCATATGATGCATTTACAGACGCCACTTCCAATTGGTCAGTCTGGAAAGAGGAAGTTTCTATGCTAGGCTCTTCTGTATTTGAATGGGTTGACTCGAGAGCTGTGGAAGCCATTCCGTCAGAACATAATTTGTCAACATTGTCCGAATCGTTATCATTTCCTTCTAGGATTGTGATCTGTGAGGAGAAAAGTTGGTATTCTCTCTCAAATTCTGTCATTAATTCTTGTGATTAATTTGTAACAGGATTTCGTGTCGACCAATTCGCGGACGTACGATTTTGTTAATCACTCGTATGATTACAGACCGAATTGGACTCCATTCGGTTCTGTTACCATTATTAATTTTTATCAAAAGACAAATAGACGAGTTATGTCTTCAAAAGGCCACAGGAGTGTTGTTAAAGAATTCATTTTCTTTTGGTATTTTAAAGCGCACTCAAACAAGGATTTTCTCAAGGGAAAAAAATCTGTATCATCCTATAAAATTAATGTTTTGTGTGATCGGAAGTAAACAACGGTGCCCTTAGAAATCCACTGGTCCTCTTCGCCACTGGTGTCTACCAGGAAAAAAACAGCCGGCAGAATTTCAACGAGGTATGCCTTGCAGGCATCCCACAAGAAAAGGGATCTTGAGTCAGTTTACCTTCTCGTACGATAATGCATCATTACAGGGCAATGCAGTGGTATCAAGTTTAATCGTGTAATCGTTCGGTTCATCCACCCAGCTCGCGTATCGGAGATAATTCTCATGGCAACCGATACGAACATAGATATCCCGGACGATTTTTACAGCCATTTGCCAGAGAGGGTCTTCTACTCTTCTTGACCATGGCATCATTTTCTGAGAGCCAGAAAAAACACCGCTATCGTTAGCCTTTTTTAGATGAGCCTGGATTGAAAAAGATGAATGATTGTTTAGATATTCAAAAGATGTATCTACATGCGTGTCATAGGTTGAATTCCTGCCAGTTAGCTGATTCTCCTCGTTGATTAGGGCACTAATGTCTTTTTCGATCTCGTTTACAGTTAAAGCCGTCTGCTCCTCGCTTGAAATCTCTTCGAAAAGTCCTTTGCAGTCTCCTGAAGACAAGGCAGAGTGACTTTGGTCATGTTCTTGCGGGGATTCTTTCCTGTAGGGAGAGGCAGAGTGCGTTATTCCATCCCCACACTCTTTTAAACTGGGGACTTTTAAACATGTATCTTTATTTGATAGCTCCATCAAAGCGTTCCCATCCAAGACCGAGTAAGCGCTAGAAAGTTTGGTTTCTTCGACTGGATTTAGAGAAGAACCCATTGGAACAGAATTTTCAGTTGTCTTTTCGCTTTGTACTGTTTTCTCTTCCACAGCAGGTGACGTTTGCCAACGAGGTTCTTGTCCTGCATCAGTTGTGGCAACTGGATAGGAAAGTTTCTCGGAAGCACCTGGTCTCGTGTTTGAAAACTGCATCTTAAGTGGAGAACAAAACAAAATGAAATTACCAAAAAAAATTTGCGCTGAAGTTCAGGTCGATTGTAATAACATCAAGCTTTTAAACACTGCAAGTTAATATGGCCACTTTGGATAAATTCCCTTACTCTTAAATTCTAACACTTGAATCTCGGCGATCAAATAATTTGTTCTGAGGTTTGAGTTGTGATCAACTGTTATCTATTTCTGCTCGACTGACTGGTCTCTCAGTCAAATGGTTTTGTGGAGAATTTTCCAATCATTTTTTCAAGCGGCGACTTTGCTCTCCCCTGGCTGCTCTCGGCCTCTCCATCTTCGCCGATCTGAATCAGTTGCAGATAATCCTTTGTGGTTTTCTGCGCTTGATACTATTTTTATAAGTTATGTTGTCGATCTGTTAATGAATGATGCTGATGATAGCTATGATAGTTACAACTCAGGGACCGCGCAGCAAGTTTTTGAGCGGAGGGAGGGGGGGGGGGGGCTATTTTTGGCTCCATTATTTTTGTCAAATTATTTTTTGTTTAATTTATTTTTACTTTTGCAAAAAAGTAGGGGGGGGGCTAAAGCCCCTCCCTCTGGGCGGTTCCTGCAACTGGCGTTTGACAAAATAAATAACATTTTAAAACAAGCAGGCAAAACCTCCAAGTATTTAAACTCAACCTACTTTCTTCCCAGATCGTACAAGCTCTATGATGCGTTCAACGTTCTCTTTAATTTTTTGACCCTGATCCTGCGCGTTCAATCCAAAAGACTGCTCTTTTTTGCCTTCAGTCCGTTCTGGAGAAAAGTCACTGAGTTTTTCTTTATCGCTTGATCGTTGGGATTGTTTGCTCGGGTCAGAAAGATTCAAAGACTCTTTCACAGCTTGCACTCTCTCCATGACAGCCTTGCAATGCAACTGAACAGTTTCAAAAAATTCTGCTCTGTTCTCATGATGCAATTCCATAAGATTGTCTGGAATACTCGTACGGTTTGAAGTACCTGCCTCCTCTGGTTCTTTTGCAGCCGATGATGGCTCGCTGACGTTACAGTCAATGTTATCAAACTATGCAAAATAAAAAGAAATCAGAAACAGAGAGGAACGTTGGGTTAAATCTCCAATTTCATGCTTGAAGTCTAGATTTTGTTGGATTTTCGTTTAGTTCTGGTACTGATGTTCAGAGATGGGTTTTTTTTAAAGATTACATTTTTATAAAAATCCTGAACGATGAATAGAACAAGAAGCCCCTAATTCATCCTACTTACCTCCATAGTTTCAAGTTGACGCCACGTGGAAATGTATTTCTGTTGTTACTGTTCAATCTCAAACGAATCAACTCTCCTCCGTCTTGACCGTAACCGCCTTAGTTTCGTAACAATCCAAAACGAATAGAATTCTTCAGCGCGCGCAACACTGTTATATCTGTTTTCAGTGGCAGAAATGCCTTTTTAACAGGTCAATCTATAGTCAGTCTAAACATATGAGATGTAAGTTACGCCCTCCATTATCTTAAGGCTAAATTATTATCTTCAAGTTAATTAAATTACTTCTGTTTAACTTACCATCAGGGCCTCACTCGCTAGATCTAAACAGTTTCTTCTGAAGGAATTTCCATAAACAGCCACTCACCCGGGCTTAAAATAACTGTTTTACTAACTTTCAAAGCAGATCGAAAATGATGCTCTGGGAAATCACTTCTCGCGTTTCTTCATTTTAAGTATAGCTTTTAATCGTGTTTAATGCGCTGTATCCTATGTTTGGTTTATAGCCGACTCCTGCAGGTGGCCAGACCCCAAAGCCTGTTTCGCGGTCTGCGGTATAACGCTTCTCCTAGGGGCCTGGTAACAGCATGTTTTGAATTCTAAAGGTCTGAAGTTTAATAATTTCCACCTCTCTGCCGTCACGTTCCTGGAAGTTTTCTCTCACCTCAATAAGTAACAGAGATACCAAGATAAAAAAGTTCACAAGAGAGTTTTCCTCCGTCCTCCTCACTTTTGAGGAACAACACGATTTCGTTGTTTTCTTGATCGTGAGATTTAGTCTAACAATTAAAGCTTAATATAATTTATCCACAATTAGACGTTAAGTTAACTCCAATTATTTAAGTCGATAACACAGGATTGTTATAATAGTGGTATCATAGATTAGCATACCATGTAAAAGTACCTACAGCCTGCGCACAAAGGAAATTAATATAAATTTTTTGCAGTTACGTATTCGAGTCGATAGATTGTCGTTGCACCCGTTGTATGATGTGGATTTCGAAGTAAAGCATTTTTATTGCTGACATTTGGTTTTGCTTGTTATTAGGTGCAGCAAAATTAGAGTTTCAACTCCAAACAGGAGAATTCTCGATTTCTTGCCGTGTCACCATGGGCGGAGTCTTAACTTAGCCGCTCGAAGGGCCGAGAGGATGATGCTTTATGCAGTGGATAGATCCCCTCCAGGTGGATAGTAAGAGTATTTTTATGTGCGCATTTGTCTTCTGTAAATTGTGATTCATTCTCTAGAACCGATGATTATCGTGTAACACCCTTAGGACAACTGCAACAATTTTGATAGCCCTAAGAAGAGACAAACCACAAAGCCTCTTACATGAATAAAGGGGTAAGTTTCTAAAGAAACTGTGGTGCTGCGTCGGTGTCAGCTTTTTTACCCTTTACGATGGCTAATTTACGTTTTCAACTCAGTTGTTAACACTAAAGTAGCCTCTTACATGAGTTTATTTGTCTTTACTGAAGTAATACACATATTCAATTGAATTCAAATTCCGTGATCGAGAAATATTAAGTTAAAAAAATTCCCAGACACTGGTTACCAGCCATTTATAATACATTGAAATAGAAAGAATTCATTGCCTAAATAAACCGTTCGATTAAAATTATTGAAACAAAAAATTTTTTAGAAATTTTTACATTTTTTAATTTTTCTGGGACTTCATTATTATTTTAAAGGTTGCTGGCTTCTTTGTTCTGTTTCTCTGCTTCACTGCCTTCATTTGACGAATTGCCAACTTCTTTATTCCCACCTAGGAAGAACGGAAAAGTGAAACAGGTCATCTTGGTAAATCAAGAGAAATGTTTCGAAATTTAACGGGTGGATCGATGTCGGAAACTAGAATTACTTTACACAAAAAAATACACGGAATTTATCATATTCATGATGTATGCTAAAAAAAGGATTTGATATTCAAAGGATGACTGCCATCAAAGGAACTACTGAGAAAAGGCCTCAAAAGGAAAAGAAAAATAACTTTTAAACAGGGCTTGGAGCCGTACCTTCATATATCGGCTCTGCTGGTAGTTGAGTTTACAATTCACATATTGAAAGCGAGGCAAATATTAGTGGATTCTTTGTTTCCCGTCATTGAAGGAACTACACAATATGTCACAAATAACGTTTAAAATAATTCATATCTGAGAACATTCATTAGCATTGAACTCTTCTCTTAGAGCTACGTTGAAAGAAGAACATGGTTCCCAAGAAGTTCAACTGGCGAAACCTTCTTTCGCGACGAATTTTTCTGCTTTCAAAGTGCACGTCAAAATTCGCTAGTATCAAAAGTTACGAACCTTTTTTCTCGGAAGCGCTCGGCTTCTTTGCTTCAGCATTAGCTTCATCGATCCTTTTATGTTCTGCCTTGACATAATTTAATAGCTCATCCTGGTAAGAAATCAAGAAAATATATCTTCAAGGAATCTTCAAATGTCACATGAAGTTGAAAATCGCTTCAAGTTCCAATGAACAGAGAAATACAATTTTCGGCGGGTTGTTTCCCCATACACTTGTCAAATACGAAGTTCTGATTCCAATGCACCAGTTAACTTGTTGGGGTGACTTGTTTAGCTGGCGTTCTTGTGTATGCCTGAAAGAGTTGAGCAGCGACGCCAAGACCGGTTTGGAACGGAAACATAAGAGAAGATTATTTGTTCGTTCTCAATTTCAAAAAAGAGAAAAAGGTCACTACGTAGCAACACCAACATGCCTAGTAAAATTGCGTGCCTGATCATTGTCAGAAGTGCAGTTACCTTCCATCCCAGTAACTCAGCCAAAGCAACACAACCATCATCTGTGGTACCTTGCCACATGACATCCCTACAAGGAAAACTGCAGTAATCACGCGAATGGTATATTCCAAGTAAAATGTCTCAATTCTGTAAGTCAAAAGAGAGCGACTCCTTATTTGTACATCGGTCCAAATAAATTATAGACAAACGCAAAAAGACTGTTGGAAAATGTTGTCGTAACAGGCAAGGGAATATCAACTGATATTCTCTTGTGGCAGGTTAATTGGTGGAAAAATACAGCCGCCAGAAAATTTCACCTGGATAAGGCGCCTAGATAAGCAATATTTTCCAAAACGTCTTGTTGATTGTGAAACAAGAAATATCCTTCTTGCTCTTACCGATAATTGTCGTCACTATCAAACTGGAAACCACTGGCTGGCCCGCCCATTAACAGGCTGAAGAAGTCAGGCTGGAATAGCAAAGGTACAGTGAGCTTTTATACTGAACGTGTGAGGGTTAGTTTGCGCTAAAAAAGGATCTAAATAGCTCACACCTGATTTCCACATTTCTCTTTATTTATTAACAATCTCGGAGTTGTTGCAGGAACTCTGCAGAACACAAAAAAATTTTGAGGTTACAGAGTATTATCTGACAGTGTCCCTTCACGATCATTCCGTAAAATTACTTGCAACGCTAACCTTAATAAATAATTCAATGGGTTACTTTTTTTTATCCGCTCTGCACCTCTCCCCTTCTTTTCTTGGCTATGATAAATGCCATATATATTTTCATTTTTTTTATGGGGGGGGGGGGGGAAGGGGGGGGGCGTGATACTGTGAAGAAGTATTACCTTACAAAGTTTACAGGTTTACAAGAACACATCGAATACGTTACCTAATACACTACTTAATTAATCATTAAAGTTTACCCACAACTCATGCTCTTGCATTACTTAACCCCAGACACTCCTAACTGATTCTTACCTGTCTACTAGGGAACAAAATGGCTGCACAACCAGTGAAGTACCCATCACTATTAACAGGTCACATTTTGGCATATCCTGGCAAACAAGGCTTTAGAATGTTTACAAGTGTTTTAAAAAAAAAAATTTCTTGTGAATATAACAAGAGTGTTCATACATGTGTCTTGCAAAATCAAGGCAACATTCTGGCTTCAATTAAGCCTTTTATACTTCCCACTGTTCTTGTCATATCTTTAATTAATTAGTCGACTGCCAAAACTTAAATAATTTTGAAATAGTCATAATTCATTCAGTGAAAAATTTGTATAAATTCACTTATTTCAGACAAAATTTATCCTGTCTGTCATAAAAAACAATACATTAATACGCAGCTGACCCAAAAAGCCTCCTAAGAATTGCAAAAAGTATTTCAAATCAGTGATCACTGAGATTTTGTTTTTCATACAAGTTAATTCTCCTATCTCATGTTATACACACAGTAAAGGGGTAAGTTTGTAAAGAAACTGTGGTGCTGAGTCGCTGGGAGAGTATAACATGATATATTAGTATTATCAAATGAATTGAGTTGATCACGTAAATTGGCCACTATTAAGAGTTACAAAGCTGATGTTTCGAGCATTAGCCCTTCATCAGAGTGAATGACAAAGGGCTACATTAGAAAACAGCTTTGTAACTCTTTATGGTGGCCAATTTACATGATCAACTCAATTGATAACACTAAATTATCATGTTATACATGTAGATAACTACAAACATTGAAAAACTTGTTATTAATTACCTGAGGAACATATCTGTGAAACACAGGTGGTAAGGATTCACCAAAAAACACTATGTCTGAAACAGAAAGAGAAGCAGAATTATTGTAATGTCCTGACCACAACAACCTCTAATTCCAAATTTCATTCTTACCCTATTTACTGTCAATATGTTTCTAACCAACAACCTATCTCTTTTATTGATCTTTCATTACATTGGACTTTCATTATGTTAAACACAGAGGCAGCAGAGTAATTTAAAATGGGCAAGGCTTAATGGAAAACAACCCAAATGTGTTCTGTTACTGATACTTTCTAAAATGACCCCTGCTTTGGTTGGCACAAGCAAACCTCTCTGCCAGTTACCCCATGATTTAATTTTTGATTTAGCAAGGTGGGTTTGTTCAAATTATTAGCCTTCTTATGTACTTTGTGAGAAGATCATGTGACTAATGTTTCACCAAAAAAATTATGATAACATTACTAATACTTAAAAAAAAAGAAAGAAAAAAAATGGACTTTTCTTTGTTGCAGCAAGCATATATCACAGCTGAAAAAATCTACCTTTAAGATTAATTTATTATAAACAGCTCTATTTTCTTCAAACCTGGTTTTACAACTCCTTTGCAATCAGGGCAAGTAGGTATTTTGTCTGCAAATACTTCATCTGAAAAAAAAAACACACATAAAAGGAGGCATTAAGCTGTGAAGGGATACCATGCCTAAAAAAGTGGTCAGCCTTTTCTAAGTCTGAGAGGAATTAACTGAAAGAGACCCTACTCAAGTTGTTGTAAGTAAAAGTAACAATATTCAACTGAATAAATATTCTGTTTGAAAATTTGTATGCATCCTTCCATGTACTTTTTCAGATCCAGTAAATACAGAGGAATTTTTAAGATGCAAAACAAACAAGGCGTGTGTAATATATTTCACATATAGAAGTAGATTTCACACGTAGAAGTCAAAAAAGAGAGAGAGAGAAGAACACACGTTTAAGAAAGTGTTAAAAATGATTACATCTCTTACTTGGTCTTTACAGATCTCATTTTACAGTTTGCTTTTTTATGGCTTTTTAGTTCAGCTTTAAAGTAGGAGAAACATTTAGAGCCAGTGGTTAAATATAAATTGATGTCTTTTTATAACCAAATTATCAATAAATAATTTTATTGCATGATCAGACCCATGTACCTCTGACCCATTCATGAGAATATTCTTTTACACAATCCAAACAGTGCGCTGTGTGAAAAGATCCATGTGCTTCGACAAGTTTCTCTTGTGGGATGCCTGCCACTCGTTCTAGAGTGTCAATATTCTGTTAAGGAAATTAATCAGGAGAAAACATTTCTCTAAGAAAAATAATGCAAGATTTTCTTTTGAAGTGTCACCTCATTCACAATGTGGTACCTCATACTAAATCAGAGTAGCAATGTGTCGCAGATATTACAAGCTAAGTTTATCTTGGAATCCTTAATTTTTGTTACAGCATCTTTTCCATTGTTTTACATTAACTGAGAATATTTCAATAATGCTGACATAAACTGAAAGCTTCTTGCTGTTAAACAAGTAATAAGATGTATGCCTGTGACTGAAAGTTTTGCCACTTCTACTGGACGAGAAGTTTTTCAAACTACCGGTAGGTAAAGTGGACCTCCAACTAATTTGAACAATATTCCTGTCAACCCTTTCACTGCAGCTTAGTGAAGACAGGAACAGTGAGAATATTTAGTTGTAACATCTGGGAATTGTCTCGTCCAAGTACACAATAAATACCAGCATGAGCTTGACTTACTGTAGACATGTTGGTCTGCATGGTCATTAAATTTTAATATACAGAATGACAAATGTAATTCTTACCTGAGTGTAATTACGTAGCAGCGACTCCTTGTCACTTAATAACTTGATAAAATAGTGTGAAATTGTTGGCTAAGAAGAAATAATCAAAAACATATTTAAATTTTAACATTTGGTTTTTGATCATCACCACTATTGACATTTTTCTCTTATTCTGTTCATCATGTGATTTAAATATTAGCAATAAACCAAAAAAATAGCCGTAGACTTATTCAATAGTAACTGAGTAAAATACATTTTGAAACTGTACTGATGTCATCTGCTTACTTTAAATGATCCAGGGTACAGCTCTTTAGCCAGCATAAAGAATGGCTCTGGATTTGACTGTTGATTGAATGGAACCATGCACTTGAAAATGATACATAACTGTTACTGCACAATACCTGCAAATCCTTAAACACCTACGGGTGATAAACATGTCATTTCTCCTTGCAATTCAAGTACAATATCTGGCTGACATGTTTTAGGAACTGAGAGGTTGATCATCTGGAAGGTGTTATCTTGATGTAAGACCAAATTCTCCAATCTAACTCCCAAGGAATGTAAAGTCAGAAGGGAGAATTACTGATTGGATCTTGGGAGTGAAAGGGTTAATAGCTATATCATGGTCAGCACATAGCAAGGGGGCTCACACTCTTTCTTGCTCAGTAATTGTCAGTCTGAAAAATCAGTAGCTAAAGAATATCTTCAAATTTTTACATTTTTAATGGACACCTGTGTGCCTTTATCCAGACTTGCATAACTTACCTGGAAGAAGTTTATTTCAAATACTGCCTGGGGGTGGGGTAGGTCATATTTTTGCAGGTTGTCATAGAGACCAGTACCAGGAGATCTAAAGTCTGGAATCCCTGCAGCAGTTGAGATGCCTGCACCAGTCATTACAATTATATTTTTACCTGCAAAAGAAAAGTATTCCTGTTTAACCTTTTACAACGTAACATCAGTATGCACATTCTCAATACTGTTCTCTATACATTTCCTAATGTGCTGGCAAGGAGAATTTGTTTAACAATCAAGAGTTTCTTCAGTTGAATATCATTTCCTTTATTCTCATAACCTTAATGTTTGATTCAGAGGCAATATTGAAAGGAGAAATTAGATGCTGGTCACTCAGGGATTAAATGGTTAAGGTAATATCATACATCCCAGGGCAAAATCTGTGGTACTTAAAAATACTGTGCCATAATCTGTTCAGTAACAGCTGAGAGATGAGAGACTATCAAATCAAAGTTTTAGAAGTCAAATCATGCATATAGCAAAAAATAATCCTTGTCAGAAAGTTCTCCAGTTATTTCTTTTCAAGGAACTTCAGAATAACTGACCATGCCCATAGCAATTTACAGATTTTATGAAAAAAAAAATAGGAGAACTGACAAAGAACTTGGCAGACCAAAAACCATGCCAGGGGTGTTGATTTAAAAGCAAAATGTAAGCTTGAAAGTACTGTGATCCACTTGGTCTACAATATATTCGAATGCAAGTTAATATTTTTTGTACTTACATTTCCCTTTCTTGATATAATTTGCAACTCCTTCAAATGTGACTTCCTCTAATAATTGTTCTGGTTTTTCTTTTTCCACTCCCTCACTGGCGGTTGGTGGTTTTAACTGGGCCAGTAACCGTTGAAGAAAATCTAAGGATTTTATTAGCAAGCAAACAGCAATACTTGAATCATTTCTTTATGTTAAGTGACAATTGCTGATCATGGAAGCTGGTAGAAAGTTTATTTTTGAAACCAGAAAAAATTATAGTATAATCAGATTGAACTGACTCTTGGTGCAGATGTTAGAGTTGGTCTCATCTAGGCTCAATGGAATGTTCCACCAGTTTCAGTTTTGATCACAAGGCACCTTTATATCAAACTGAAAGTTTCCATACCCAAAGGTATAACTACAGTTATCTTTTTATCCATGGCTGCTAGTCTGATTGGCCACAGACTGTATAATAGTTCATGCAGCCAAGTATAGCTAAAGGACCTGGTGAACCATAAGGTGATAAAAGACAAACATTCTTTACTTAATATCCAGCACAGTATTGAGGGTGAGAGATAAGGAAATGGGGTGTGTAACATCCAATCATTATGGTAAATTTTTCTGTTTTTGACACAGGTCTAGTTCAGTGAGGGGTAAAATAAAGCAAATCCTTCATCTGTTATGATTGGTTACCTCATTTTGCCTAATTTTTTTTCCCAACATAGTTCCTGCAAAAATGGGCATGATGTTGGTGTACATTAAACTCATCCTAGGTTATCACATAATGATCACTATTCAACAAAAAATTTTACAAGTGACTTTGTCAAACATTTAGCTTTGTGTCCTACGTTGAATCAGTCAAATACATAATGTTTACAGATTTATGTAGGTGGTATGTGTGATTGCTGATATGCTAATTACAGTGCATGTGTACATTACTGAGTGCTTGTGTGAAGGTGCTAATTGCATCAGTTGTGCAACAGTTTTATATATTAGTTACCTAAATGTAAAATACTCACTCAAATCACTCTCATCTTCCTGCTTGTCTTCTTCTTTCCCTCCAGTAGCTCCCCTGCCATCATCAGCTGGCTTCTCAGTTGGAGGAGGAGTATCTGAAGACATTAACTTACAAATTAAAAATCTCTATCTAAGAATGCAATTTGCAAGTGAAATAATCATAACAAAATATAATTTATCGTCAACTTCTCAAATTGAGCGTGATGACTCACACTAGACACTTAGCCGACATAATTGGAAAGGTACTTTGTTGGCTATCTGGTAGACTTAGGAAAGAGAACCATACAAAAAAATTACTTAACAACCACTAATTTAAAATAAACTCAGGTAATATTCGAAATATGATGCGTAACACAACAACATCGACGCTACCGAGCCATGAGGCTCACTGCAAGAAGTATGTAATTTATCCGGGAAATAATTTCAGCGAAAAAGAAATTTTTTGATCCGCTCTGAGCTCCAGAAGAACCCAAGCTTCAAAAACTACCTGACATAATTCATCATGCGGGGATCGGAGAGAGATACGAATCGAACAGGGCTTGCTTCCTCGCAACGATAGCGTATTTTAAAACGCTTGATACGCTTAACAGCACTCACCTTCGTTCGCAGACATATGGGACTTTATATATAAAGAGTTCACTATAATTTGACGACCACTAAAATCAAGATCGCTAAAAATTCCAATATATTTCCTTGAGCTTTTTTGTTATGAATATTTGGTCAAATACAGCAAGGCGTTCAAAAGCCCTTAGCTTTTACCGACCGCGTAAAGGCCTGGAACCTTAGGTTCCATATATGGAAAAATTGCAAGATTTGGAAAAATGGCGGACTGAGATCAGAGGGAAGTTAGAATTCTGGAGAAAGGAAACAAAAAATCTTCCCCCTAGAGTTACAGATCTGTGTGATTTTTAAGGCAAAGGTAAGACTGCTATTTGATAGTTGAGAAGATTCGTGATGGCGTATGATTATATACTTCAACAGCTGACTTAGTTGTCTCTACAGCTTGCCATAGCAACGCACGATCGAATCGAAGCAGGACTCAGCTGAGCTGTCGATCGTTTGTGATTTCCATGCTACATTTGATCTATCAATTTTTTTAGCTTTTGATGAAATTTTTGCTTTGCTCTACCATTTTTTTGCAAGCATAATTTGAAGTCTTCGAGAGTCAAATCATCAATCGATCTTCTCTGAATTATGTTCAGCGATTTCGAATTGATTTTAAGTACCCAAATTGACGGAGTTGTCTTGGTAATTTGGCTTTTCTTCTGCAGGTGTAACACGATGGAAGTATCCAGTTCAGCTGACAAGTCACGTTCACTTGACACCAATTTTATGTCACGACTGAGTTCCAGCCAGAAAATGTAAGTGAAGTGCGTGAGAGCGTTCAAGTCTAGTGGTCTATTACTGGTGGAACTTACCTTGGTCCAAGAGCTACTATTCAAACTCTAAGCTTGTCCAGAATGTTAAGTGTCTCCTTGATTTACTGCACATAATTATACTTTGGTCAGCTCTGTATTTCTTCTTTTCTCAGGAGCAAAATGGAAGCAAACAGACTAGAAATTCAGTGGAAAAAAGTCTGTGATCATGAAAAGAGGAGCAAGGAAAGAAATAGAGAACTGTTGAAAGATTTTGAAAGGGTGGAACAACATGCTGCTACACTGGCTGTAAAAACAGAGAGGCTTAAAGCTTATAAGGTGACACTTTAGTTCTATGTTGTTATGGTATAATTATTTTAAAAATTTCAGATGAAGGGGATGTTAATAGTGATAACAACCTCACATTGACCATGATCCCTTGAGCCTACATATAAGTGATTCCATTCTATAAAAAAATAATCCTTTCTAATACAAATAATTACACTTTCTTTTTGTGACAATTGTAGAGCTTGAAAGTAACTTTTTTAATAACTTCTACATTTTTAGGAGCAATATGAAAACTACATCAATAAGATGTATCCAAGATGGAAAGAGGAACTGGAGAATTACAGACTAAGTCAACACCAAAACAAAAATGAACCAGCAAGAAACGTAAGTTACTCTTAAGTTAAATACTCAATTATCTAGGTCCTGAGTTAACATGAAATGGTAATGAACAATTATTTTTTGTAGGGACCTAGCACAGAATTTTTGACCTCATCCTTAAGAGAATCTAGACTTGAGCCACAATTTTCTGCGAGCACTCCATTACCTGGAAGCATTCTGAGTAACCAGCACAGTTCAGTACCGACAGCTTACAACAGATCACCTCCCACAACAAATTATCCAGCTGATCGCCGCCATCCTCATGATCATTTTGCTTATCATGGGCCTTCACACCCAAATGGTGGTAATCTGCCACTAACTGGATATTATCCCTCTGACAGTAGATGGGAAAGTCCTGGATATTATGACTCACAAAGACCTTTGGATAATAGAGTACATCAAGGTCAGTTGCCAGAAAGCAACAGAGGCCCTACAAATGTACAGTACAGGTCACCAGATCACTATTTTGGATCACCAGGTGATCAGTTTTATGACAGACAACCACACCCAGGAGAGATCAGCATTTCCAGAAATGGTCCTCCTACATCAAGTTTTATGTACTCAGATATTTCACATCCCAGATCCCAGGAAGCAACATCTTATGAACCAAGAACAGAGCTGCAAAGGACACACCTGGGGCACAGAAACCATCCAGGACTTTATGAACATTATGGATACCATGAACATTATGATCAAAGTGGAATGGGACAGGGTTATGGAGGTTCTGCAGATCACAGGATGGCTGAATTTAAACCGGCTGTTGTGAATAGAAAGGTTTTCAATGAGGAAGATGACTCACTTGTTGATAAGGTAAGGTTTTTTCAGTTCTGAAATTTTCCTCTTTATGCTTGTATATGCAAATGCACTTGAATGTAAACCTGGTACCTTTGTACAAAAATGGTGGCAACAATAGAAAGCATTTTGGTGAGGGTTAAAAAACCAAAACCAACATACATTGTGATGACAAAGGCCAATTAGAACCAAGGTAAATGTATCACAAGGAGACCATGAGAATCCAAGATAAAAACCAGAAAACTGCCCAAATTGTGGAAAACTCAGTTAATTAAGTCAATATTTGTTTTAGTTTTCCATCTGATTGGTTGCAAGACCAATAAAATAACAGCAAAGTGAAGGAAAGGCAATTCAGTCCCAAATTTGAGTCTATGCTTGAAGTTTAGAATCTCTTCACTGTAACATTACTTTCATTTAGTAATTATTAACTATGGTTGTTTTGAATTGAAATATTTTCTGTAACTTTTTCAGGATTTCGTTGGTGGTTTACCCAAAAGAACAGTCATGGAAAATAGTCTGGAGTCTGCTCGAGATACCAAACACCTCCCCCCAGAGGATGCCACCATTAGTCAATCATTTGTTACTCCTGAAAAACCTTTAGAGAGAAGCAATCCTATGTCGAGTTTGAAAAATCCTCCACTGTCATCACCAGCCAGTGGTACCTCTGTAGTAAACACTAATCAAGATCATCACTTAGAGACTAGAGAGGATGATTCTGCCATTTCACCGACCTCGTCCCAAGCTACTCCAAATGTTTTAACAGATAAGCCAGAGAAGGAATCTGTGTTGAAAAATGAAAGTTTGCCGGCAGAGGGATCTGCTGATTTTAAGACAGCTTCGAAGCCCGAGGTTGAACCAGTAAAGACAGTGAAGATGTCAAACGGAAGGCCGCAAGAAGAGATCGAAGTCAAGTCAGTTGAGGCAAAGATTGAGGAAAGAATTGCTGAAGCGCCTGGCACGCCTCAAGAGTTACATAAAGTTAGAGAGCAAAGCGATGACGAGGAAAGCTTGGATTTAAGTGATCTTAGCCTTCCAGATGGAGGTGATGCGGGTGGAATATCTTACGTTCCTTCTCAGATAGAGCACAAAAATGTCGATGAACCCCAAAAAGATGCTACCTTGAGCGGGGATTTAGAATTTTCTGCGAGTCCAAGTAAACCTGCTGTTGTACAGGACAATAGCAAGAGCTTTACTGAAGACATCAGTGAACATATCCCAGAGTCCGTGCCGTCGGACAACGACAGTGATGTTGATATTCCTTTGCATGACAAAGTCAAGGAGAAACCTCCAAGCAGTGTTGAAAAAGTCACTGAAAAATCTGGGCGGTTGCATGTCAGTGACAATGCAGAAGATGGAGAGGATGCGGGTGGAGATGAAGTTGTAAGTGATGTTAAAACTGAGGTACAGGTTGAGATGACACACGTGGAGATAAAGCCATCTGTGAGTTTAGATGGATTCTTGTGTCTTTTGCAAGCTGTGGATGCTGACGTTGAGGTGTCATTTAGCCCTGAAACTCTGTATCATTCACCCAGCTGCGGCACCGACATGCGAGAAGAGATAACAAGGTGAGCGTTTTAAAACATGCTCTAACTTAACATTTAAACCTTCAAGCGGAGACATGTGCATGTACTGTATTATTTTGCTAATAGCAAATTAGAAAGGTAGACTTTTGGCCAGTGCGAATTTCTTTTCTGGGACGAGTCACCTTAAACAGAACAACCAAAAACTAATACATTCATAAAATCATGTTGTCAGACTTATTAAGTTCTCATTCCCCGCGGAGCATATCAGGTAAATGTTGGTGGCCATCAAAAACATGCATGTACGACTGAAAGTTAAAAACTTTGTTTTCTTAACGTTGCTTTCTATGAATCAGAGTCTTTTGTGGGGAGGAAAGAACCTTGTTTCTCTCGAGACGAGACAAGACGATTTCAAAGGGTTGGTCACTATCTTTGTAGCGGTACTGTCCAGGAATTTTGATCGAGGAAGATTGGCATAAAAAGCACTGGTAGCGGTGATAATATATAGATTTAGCCAAGCCTAAAAGCGGAGCTCGCAGTTTTTTCCCACACGTCTTAAGGGCATAACGCCTTGCCACGGCCAGGACTAGAACCCAGGTCGTCCGACTCGGAGCTCAGTGCACTGACCACTAGACTACTGGACAAAGCCGTGGCGTTGGTGTGCCCGCGGTACAGTTGACCACGCATGTTAAAAGTAGCATCTTGTACGGACGGTCGTAAGTCCAAATTTTTTCGGCTGGATGGGTTACTACTATTTTGTATAAATTTTGGGGCTACGCTCTGCGAGCTCCACTATGAAATGGCGGGGGACGGAAAACTGTTCTGTGTAATAATGTAGAAGTAAAATTATTGTAAAATTGTAAATTGTAAAATTCCATCTCGCAAATTTCTCTCCTAATTGAATGTTTAACGGTTGATTCATATACTTTATGTTTAATTTTTTTGGAAAGAGCTGTTGAGGTTGGCAGTAGTCTCCAGACTTTTGACCCGAACACGGTCAGTATGATTGTTCTTGAAGAGTTACCACTTTTGGTGTCCAGTTCCCCTGCTGGTTGCCTTATACCGGACCGAGTGTTTTCCCAAGGATTCTCCTGTGCAACAGAGAAAGAGCTAAGGTAAGCTACTACTTTTGTTTGTGAAGTGCATAGTATAACTGTAAATTGAAGTTATCATGGTTCTGTCGGTACAATTAGCCTAGGGATTACTTCATTTTATTCCCGCCAAAATTGGCAACTGTCATTCCATTCCCGCTAACTGTGTTGTAGCCGCGTCTCGTTTCCCGCCAAAGCGCGGTGAAGACGATAGCGAAGACTACAGTTTCCCTTTTCAATCGCAAGGATCAAGGATCTTTCTCGTACCCAGTTAATGAATTTCTTTCTTCTCAGGCAAGAGAGGGTAAAGTCAGCTCCCTTTGTCCTCTCTTGTTCCCAGGACGTGAATTTCGTCCGGTTAAAAGTAGTTTTGTCCTTACTTTATTCACAAGCGAAATTGACGAAATTTTCAGCCATTGACACGCCGTAGAAAGTGTTAGATATTACGATGGCTTTCGACCATTTTTTTAAAGGATCGCCGGCTTTGTCATGGACTCAGATACATACATGAAGTTTTCTGATAAGCACTTATTTAGATGCAGTGAAAGTTTATCTTTGCACAAGTATTTAATTAAGCTTAAAAATTGTTTTTTTTCTTCCATCTTCAGTTGTCGCATACACTCGGTTGGTTTTAATTTATAGCTCTTTTACTATCGTTTCAAATATTTTGCCAGGCCCTTGGTGGAAGCTTCACTGATAAAATTGTGGAAGGAGCTATTTACTCATCTTGTAAATGTGGTGAAAAACAATGTGATGAATCCAGAGGAAGTAGGAGATACATTCGGATCGCTTCTGATCCCTCAGTCTTCAAAGTACTGGAGAGAGGTAGGCTTTTACTTTGTGTTTCTGCCACAAAAGTTGAAGGTTAATGTAAAGTGGTTGAATGGGAGAGCAGTTTAGGTTATTGCCCGTGTGATCTATAAGGACGTTTTATCGGATTTGGTTATTTTTACAATAAGATGAAGGCTAAAAACTGCGGATCATTCATTGTGCAAAGTTCATGATTGTTACTTTTACATGGAATTGTGACCCTATCACAATTGAGAGCTGTGCTCATAAAGGAAAAGGTACACATGGACAATTTATTTGCAAGAAAAATTAAAGATCAATGAACCGTCTCCTTTTTACGACTTTTGCGTCCAAAATTAAGGATTATCGCCGTGTAGTCGGGCATAACTCATGTTTGCATTAAACTTGAGTGTAATGTGATGTTTGTTTGTTTTTTTAATGCCCATCGCGGAGTGCAGTTCGGTATAATTTTGAAGGTACTCTTGATTTCGTCGCTTATGACGAAAACCCATTCGCTAGCCCTAACCCATTCCCTCATGGTGTACAAGTATGTGCACAACTAGAATCTCGTTGGAAGATGATTGATAGGTCGACTGAGGAAAGTCAATATAAGGTAAAATCTGCAGGCTATTCCTTCCCAATGAAATTTGTACTTAGCACTGGAAAAATTTTTTGCTCTTAGTGAGCTTTGATATACGCAAGCAAAAAGATTTATCTGTAGAACTTTTTCCCCTGAGGTCCAGAAATCAGTTTTGACGTAATAGCCGTGTCATTAAACCTTTCCAAACGTTATTGACGCATGCGTGCCCATAAATTGTGTTCTGGACCATAAAGCATGGTCAAATTAAGATGTGTTTTGCAAAGAAACCACGCCTTACTAACAATTTAATAGACCGGCAGGCTGCCTTTCGAGGTGTATACAGCTGTGAAAATTTGTTATACTCACTGCGAGGTAACTGCATGTTTTGGTTTTCTGAAATATTCACCGTAAGAAGAAACGTGAAACAATGTACCGTTGTTTTTATGACGAGAGGAACACTCCGTGTGTCACATAACACACCCTTAGAACTATTAATGGAGTTGAGTGATGTGTTCAAATTTAGTCTTCGTGAACTTAGCATCGGAAATAGAGGATTAGGTAGAACGAAAGATACGACCAAGGTAATCAATACCTTCAAAGCTTCACCCTAATGGTTTTTGGCGATTATGCATCCTTCTTTGTCGAGACTTCTTGTTTCCTGTCTTAAAACTACCGATTTCTTCTGCCACACGGCCACATGAAGTAATTACAAATTGTAGTACAGTAGGTGATTAAATATACGTCTTCTTCTGTAAAAAGCAGATGTTGCGCATCTATTTGTGTTATAAAGGATGAATGAATGTTGAAAGAAGAAAAGGCAGAGCCCCTAAATGATGGTGTGATAAATAAGTGCAATACAAATACAGATGTGCGCTCAGTCACTTGTATAGATATGGTTTTCTGTTTTAAAAAACAGAGTAGCATCTGTTCGTGAGTATTCTAACTTCCCACCTGTTTTACGTCTGAAATTCATCAATAGATCATAGATCAGAATAAGCATTGCTGGTACCGAAAGGAGCTCATTTCTAATACTTTTCACCAATGGAAAAAAATTATTTTGAGATGTATTCTGTTTTCGGATTTCAACGCAGGATGTAATCTGTGCGTGTAACTTAAGTCATCCCTTCCCTAAACCGGTGTTTGGATCAATGGATGCGCCAAAGAAGAAAGTCAGCTTCGTTGGTCTTAAAGCTCTTAACAGAATATATCTTTTAGGGACTTAGTTTGGGACTTGTTAGAACAAAGACTCATCAGAATGACAATCGCAGAGTATTAATGGTTTAGTTTCAAAAGGATTTCACCTCAGATATTTAATGGGCTCTGTATTTGACTACTACAATTGGATTAAGAGTGAAAATTCTTGACCGCAAGTGGGTTTATCTTTGCTAACTTCCGTAAATTGATGACATCGGCACTTACAAATCTGGAAATAAACACCTACGCTTTTGATTATGACCACGTACCTGCTTTGTGTCGATGCCATTAAGTATCTGATGTCATTCACTTTTGCGAGAAAAACTATCCGATAGGTTTTATATCGATTCCAAAGTAGTTTCATCACATCTTTTTGTTTCGACAAAAAAAATTTTCACAAATAAGGCACTAACATTCTTCACACACATTTAGAAATTGTCTTGAGGCTAGATGTGGTCGGATATCTTTTCAACGGAAAGTGGTTGGAAATTTTTTTGGGTCCCTCGAGAAACCACATTGTCACCAGGGATGATTGCAATAAGTTCTGTTTTTTAACTCCACTCGTGAAAATTGTTTTTACTTCCTATTAGCTGACACTTCACCTCTCTTTGAGGTTGGTACCTATATGTTTTTCCATTACGTTTTATCGTAACTTTAGCGTATTTTATCGTATCTCAAATAAACATCAATTTAACCATCAGTTTGGAGTTCTCAAGTGTTTTGAAAAAGAGTAAAATGAGAGTCTGGAAACACATGTTGTTTTTCGGCAAACCACTATCAATCAGTCACCACGTCACGCGTAGCTAAATATGTTCCTAATATCCGGTTGACTACATTGTACTTTATTAGCCAGAGGTAAGGTCAAGATGGATGGGCGAACCATCTTGTGAAAACAAGCCTAAAAGACAACGAAGGATTTACTTAATGGCCAAATATACCGCCACCAGGGAGTTTCATTTTTGATGCAAAAAAATTTGATAAAACTGTTCTTGTTTCTTTGTTTTGATTGTCTTGAAAACGTGCGGTCGCTGTTTTTGGTCCTCTAATGCTGTAAAAGAAAAGGTGCTCAGTTTACCAAGCCGGCATAATGCACTCGCTTCACTGTCCCGAATCAGAGCAGGCATAGGCCTAATTTTCCCACTTATGGAGCCAGTCGTGGAAAAGGTTGCACCAACTCTGAATGGTCTTATCCATGAAAGAGTAGCGTGTGGGAGGCTTCATTGGCCAATTTCTTTCTTTTTAACCTTTGTAGGAGCACTCCCCCAGGAAATTTTTCATCTTTATAACACAGAAACGCTGGTTCTTCCAAAAGGAATTTGTATGCAGTTAAATTGTTTTTCTGAAAATATACCTATCATCTCAATCATCACCATCCTGAAATAGATTTAGGAGCGTATTTATTCCTGTTGGATACCTTCGCGGAATCTAACTTAAAGACAGGTACAATAATCTAAGCTCAAAATGAAGAAACGGTGCGAGAGGGAAAGAAAATATCTTAATTTAATCTCTCTGTACGTACCGAAGTTTCTTTTAGTCTTATATAGAATCAGACAGTGTTTCTTTTGAATTATAGTGTTAGTCGATGATGACTGATAGCTACCATAGGATCCACAGATTGCTGCCGATAAGCAAATTAAAACTATTATTTTTTTACCCTACTAAGAGTCGTTTTTCTTATCAGCCCGATCTGAAACATCAACCTTTTTCTTGTTCTTTTTACATGATCTGCGCATGATACTTAATAGGCGCATATCCATCAGATGTTTTGCTGATACATTTCATTGAGTCATGATCATGTATCCTGATATCGTACTATGTCACTAATGCAAAGGAACGCGCGAAATTGAACCAATATGATAAGGCACTTTTTTAGGTTTCTTTCTTTACATGTATTTTGAAAATTTTCCAGCCGAATTGTTTTGAAAACATATCAATACTCTTGTTGACTGAAACACCCACGTAGAATATATCAATGTAAGATCACTTCGTGTTAGTATTCTGATAAATGTACGAAGACACCATCATTTAACTTGCTAATTTTTCAGTTAGGTGTGAAACAGAACAGATATTTCAACGTTCGTCTGCCCGATCGATTTTTTGAAAGAAAGATTTAACGTTGTTTCGATTTTTCAAAACTAAATGTGACACAAGAACTACAGGATACTGATAAAGTTAGTTCTTCTTCTTCTTCTTCTTTTTTTTTTTTCAGCCTACTTTGTATGTAAAAAATTACTTGTAGTTGTTAATGAGGTCAGGTTTTGATAGGTAGACCCTGTTTATGACAATTTCAGTTTTATTTCAAGGCTAACAATTAAGATGCACCAATTAGTGTGGCTTCTTTGAGCGTTGAGGCATTGTTCTAAGAGGCGGAAAATTAACCTGCCGTCTTCGGCCAAGTCTGCTCGTTACTGGTTCAGGCTTTATTACGTAGCATTTCGTTCAGCCAGGAGTGGCTCATGTATTCTCTCATGCGATGCCACGGCGGAATCATTCTGACCACACGGAGGAGTCCGTTGACATCAGCCACACGGTAGAGATGCGCATCTGTAGAGCTTGCGAGTCCAACGATCTCAGAGATTCCTCTAAGGTACTTTCCAATGGCAATGACAAAGATTTGTGTGCCTGTCATCTTGAGCTGGAACGCACGAAACAAAGTCTTGTGTTTTTCAACATTTGATTGTCCATCAGTGATGATAAGGACTCGCTTTCTGACTCCAGGTCTTGCGCCACTTTTGCGATTTAAAATTAGCTCCTTTCGGCACACTTCAAGTGCGTCTTGAGTGTTTGTCAAGCCACGTTCAAAAGGTATCTTCCGTAAATTGTTAACGGCTTCTTTTCTCTCTGTAAAATCAAAACGGATTGTGGCATTGTTCGAGAATGTTATTGCCGCATACCGTCTGCTATTTTGGGCTTTTCCAGTTAGGAGCTGCAGGGCTTTGATTGTACGATAG
Source organism: Pocillopora damicornis (assembly GCF_964200805.1). Classification (NCBI taxonomy): domain Eukaryota; kingdom Metazoa; phylum Cnidaria; class Anthozoa; order Scleractinia; family Pocilloporidae; genus Pocillopora; species Pocillopora damicornis. The sequence goes on from NC_142676.1 coordinate 1,931,351, forward strand.
TAATCTCTTCGCCGTATCGATCCAGATGAGTCAATGATGAATATTGCGTCGAAATGGGCATAGAGCTGAGGGATGGACCTGCGGTGCCTTCTTACTAGTCGTAGCACGGTGTCATCAATGCCCATGAAATACCTCATCAGCTTGTCGGCAGTTTCGCGGGCAGGTGGAACTTTCTGGTATCCTGTAATGACAAAGGGAATTCAATTTAACTATTTCCCCAAAAGAAAAAGTTTTTTTAATCCCAATGTTATTGCCACCCGGTAAGAAGTGTTTTAGCGTGCTCATTATTTTGGTAACTGAATAACATTTTAAAATAAAGCTAATGACGGAGAACTCGCGTTGATTCTGTAGAGAAGAGAAAACTCTGTTTACCCGTCCGTTGATGTAGGTATGAAATGCTAAAACCTCACCCAGAGTTAACTTGAGGTGGGAAAAGGAATTTACGATTGTACAGCCATTAACAGTTTACTGTACTCGAGTTTGTATAAACGAAAAATTGCTCTTTCCACTTACTTGTCCAGGGATTCACTTTTGTGTTCTGAGTTCTCTCCCAAATAAAGGCAGATGAATCCTGCCCAAAAATCAGGGGCAAAACCAGAGCCATAATTAACGACTTCATTTTGAAAGTGTTTGTTGCTTGGTGTGATACTTTCGTGTTGGTTGACACGCACAACTGGTGGAGTAAGTTGAGAGCCTCAACCGTAAAATTTACATCAACATCCTCTCACAGTTAATTTAAGCTTACGATAAGCCGACACTTCTGGAAGCAATTGTTTTTTTTTAAGCTTCTGAACATCAGAGAAAATGGGTCAGAGAAAACTCTAGGTAGGAGGCGTGGAATGACATACGTCACTTTACACGTCATTTCATTCCAGTCCATTCTTATGAAAGCTATCTTATTATGTTTAGTAAAAAAATTAAAGTTTGAAGTTGGCAAAATGTTAATAAACTTAAATATCTTAGAACAATGTCAACTCCCAAAATTGAGGTGTCGATTTCTGTAACTTTTTCATTTTAAAGAAAACATTATAACGTAACAGAAATTTTGGGTACTTTTTATTTTCATGGCACGCTGTGGTTTTGTTTTGTATTTTTCTCCTGCATAAACGTCCATTCAGCAATGTTGGCCACTATACAGGGAGGTCTATAGATAAAGAGGTTTAATTTCTTGAATGTTACCATAACATTTTGCCGTGTTAATGTAGGGTCTTATCATTTCTCTTTTCTGCCGCTATTGTTTACTGTCGAAGGCTTGTCGCGTTATGGCTAGTTTCAAAGCTTCTAGATATCTTGGAAGTTGTTTTAGTATAAATGAATTTCTCGTATGACATTACTGGTTTACACAATGGAACTGAAAAGAAATCTTTTATTTTTATTTCTCGATACTCCTCGCCTGTAACAGTCTAAAAAGACCTCAGGGATGTCGTAACGCACCGCAACACCCATCATTACGAACGTTCTACGCCTTTCCTTTTTGTATGTTTATTTTCAATTTTGAAATCGACACTATTCGGTCATTTCAAGTTTTGAAAAGAGTGTCATGCCCTCTTTTTTACATATTCACCACTGTGGAAAATGTACAATTACCCGCTGTGCCACTGTCGCTCATATCAGTTACAACTTAGCTGCTTATGACCAATTTTCTACCCAAAAACTTCACTTCACTTTCGTGTTGGTTAAAACAACTATGTCGCCTCTTAATTCAAGTGATTATTTTTTAATCTTTTTACTAGCCACTTTTGTTTATACGTGGTACTTGTAGTCTTGATATTTTCAGCTGATAATCAGATCAGATTGTGTGATTTCATGGACACTTAAGAGCTTTTAGATTAAGACAACATGAATTGTTGATTGATGATAATGTGACTGTCAGTACATTGTATATTACTGATCGGTCAAATTCAGGTATGTTTTAGCTTAGGGCTTTTGCGGCGAGGCTCGAAAAGAAACCGCCTGCTGTTTGATTCTCGGTTCGTTTACCATCTTTTAAGAAATAATCTATTTGTTTGTAGTCGGTATAGAATTTATTTAATACAAACAGACGTTTCTGGATAATTGCTAAAGGCCATTATCGTCAACAATTGGGTTTTGTCATTTGAGTGATTTCAAATAATGGTCGGCTTTCGTGTCAGCCACATTCAGAACGGTTCTGACGTATAGTATTGAGAAGCTATTATTTTAGAACATGAAGTGGGAGTCAGAGCGTTATGAGTCGTGGTCAATTTTTGTAGACGTATGCCTCGAAGATCAAGATGTGTAGTTGTGAAACGTTCAACACAGCAATGCGTTTATGTAGAAATGAGCCAAAGGGAAAAAGAAGTCTGAAGCTTAATTCTTTTTTACACCTTGTGATTAACTTAAAAATGTTGAAGATATGTTCTTAGTAATTCTGACTCGCCAACAAGCCACGTAAACAAACCATTGAATCCTTCAAATCTCGATTCTCAATTATTCTGTGTTTAATTTACCGTAGTTACTGATCACGACGAGTTCTTTGGCTGTAACTCAACGTCGGCAAAGGGGAATGTTTTACTCGCGATGCAAATTTTAGAAGCAAATCAGGTTGCGTTTACGTCGTCACTATCATTTACTGAAAGAAACTTGTACAGTCCCAAAAGTCCCTAGTTAAAAAAGACTTACGTGTGACGGAATCTTCTTGAATAATTTGATATTTAGCATGTAGCTAGAAGAGTTAGTTTAGTGTTAAATTGGATCGATGCTAGCATTTTTATTAGCTTCTTTGAGACCGATATAGAAAAAAATCGAAATCGCGGTGCAACAAGTTTTAATCATTTTGCAAAACAGATTGGGGTTACCGCTACTACGATAATAAAGATACAACCTCAAACACTCACTCAAGTGTAGTTATGTTCCTGTGACTTTATAAGGAGTTCTTGACCTCGCAGTGAGCTGAGTATCAAAGAAATCTTTATATTCAAAACTACCTCATGCTTGTGCAAATTGATTGGGTTTTGAGAAGGATTTATTCGCATGGTAAATATAAGTATAGATTCGTTATTGGTCGTTTTGGTGGGACACTTAACACACACATGACATTCTCACAACGCTGAGCTTTCCGCCAACGTTTTTCATTTTCTCGTTTTCTCTTTCACTTTCTCTTGTTGAGGTGTACAAGTGCCACTTGAGCTTTTGAGAGAAGCAATTTCGTAGTTACTGATGAAATGCATGTAATTGTCAGTAGTTTTCAAGGGCCCTGGTATATGTTTGTGTAGTTTCCTGAAAATTTTACTTCGGCACACTGTTATAGGTGATAGCCAAAACAAGTTGTCATTGACAATCTGATACTCCTGTACTTATGGGTGGTTTTTCTAGCTGATAAACACTCAAATATAAGTATCTTTTAGGAGAAACTTCTGTTGGCATAAATGTACCTTTTCACACCATCAGAGCACCCTATAAGTGTCATTCCCAAGTCATTATTTGGCTTATCAAAACTTATGCGATTGTTGATGACTTATATTGTTAGTGCCACATGAAAGGTTAAGGTCATTTTCGTTGACAATCATCTTGTTGAATTTATTTGGCGAGTAGAGCTCTTAAATGGCGAAAAAAGTTAAAGAGCAGTTAGATAAATCAAATCAGTACTGTTTCACCGTGGCGAGTCACAAACGATTATTCTCACGCTGTCATATCTAGTCAGTTTTCATGTAGACCGAAAGAGAGCGGTGAAGTGCTGGCTTTACAAAGTTATTTTTAACTGACAATGGCCCTTGAACAAATTTAAATTTGAGACTAAGAGAAATTACACGAACAAAGAAAACCGAATAGTAGTAGCATTTTTCATAATTTAAGATTCTGTCGCTGCTTTGGATATTACCAAACTTTCATCACTGTCGTTTACCTTGATGTAATTAGGACGTGAATTATGGTCGATGTTATTTGGTGTTATTTTTATCGAAGTCTCAGGGTTACAAGTCTGTTTTGCGTATTAATTTCATTTTGGATGCGGCAATTATCCTAAACACATATACAGAGCGAAGCATTCTTTTAACGTCAAAACATAATTAAATTATTGTTGTGATTACTTAACTTATTTTAAGTACTACGTATCTTATCTTAGCATAATACAAAATGAATAATAATGCTGTAAATAGTGTACAGATGTTTATTGATTGAAACAAACTGTGTTAAAAAAAAATTGGCAGTTCGAGATAACACACGTTTGGGTACTTATAGTCTCTATGTATACAGGAAGTATTCTTTTTACGATGCTGAAGAGTGTTTATCAGGTAGAGTGTAGCAGGACTTAAGAAATTGCATCTTAACTTAACGTAACTTAACGATCTTCCTCACACTTCTCGAAGAAGAGATCTCCAAAAATATTTGAATCATTCACTTCGATTACATAAGTTGTTTTTGAAGTAGGGCTTATCACTATCTCAGTATGATACGAAATGAATAGAGAAATTATAATCCATCAAAAACACTTTTAAGATGTTTCTTAATTGAAACACACTGTGTCAAAGAAATTACCTCAAGGTATTATGTCTCTAGCAGTTATTGTCTGCGACGAATCCCAGAAGGCTATATTGTGATACCCATGAGCGAACACATCAGATATTTTTTAGCAACACACTGCTGCGGCTCAACCGTGAATCTGACACTAGTCTACTTGTGAATATTACGGCAGCTCCCCCTCTTGTATGGTAACTCGATTCTTATCGTTTTGCCAAAGGTTACTGTCATCTTTAACAAGAAAACCAGATCTAACTTACAAGTCTACACTTAACATCATTTCATTAAATACAAAGCTGGGAATAAGGAATGCGAACTTTAAAGTCTCACATAAATCATCCGAGTTGTTGAAGAAAAAGTTTTATTCCATATTTGCACGAAAGAATGCGTATGTCTACACCGTAATCCTCCATAACTAGTTCCTTGGGCCTAGAATCACGGGCAAATATGATCGTTTTTTGTGATATTAGATTTATGCGTGAAGAGCAACATAAACTGTGTATACATGTACAAAGCTGATACTAAACTTTCAATAACGCGCCAGTAGCTATCCTTGATTCTTTTCCCAGACCGTACACGCTGAGTGCAAAAGAGCAAATCGAATCTGTTTTGCGCACTTAGCTAGTTTGGCGACCAGGATCATTCTTGCATAAAAACGAGGAGGGGGGGGGGGGGGGGCAGGTTAAATGGACGCTTGTTTTAAGAGAGACGCTTATTCGAGGGGTTTGTTTAAGGAAGGTTGTTTATTCTAGGATTTACGGTATTTACGATGTCTTAGGTATTAATGTCATCATACTCTTGATTGTACCTATTCGTAAGCCACGGTAACTGATGTTGGTGCATGTACCTCCACGGTGGAATGAGCCGTGCGATGTCCAGTAATGACAAGACGCTCCTTACACGATACAGGTGTTTGTCTGTACTGCTAGCAATACCAACCAACTCTTGTATACCAGGCATGTAATTCCCAACACCAATAGCAAAGATTTCAACTCCAAGTATTTTCAGTTGAAAGGCGCGGTACAGAGTGAGGTGGATGTGCATGTTTGAACTGCCATCAGTGAGAAGAAGAACGCGTTTTTTGGCTCGTGGTCGTAAATTGGAATTTTTGTTCTGAAAGAGCTTTGTCCGGCATTTGAGGAATGCGTCTTGTGTGTTTGTCTTTTCGCCAATGAAACGCACTCTAGTGCGCAGATAATGCTTGGCAGTTCTTAGATCGGTGAAGTCAAAGGCGACGGTTGCTTTGTTAGAATACACAATACCTGCATAATGCGTGTTTGGGTCTGCTTTGTCGATAAGAGTCTGCAGAGCTTTGATGCCTCTGTGAAAATCGTGCGGTCGAATGGAATTGGAGGCGTCGACCACGAGAACAACGTCGTACTCAGGCGGATCAATATTTCGTCGGTGTCGTCTCCCATTTTGGATGAAGAATTGTTCAATTTTCCTAGCGGTGACTCGTTCCTTTGGCACTCTTTGTATTCCTGTTAAAGTAATTGCAATTTTGTCATTGTCAAGGTCTTTGAGGCTATCTATTGTTTTGTCACACACTTCAAACGATGTTTATTTTAAAGGCACCGTACAGAATACAGAATGTTGGATTTATTTTCCTTTTTTTTGTACGGGGCAGTATTTTGTACTTATGTACTTTGTACTTATAATGACACAAGTGTCTGGTTTATGGCTGATCACGTAGCATTAACCTGTATTTAATTCAGTTGACAGTAAATAATAGTGTATTCCAGACCTTATTAGTTTCCCAAAATTATGCGAAAATTACTACAAGTCTACTGATCAGTAGCATTACGGTTCTTCATACCCTACGGCTTGGATGGTTGGGGTCGATTTTTCAAAATAACTTCGGTGGGGAGTCGGTAGCATTCAATGCGCAAGTTGGTTCCTTAGCTATGACTGAATGATTGGTACAGTTGTATGGTAATCTGCACGATTACTTTGATGCTTTTATTTTTTTTTTCAGCAATTATAAACATTCAACGTATGAGTGATCGCCCTTCAAATGGTCTACCGTCCATAATTCAATTGTCGTGTCTTGAATCGCATAATAAACCAGTTCGCGAGAACTGTAACGAGTATTGACCGGCGTGAATTAGGTAACACTTACGTGAGTAAAAGGACATGCCACTTTTCTTCGTTCTCTCCCAGACAAAACACTGCGAAAGTGCAACCGCTAATGGCAAGAGAAATAGTTTAGCGGTAATCATCTTTGGAAATTCTCCTGAAGTTTGTTACCACTGCAGTTTTCACACCTTGGGTCTCTACGACAGACGCAGAGTTTCCAGCTTTCTCGCGAGACTAATGATGTTGCGGGAGAAACAATTGTTTTTCTGATTTGATGGGTGTTAACAGGATAGTTTCACTTGATACAACTTCCTTAATTTGGTTTGTGTTTCACGCCCTTAATTGTTGAAAATTGATTTTCGGCTGTACTTCTAGAAACTGCTGAACTTCTCTTGATAGCTTCCTAAGGACACAAAAGTAGCTTCACTATGGTATAACAAATGGGAAGCTCTATCCACCCAAAATTTTGTTTTGTATAGCTCTAAGGGAAAAATATTGAAAGAGATTGACCAGTTGTGTAGTCTGGATCCATTAAGAAAACGGCTGTTCAATTTTTTTTTATTTTTATGTTTCTTATTTGCCACAGGTTAGCGTATTTGACATTTGTAGGATTCTAAATTTACAACCATATCAATACCGCATCAAAACAAATCTAAATGTGTATTTTTGCTCAACTTCACCGAAAAATCGTTCAGCTTTATCTTAAGTGTGGGAAGTTAAATCGTAAAATATACCAGAGACCGGGCAAAGAGGTATTTTGAAAGCTTTAATTTTCATACTTCTTTTAAACTATCGCCTTTTTCCATTTAAGGTGATAAAAATTATGTGGTGGTGATACCCCCTGCTTGTCTAATAAAACCCTAAGTTGCCATTCGATAAAAGCATAACTTTCTTTGATCTGATATAATCACGACAAGTTTTTGTATTGTTAATCCTTTTTGACTGCAATTTGAGTAAGGCTCTTCATTTGCCGCCTGGCTATCTAATGTCCAACAAGTGGAAATTTCTACGCCCAACCGCATGAAAACATTAACGATTTAGCTCGCTCCTAAAATGTTTGACACACCTTTTGTTAATGATTCAAGTGGGTGTGGATGTTAATATTTGCGTGGAGCAACCAGCTCTGAGACACGGCTCTGTACGTAATGGAAGTTCGTGTGATAGAGGTCATAGATTGTACTTAGCGGCGGTTTTCGATTCTTCGAGAAGACGTTATTCCTAAATTCTTTCTTTCCAAATTTCCGGGGTATATTTCAGCATAACCTTACCCTTTGGGTCCATTTTTTTATTTTTCGTTTTCTATCGTAACTTTTATAGACAGAATTAAACGAACGATTTATACTTAAGATGTGATAAACACCTAGATATATCTTACTTTGCATTCTTTTTTTAAGCAGTTTTGACAAATTGCAATAAAGTTTATTCTTTATCTTTTTCATCTATTTATCATTTTCTAAGTGGTGCTCAGTAAGAACTAGTTGAGTTCGTTATCTTCGATTTATCACCGTTTCTCAATTCTCTGCGGAGCTCATTTGACATGTGTCTTTTATCGTGTCGGGGTCAGTACTTAACTCCATTGAGTGACCTTTTTTAAAGTTCAAAGGAGCGCATATTTTCCTGCTCAATTTTTCACCTATCAAATTACTCGAATTCGTTTTCGACACGTCTTTTTTTTTTCAATGTCTGTACATTAGCGGCTGTTTCGTGCGACCTACAAAGTTGAACGTAAGTAATCCTAGAAGAGTGCTGACAAACACTTCAAAACGCAAATGGAGATGCTCTTTACAGTGTGCCCTTTGGATGATTGATGGTGAAAGTATTCTTGGCACTGATCTATCAAAGGAAAGGTTTATTGACTTTGAAAATCAATCTTGAATGCACTTTTCCGTGATAAATATTCATGAAAGCGCTGCTGGGGGCATTTTGCTGTTTTAAGGGTTTAAATGTTTAAATAAGTGATTCCGCGGGGTATTTTTTCCATTGATCACTTTTGCAGGTGAAGTGTGATAAATTCACCACAGTGTGTTGGTAGTGGTCGTTTTTAAGCGCTCTAATGTATACAACGGTGTTAAATATGAATCCTGTTGGGCTCTGTGAATTCAATATTATTTGGTCCGATTGCTTATGCAAACATTTCCAAAACACGAAAATAGTTGTCTACTTGGTTAAAAGATGACAACATTCGTCAGTAAGCGACCACAGAACGTAAACATTCTTAGTGCTCTCTTTGTGAGGTACCATATCACACCATTATCATCTTTTGCTCGGCACTCATATTGACAGTGCCCTTTCGACCTATGAGGGTGAGGTGAAAACGTTTGTATTTCCCTCGTAAATCAAATAAATTGAGGGAGAGTAAAAACTAAGTAAGATTAAGAGCAAGAATTTTCAGTATAATATCTTGTTATTATCTTTTTTGTAACGCTATCATATGGATTAAATGATCTCATACTTCATGTAATGAAGTTATCGCCAACTTTGACAATCTCTTAATAAATGATTAAACATAATTGCATTGTATATTTGAAAAGATAGAGAACGACTAAGGACAAAGGATGTAAAGTCTCTTTAAGCTCGACATTGTTTTCCTTCGCCGGTGTATGAAGACTTTCTCTAAATCATTTACCGTAGTGTTTTAATAACAAACTCGATAAAGCTAATTTTACATCACGTTCACGAAACTGTTTTAAACAGCGCAACTATTATTGCGTGCAATAAAAATAACCAATTGTGTTTCCTGGAATCTCCTCTGATTGACAGGTACAACCCTCTACTTAATTGTGGCTGTCAAAGAAGTCGTATCGTTTTAGTTTAGCAGTTTACATCTTGTTCTACGTTGTCCCTAACTCTTTTTTTTGCTTTCTTGTTACCATTATTAGCTTGTGACACTCTTTCCTTATTGGCTCTCCTTATTTGCTCAACGCTTTACGGTCCTTGTTATGTTTGACAATGGGCTTGTCAAAAACCAAAATATTACGTTAAATTGTTTGCTTGTTGTGTACTTTCTTGCTTATTCTCATACATGAAGTTGGCGAGATGTTCTACGTAGTTGTTTTCTTGTTAAGACTTTCTCGTTTGTTGCGTCTTCTAGATCCATCAAAATGCAATTCTTAGAAATGGAATTTGTTTTGCAAATCCATTCTTAAAATGAATTACATCTTTGGCACTTCTGCTAGTCATTTAGTCATAACAAACATTTACATTTTAAAGGAGGATGTTAATTCGCTTTTTAGACTAAGGATATTGTCCTCGAAGTAGAGGAATCTAAGATTAGTTTTATAACATGGAAAAGTACGTGGAATATGGCAAGTTTTGAGCGCGGTAAAGAAATAGAGAAAGATGTTTTTCGTCTTGTCACGAGCGTGAGACGAAGAAAAATGCTGAGTCCCCATGAGGAACGGAACCTCAGACCTTTGGATTCTGCTCTCCGATGCTCTACCACTGAGCCACAGAGACTCTGCGGTGAGCTAGGTCTATTACGAAGCTCATAGCACACGCGTCCTGTATACTGCTAGGATCAGCAATGTCGATAGCGTTATAGAAAAGTATGGTTTGAAAAGCACGAGAGACTATGAGTATGGAGAAGGATGAAGACATTAGATGAAGATTAAAAATGGCCTGGTGTTGTTCCTTAAATGTGGTAACCTGAAACATATACTTGCTAAAAATGACTGAAAGCTGCTCTAAATTGTGGCTATTGTAGTGACGAAAACTTTCTTTCTGGCCTCCATCTTTTGAGAGTATTTTAATGTTGCTTGAACTAGTTGAAAAAAAAAAGTCATTGCTTCTGATTTAAGTAACAAAATAGTCTTATTGAATGGACTGGTCTGAACAGACAGCTAGTTATAATTACTATCAACGATGTTTCACAATTTTTTCCGCTGGAATTCGAGACTTGCTCAGATTTTGTTGTTTAATTTTAGAAAAAAAGATTTTCGTGACTATTATATAATTACTGTCAACGATGTTCCACAATTTTTTTTCAGCTGGAATTCGAGACTTGGGTAGGTTTTGTTGTCTAATTTTAGAAAAAGGTTTTCGTGACTATCGTATGTAGTCGTTTGACATCCGAATACACTCCAGACACTTCGATGGTTGTAGAATGCATTTGAGATCACGCAAAATGGTAAAAAATACCACTCCTACCTCCAAAAGAATGCACTTTATATGGTTTAACGGAACGTGGTGTGATTCAAATGTTTATTACATTATTCTAAACCTCTCCTTGACTGCAACTGAATTATTCGTCAACCTGACAGAATTACATGGAAATGTGAAAATGACGGCATTCCATATTTTCTGACTTAAGTTATATCACGTTATACACATTTTAGTATGCAGACAAACGGTTAGAATGCTGGACAAGTCCTAGAAGTCTGATGGAAAATCACAAACTTGAATAGCTCTCATTTTAGTTTAACGTTCTAGAAGTAAAATTGTGTTCAGTTTATAACAAGTGCGCACGATTTTTCTGTCAACGCAAAAATACGAGAAACTTTACCCGCAGGAAGGAATCCTTGCTGATAATAAGCGCCCACGTGCGTGTGACAGTTTTGTCTGGGCTGCACGATGAGCGTTCCAAAGCGCGACGGGCCGGCTGTCATTACGTGAGTGGCTCCAATGGAAATCTACCACTAAATGTACTCAAACGTTTATCTCCTTACGTTAGTTCCCTTTTCGTTTGCGTCGCGCTGGGAATCCGTGAGTCGTCACTAATTTTTAAAAGCTTCAAGGGCAAAGGATTGAGCCAATTTTTTTTTGTCGCGCCCTTCGCTCTAGCCAAATTACATAATGACCTAAACATGAGTAAGAAAAAAGGGGCTCGGGAAAATGATAGATGGGAAGGGAAAATAAATAATCCTTCCTTCCCGTCGTTCAGGAACTCGCAGTTTCTCGATTGTCCGAGTCTTTCCTCGGCTCTTTTGACTGAGTGCTGGTAAAAGGCTTATTAGCAGCCGTCACAACCGGAAATAAGAAACTCGAGTCTCACTTTGAAATAGATGGTGATGTTCCTTTTTTTTTTTTCCTTTTTTGAAAAAAAAATCGGCTGCCTTTCTGGCAAAAACGTTTGAGTGGGTGAGGCCTTGGCACTGCGGCCCGTTACATGGGCAAGACTGGTATGAATTAAATGATTTGGAATCTTGTCTCAGACGTTTCTTAACCGAGATATGGGTTGCGCATACACGGATGTTTTATCGTGCCTTGAATTGAGGACATGCGAGGCAGAGGAATTGATATGTGGGTATTAACAATCGTAACATCATTAAAGTTTGATGTCCGTCAAGATGTGTATTATCATGTGGAGGTAGAATTACCTTCATGTTACCGGGTATATTTGTGAGTGTCTTCGTTCATCGGAAATTTCATGTTTCTTCATTATCTGCTTAGGTCCTCCGGACACATTTTTCCCAGAAGTAGCACCAATGTCACCTTTTTCGAACAGTTTTCAACTCGTGACAGTGACTTGTAGAAGCATTAGGGAATTAAGAGGGAGATTATATTGACTCCAAGTGGAAAAATGAAAGTTTGTATCGTTACTCATCACTTTGATTAAAAAAAGTTTGACAGGAATACTGTTATACATAATTGCCGATAATAAGATTGATGCTCTGAACAAAAAGCCCCAACCTACGTCAAGAGATAACGTTTGGAGAGGTGATTGCGAAATCTCCTTTAATTAATTAGTTGTATTGCCCTATTGTTTTTGTATTGCTTGCTGTGTAAACAGTAACTCAGAAAGATAACTTTACTTTGTTCTAGAATGTACTCTGCTGGTTTATCTGCGCAGCAGATGGACACAATTCAGTGCACTGATGCATGTAATTTAATTTCCCAGACTATCGATTTTGTTGAACTTCTAGAAAATGTTACTATTTCGCTGACGTGGACGTGGAATTGAGTGTGTCAAACAGATTGCAGGAAAGAAGTATTTTAAAGCCTTAGGTGGCACTTAATTGCGAAAGAAATCGAAGAGGAACCAACTTGTGGGTAAAACGAAAGGGCTATTTCAATAACAAAAAAGAAATAGGCGCACTTCGCATTTTACTGCTACATTTTGAAAGATTCAGTTAAACTTTTGTTTTGTTTGTTTAAGTTTTGATCGCCGTGTATCATCCATCAGAATACATGGTAACCTCAGTCCACCATCTTTTGTAATACTCACATCCTCTTGGTGCTTATACATTCTGTAAACTTATTGTTTTGAGATCACTTTGTGTTAAAAGTTGAAAGTTACTTAAACCTTTGTAGATGTAATTCAGAATACCGTTATAAAGCCGCATAAATTCTGAAAGACATCAACAACTACAACGAACAAACTTACGCTCTTCATGTTTCAATTGTCCCTTCTCTGGTGTCCATATGAATCCGGTGATAATCTGACAAAATGCGTAGAATATGAGACAGTGAACAAACCGGGTTGCCATTCTTCCACGTGTAATAAATTGAAACGGCGCTTTTGGTTGCTTAGAGAAGGGTCTCTCTCTTCTCTTGATATCTCTACCCTGCACCAGTAACTAATTAGAAGGTAGCTATGATTGAGGTGATCAGTTTAAGTGTTGTTCAGGGAGTGGTATGCCTGTCAATCTAAGCGAACCAAGTGACCCGTAAAATCATAAATTGGCTAAACGAAACAACAAACATTACAATAGAGAGCTGAAACTTGTTATATTTTTGAAGTACTTGTCAGACATCTTCCACTTGCTTTTGGACTTGTTTGCTTTCGTTCTTTTTCTCTCATTTTCAAAACGTTGGTCGTTCTTCCCAGAAATCCTTATTCTACAAACTATCATCAACGATATCAAATTTTGCAAGATAGGAGAATAATAATCACGGTAGTCAAAGTTTATTAATAAGAATTTGGGAATGAGGAAAGGGAGCCTCTGATAGTATACAGTATTTTGTTCAACTTTCAAACCTATTGATGAGAAATAGCGAGGAGTAGCGCTTACCTTTTCCCAGCCGAGCGTTAACGATTTTTCGGTCTTTTAGTCAAAAAAAGGAAGTCGAGAAAAACGTCTGGGGTCGGCCTTTCCGGTGGTTTTGAGTTTTCAAAGAGAAAGCTCAAGTCCTGTCTGTGTTTTTGATACTGATTGATTAAAGGTACAATGCATTTCAATTCAATAGAATTTTTTTGCATATCGTTGAGTTTCGTGTTCTGCTTACCACGCCAGCTGGTTCTTAATTAGAGATAACATCTTTACGAAATCGCTAAAATGAAATGATGTGGCATTTTTTTATTTCCAAAATATTCTACACTTATCCTCTATGCCTCTAATTCCTCCAAACATTCGAAAACAACATTGAACTGATAACAGTAATGTCAAATGTTAACCTACTACCATTTTTATGCAAATCTGGTGAAAAGGATTTTATCAGCATTAAATTCCAGTGTGGAAGGTACGAGAACAGTGCAAGGAACAGATTAAACGTCTAGCCATGTCGAATTGATTTATGCAATCGATATTAAGAGAGATTATTACCTTTGAGTTTTGGAATTTGGCTCTACAGTTTAGCAATGTTATTCTTACAGTTTGCGGTCGTTGTGCAAATATTTTGTTTATTCAGTAGAACTTTGCGGTCAGCATTGTCTTCACCTAAATTGAAGTTAAAGGGTTTTGATATATTGTTCCAAATTCCTCTGCTCAGTTGGGAAGTTTAACTTACTCAATGGTGATTACAAAACATCGCCAACTGATGTATTTTTCGCCTTGTAGCAGTTTGCTTTACTCATCTTGTACGGGCCCAATTATCACCAGCTTTTATTTTGCTAGCCGAGGCCTGTCGCGTAGTCTGTATTTTTTACTTTGAGTATTAAAGCTATTCAGAAGCCGATATCTTTAGTTATCTCCTTCAGGGTAGATAGATATTTGAATATTTCCTAACCTATTCTCAAAGTCGATTATTGTGGTATCACTGTTTAAGCCGCTAATGTGACGACGCATATAGTCTGAAAGGAGAGACATGCTGTGATGCGGAATCGATTACGAAACAGCATTACTCCCTGAAGCTTTCAATCTGACTCTTGTTTGCTGAATGACCCTCTAAAAGACAGTTTTGCAATAAACATACGCAGAAAGAAACTAACAGAACGGCTTTATTCTAATGGTATAGAGAGATTGAGCAGATGTCTCCTGTGACCTGTATAGGTCAGTGCCTTGAAGACAAAACACTCCTGAAGTGGTTTCATTCCACAACAGTGTGTCACCTGTTTTGACTACCTCTACTCCTTTGGTTCATAATAGTGTCTGCTAACTAAGATAATACTTGAATTGCAGAAAAGTTTTCTTATAAAGTTTTGTGGTTCAAGTTTCAAAAAAAGAATATTACTTAGAGAAAATGCCAACCACCTTCCTATCTCTAAAACATTATTGAGTTCTCGGTAAATTTTCCACCTGAGACGTGCGATAGTGCTCCTTACTAATACACGCCTACGTTTATTTATCCCGCACAATTTACGTCAACTGAGCAACACATTCGAGAACAGGGAAAAATTAATTCGAAAAATAATAAAGATATTTGTTTATAATGGGTCTCGTCTATTTGTTCAATTGAAAGACGCCCATTTAAATTATATTTTTAGTGTCGCTTTTCTTTTAAACTTTCAGGCAGACTTATTTTGTTTGCCTCGATTCAGACAGTTTTCATTTGCATGTCAGACAAAGTAATGCCGATTGATCAAAAGGGCCGACCTTACTCATCCTGCATTCCCTGATAAACTTCTAAATTTAATCAATTCGTTAAACGGTCTCCTACTTTGTTTATGAAAATTCATTTCCTAGTTCAGTTTTCACAGAACATGTCACCTTTTTGTTTTTCAGAGCCAACAGCTTCTGCGTAGAATACTTGAAGCAGCAGTTTCAAATGTCAGCAGTCGCTCAGCTTCCCCTCTTGCTCCCCCCCTTGGTCACGAGTCGGATCATGAGCCTCTATTTGAAAATGAGGCGCCACCTAAGCAGGATGATGATGAGGTATCAATCGCAACTGAAGCTTCTAGTAGTACACTGGGTTCTACTCCACCCAAAATGGAGCCAAAGTAAGTGATATTCATTCCAAAGTAAGAAATATTCAGCATGCGTGCGCTTTACGAAGTGCAAAATCTCATTGGCTAAACAGGGTGTGTTCTTGACCTTTAAAGCACGATTTATTCGCGCCAGTCACAGTTTTCCTTGCTCCTAACCTTAAAGGGTAATTTTAGTGCTTGAAAACTTATTTCGATTTATTTTCATCACTATTTATACAGAGGGGATGTAAATCATCGCTTTATCAATGCCAAGCAATTCAATAGTTGAATAGAAAAAGGGTTAGAGACTAGGGTTAAAAGGAACTCTGTCTTTATTTTCAATTTCCCTTTTATTCTGTTGCTATTTTATTTCGGCAAAGAATATTTAAGCAATGTTTCTGAAGCCTGGCAGAATCAATGACACTATTTTGCGTCCACTTTTCGCCATAGATAACTGTAAAAACTTAATGATTTATGTCAATTAACACCTTTTTTTAGTAAATCCAAGGATCAGAATCGCCAACCGACACCAGACCCAACGGTCTCGTACGAGGATGATTTTGAAGATGAAGTTCCCCTCACCGAAACTCTTGCGTACCTTAAAATGATGAGCAGTGCTCACTCTGAACCTGATGATGACATCAGTGATCCGCTGGCTAACACTGAACCGCAAAAACAAGAAAGCGAGGCTGACGAAGATGTTGAGAGGGAATTGGCACGGAGTATATCCCCGCCTACGACGTTACCTAGTCAGAAATCGCAGAACTATTCAAAAAGCGGGAAACAAAAACCAAAACTTTCTTTGTTTGAAACTGATGCAGATGGAAAAACTAACAAAGACGTGGGTGATAGCTGGGGAGGAACATCTCTAAAGTCTTTCAAATCCGACATTTCAGATTCTGACTCATTAGCATCGCCTCCGTTATCGCCGGATGACGTGATTGGATACACGCCAACTGCTTTGGAAAAACAGCAAAACGGTGATAAAGTTGACAAGGAAAATGATAAGAGTGAGCCTAAGTCCTTTACTGACTCCAAAGCCAAACGAAAAACAGGTATTTCATTTGAACAATCCTCACTGGCTTCCTCGATAACTTGATAAGTTTTTGCTTTACAACAGCCAAAACATACGAGTTAAAATTCTACGACTTTAGAATAGATGAACGTGTTTTGCCAGGTTCGAATAATAAGAAAACATGGCGAGTAAGACCGTCTAATTTTGCTTCAAGAATTCTAGATGTATGAATCCTTTGAAAGAAAATTTCAGGTGGGGGTTCCTAATGCAGTATTTCGACCGAGGAAAGTGAGCGATAAGACTGAGTGCCACTCGGGGCATGGTTACAATTTCAATGCTGTTAGTAGCTTTTGATTATTTGTTACTATCATTCTGACTAAGTCTCTTGTATTTTTTCCTGCATAGATTTCTGGAATACCTCAGACACGGAGTCCGAAGTAGATTTACAGCTGAGCACGGGAGGAATGGATCAAGAGGATGATGACGATTTTGATTTCTACGGATGACCCACGAATAAGAAAGATTAGGGTATCTGCTGGTTCTTAGGTATCCAGTGTAAAAGGGGCAAGCAAGTCTTTGGGAATTAAGTGTAGTAACACGCCTGTTTAATGAAACCTATGCGATTGATCTGCGAATTTCAGTCTTGAAAATTCAGTGGAGGCGACGTTAACACGCATCATTTTCTTACCTTTATATCATTTTAATAACATAGACAAAACGTTTCATCTCACTAGAAATCTGACATCAGTATTAACAAAGAGTGAATTATGATTGAAAAGAAATCTGCACGAAGCTCTTTGTATGCCTTGTTTGTATATAAATATAGCACGAGACAGTTGACGTCTCCACTGCTGATTTTCGTTCAATCTTCTACTTCATTAAATATTTCTTTCTTCATGATATTTACCACTCATCCGAACAAATGGCAAAAACTGATTACTATCATATCCATTTGTTAAGTAACTAAATTACCTCGATCACCGCGTTCATTAAATATTTGAATTTTCTAGAAATATTTTACTTCAAAATGCCATTCTGTTACGGGTAGAATTACATATAACTGAGGGCGAGGTCTTTGGAAGAAATACCCTAAATAAACGTTAAAAATTCTGCGATAGCGATCGATTCCACGTACAGACGTCTTCGGGATGTTTTTGTTAAAAAACGACCTGTTAGGAAGTCATTCTCCCCCATCATTGGCTTGCAAGGAATAATATACAGAATTGTACCAAACTGGGTTTGTTAGAGGTACAGCCATGATAAGAAACACTACCAGTCCGGCCACAAATGAAGCGCTTATGACTGCAACAGACAAAACAAAGTCTCAGGATCAATCAGGAAAACTTTTACTGCCGAGCTTCATGACATATTCCAAGGGAAGGGGCATGTTTACTTCATAACAGTCTAATGGTAACTTCAGAGGGTTTGAAAACTCTCCACCTCCCTTAGTTTATCAAAAATCCACTGAGTATGTTTGCGACCAGCGGCAACAAAAAAAACTATTTCATAATCACGTGCTGTAAACGCTTGTTTCGGGACGTGTTTTCTTTTTAGTCACGACCACGGAGTAATCATGGATTGTAATTAGTACAATTTCCGAACGAGAGTCATATCTAACACCAGTCAAAATTATTCACCACCACCAATCACAATAAAAGAAAAACATGATAAGAAGCCTATGAAAACTCAAAGCAAAAAATAATGCAAGTGTCTATAGCGCACGAAAATACTAGTTACCAAGTTGTGGTTGATTCTAGTTTTGTATCCGATTGGCTAAAAGGATAGGACAAATTTTCTTGACGAATCAGAGTGAAGTTAAACCCAAAGGAATCCTTGATTAGTTATGACAGTTTAAAAGTACTCTGACGATCTCTTTTATATTTAATCTTCGCTGTGTTTTCGGAAGACTGACTCACTTCGTGGATACTTGGAGCTTGGTACTTGATCAAGAGGAGGAAATCCCATGAAATTACAAAAACTATGGCACAAAACTGGACCAATTAGATGACCTACACGGGAGTGAGAACATCAAACAAACTTCAATGCGATTACTGCCATGAGGAAAAGGATCAGTGGGCTGACTGACTGACAGAGAGACCAACTTACCTACTTACTGACCGATAACCTGGTATATCTCTAACAGATGACCAACTGAACAACTGTGTGATTTCCAGATTAGCTGACTGACCCCTGACTATCTGACACACAGATTGATTGGACTGGCCTAGTGAATGACTGGCTGACCATCCTACCCACTAACTGACTAGGTGAAGGATTGAGTGACAGCTTTGTTGACCCATCTTAATTATTTATTAAGTGAATATTTGAATGGCTGACTCAATGTACTACTGACTATAAACTCACCAGTTCTTAAAAACAAGAAAGCCGTATAGCCCCCAAACACTGTCGTATAACCAAACTGAAAAACTGAATGGAAAAGAGCAGCTTCAACCATGAGCAAAACAAAATTATAATGAGCTTTTAATGGCAATCACTGGATCTAAAGGAACAGAATCTATTGTACATTAGAGTGCACTCATCATTCTAGTCAAGGTCTTCATCATTGTTAATGCAGTCTGTCGAAAAATTAATACTTGTGATGCCCTTTGCCTCTGGAAACCACTCTTGTAATTATTCTGTCATGGTTGAGTTTTCTGCAACACATCTATTGAAAATTTATCACCAAACAACTCATTTACTGCTCTGTTTTGCAGCAATTTCAAAACATTGATTCTACAACTTACAATTTATTAATTAACTACACAATGGATGTCTTACTTGCAGTTGACCATACATCTTTAGGGTTCTCCCCTTGTTGTAATCTTTCAATGACATGGTGAATATGAGCTAATAACAACATGAATTATGTAAATTTTGTTACATATTGAAACAAACAATTCTCAACTTCTCTTCTGAACACAAACAGGGAGGCAGACTAAAACTGTCAAAAAATGTAAGTAAATAGCCCTTAGTATGTTTGATAATGTCATTGGCTGAAAATTCACCCTTGAGTCCCATTTGTGCACCACTTTTTCCTCAAATCTCTGCTAATTTGTTATTCACACAGATTTCTGTTTGATCTCTCTGTTTTGTATGTACCATCTCATTTAAGTTCACCTTTTTCATTAATTTTCAACAGTTCACAACTTGTTTAACTCAGGCTTAAAGGTGAATTTCTGAAAGAAACATGCTTGAAGGAAAAATAATGCTGTTTAACCGTGAATCTAAAAATAATTTTAACTAACTTACAGTGCCTGTAATTAAGCCTCACCTACTCCAAAGAATAATGGAGAAATAAAAATTGGCATGGCATTTCCAAACCCTGGAACTAACAGAGGAATAAGACATGCCCTGTACACAAGCTCTTCTGTGAGGGGAGCCTAAAAAATGAATGTAAACTTGAGGGAAATTGTGGATAATTTAGTCTGAGAAATCTGCACACAGTTAAGTTCACAAAATGTAACCAAATGCTGTAATAATGCAGCATTTGCCCATAATTATAATGCAGCCTATTGCCCATAATTATAATGCAGCCTATTGCCCATAATTCACATAGCCCTGCATGGCAGGGCTATGTGAATTTTGGAAGGGGGGGATCAATGTGAGCTAAAGGCCAGGCTGGACATGTTAAGAAATTCTGGTGCATCTTCAAAAGTCTTCAGGAATCTTTGGACATGATCAGGTCTTGTTCAAGAGAAAATTCTCATGTCTTAAGCTCAGAGAAAGTTGGCACATACAAACAGAACCATTGCTAAACAATGCAAGGGAAGCAGCCAATATGTGGTTCTGTTGCCATCAGTTTGCTATTGTTCAAAGTTGATCTAATCTACCTAATGTACTAAATATTGACATACTGGTTTTTTCTAAGAGAACTTCAAACTTTTAACAACAAAAAGAAATTATTATAATGAAATCTCTACAAAAGCACAACCCATTTAGAAAAAAATAATTGAATATGTAGAACTTAATTGAAAACTTACCACAAGGTAGTTCCTCAAGTTAATGGCATTAACCCAACTAGATGGATATTCAAGAAAGCCTGGCAAAAGGAGAAATAAAAACACTCCAACTCATTCCTGTGACTGAGGTAACATATATAAAAACCATACTCATCAACATGAATTATTGAATATATTGCACAGAAATTTACCTTTCACATTCCCAGGGTCACCACTGAAATACAGCAATATGATGGGTCCTAGAAATAAAATCTACCACAGAGAAATAAAAGCAGATATGTAAATATTTTGAAATACATCTTATCCTTTTTTTAAAAAGAAAAATGCTACTGTTAGGAAGACACTTGATGGAATAACAAATATCATTACATCTTACCAATGTTAAAACCAAAGGAAAAAGAATAGCTATAAAGATATTTTCTGAGTGGATTCCCATATATTTCCAAAGGGAGATACCCTAAAAAGCAATGCAACAGAGATGTTATTTTAATCAGATGTAAAACAGAGAATTTACAATGACCTAAAAACAAAAAAAAGAAAAAGAATTTTGACAGATACAAAGACAAACGCCTCAAATTGGCAGATTCACTTCCTTATACAGGTACAGCTACATATGAAATATCCAGACTCGACTCCATTTATCTGACACCTCTCCCAGTACTAGAGACTTCTTAATTAAGTCAGATCCTGCTACAGACTGTAATATCACTGCAGTACCTCTAAAAATTAATGCATATCTGTAAATACTCAGGTGCTCATGATGGTAAAATCCATCTACATTCATCATAACATGTTCGCACTTATTTCACAAGTCAGTTTCAAATCCATGTGAAAGGTGTATGAAAAGAACAAGCAACATGTCAATCTTTTCGACGCAGAGTTCTTACCATGTACATACCTATTGTACATGTGAAAGAAGTTGCACTACATGTACCTTTGTCTTGAAGGCAATTTGCAACTAAATAGACCTGAATTTCAAACTCAAGCCTCCTACAGAGTGCTTGGGTAATAAAGCTAGACTTACATTATAATCTAGAGATCTGTCGGCCCAAAGCCAAACATATAACGGAGCCAACAGAGATATGACAAAGACACTTCTGAATCTCTGCTTGATAGTTTTAGGATGATCTCTGCAGAAAAATCACTGTCACAAGTCAGTAATAAAACAAAGCTCATAATTATAAAACAATCATTAAAGAATTATCAAACTAACTGACTGTCTGAGAGATTTCCTACAGTGTGAAAAATATTCATAAACAACTAGCATTGAATGATTTAATCAAAATTTTGTGTTAACCATATATCACTACAATCAGCTGGTTTTGAATTTTTTGCATGCAATCTTTATCTGTTTTCAACTGTCGATTTTCTGCAGAGACCCCTCTTCCCCCCACCCCCTGAGTTTTCATTTCACTCCTGGTCTACAGTTGCCCAAGGTATGTCTCCTCACTGTGGGGGTGTGGAGGACAAGAAATCGGAATTAAATATTGAATAAGTTGTATTTAAATTGTAAATTTTCTCTTGCCATTAATGAGGAGAAATTCAAGTGAGATGTTAATCGTAAGAAATTCTTGGAAAAGGCTTGAGTTGAGAGGTAGAATCAACAAGATATCAAGTCATAAGACATGCACACTTTTATCCTGTGTTATAATGCATAATGATCTGTTCTTATTTTGTGTTGAGGACTTTCTCATACAGATTATCCCGCTGGCTTTTTCATTTTGTCTGTTATTTTTGTTTAATTACCATCAAGGCGAATCACTAAAATTTCATAGAAATTATTAAAAATAAAAAAAAGTAAAAAAATTTGGGTAGTAAAATATAAGGGTAAAATTTCACACTGAAACATTAATTTTAATCAGTTACCGATTTTAAGTCTAAAAAGTGAAAAACCCCCAATCCCACATTACCCACTATTGTATAACAATTACAAGGATCGGTTATCATCACGGGATCAACAAAAAGAAAAATGACAGTACAATCTTATCTGTGCATTCCAAGTCGTAGACAGGTGGTGATAAAGTCAAAATTTCGTTTTCATCATTAACTGTTCTAATAAGCTATTTCGGTCTATTATTAATTCAACTCACCTGGGATAAGGCGATTTTAAAACATACAGGCTTGCAACGTAGGCCACTGAGAGGACCAAACAAGCAATAATGCCTCTAAAACGAGTAATCGTGTTGAAACTAACAAACGGACCAAAATGATCTACTACGTCCGCCATGTTTATATCAACGGGTTACTGCTGACCGTCTTTGAACGCTGGCCTTATCAATAATTGACAAGAAAGGAGGGGCTAAGGAGAGGTCAGGGATGAGGCACTAACCTTAATTTTCGGAAAAGGCCCTACATGAATACCTGTCTTGTGAAAATAAATTTTATTTGAATGGGAATTACGCTTCATTTTCAAACCAAACACTTGCCTGTAGTCTTCATTTTTGGAAAGGTAATTGGGTAATGTTTTAGTCAGTGAGAGGGAGAAAAAAAAACACGCAAGCTTAATTTAGCATGGATTTTAAATCTATGCTCCTTTTCGCTATCATTTCATTTCACTAAATGAACTAAAGAATTCCATTGACCACTTCTCACTTAAGTCCACAGTCCTCTTTCCCCAGTCCACAGTATAAATTTTCCGGGATATCATCGTGATCATCTGATCTTCGAGAAAACAATGGTCACACCACATGAACAAGTACGCGTTCAACGTGAGCATTCGCTTCTCTGTGATCTTTTTCTTATGACGTTCTTGTGGTTGAGGATTTGTTTTTGAAAAAAAGAAATGCAGTTTGTTCGTTGACGACAGCTCAAAGTATGGAACCGTTTGACCTGGATTTGCTAAAGGAAGGAAGCTGGAGCAATGTTTTGTTCAGTTTGAGGCGTTACTCAGCTGAAGGATACAAATTCGCCCGAACGCGAACTCCTCAGGAGATTAAATCAGATGTTCTGAGCTCCAGGCGAGTTAAACATGTTATCGAAAAGGTATGGATTTCTTGGATTTTGTTATTCATTTACGCAGGAGAGGCGTAGTTTGCCTATTATCGCAAATTACCACTAAACAGCTGTGTCCAAACTGCCCGATGGACTTCTTAGCCATGAAACTCCTAACCACAAACGTATTGCGAACTTCGGCCTAGTATTTTAATTTTATCGGTGAAATGGACGTAGGAGAAATTTATACAGCGGTACCATAATTTATTACTGTGTATTGACACTAAACATTCAGCTATCTTGAAGCTGTTTGACAAACAACTCGATGTGCCCTCTTATGAGCTTCAACTGAGTTAACATGCAACCTCGTTAGCAATCTGGCAGGGCTCTTCAATCATAAAATAAAATAGAAGTTGGTTTTATTCATGTCAAGCGTAGGAGGAATCAACTTGGCTACGCCATATTGCCACGTGCTTATACCAAACAGCAGTTTCGAAGCTATTTGACAAACTGTTAGGTCCTATTATGAATACTGATTGATTGCACATCAATCCTCGCTGAATTTAACTCCGGCTTAGTTTTTTCAATCATAAAATGAATGGAGATCAACATCGTCACTCTGATGCCATAAACCATAGGGTTAGAATATATAGCTTTCTTTTAGTTATTCCATTCCTTGATTAGAAGTGAAAATCAGACTGCACCACTTGTTAATATATAAAACAAATAATTGATATGTGAATATGTGTCTTAAGAAACCCACCATGTCCCCAATGTGATGCAGCTGTTAAGATAATTGTTTTTTTTCAACTGAGTTGATTGAGTAGATTAATAGATCACGATATCCAAATTATTCCACAAAAAATCTTGAGTTTTTATTTTCAGTTCCATTGCAGTTATTAAGAATTTGATAGAAAGGTAATTTACTCATTTTCACATGCTAGGAATGAGCAATGGATTAAATTTTTTCCGACAATATCATTACATTGTCAGGAAGAAAGGTAATTTTTAGATTAAATAAAATAGTTACTAAATATTTGGTTCGATTTAGTACCAGATTCTCAGAGTTCAAAATTTTTTTGGTACACAGTAATGGGAATTATTACTTAAACTGTGCAACTGAAATGGTTCATCATTTTCAATTATATTTGCAGACTGCTGAGGAAAGAAATACATCGGTTGAGAATGTCACTGATGAAGTAAAAGCAATTTTAGAAGAGATGGGACATAATTTTAATCTTAGTAGCATCAGATTAATGGCTGTAATGCTGCGCAAAATACTTTGCACACTATTCCGCCGAGTTCTGATCAATCGGGAAGGCCTAGAGAGGGTGAGTAACTTATTATGTAGATTTTTCCACAAACTAATCCACGCTTTATTCATATTGCTTGTTTCAGCCCTGCAAGGAATAGAGAGATAGTGCTGGACAAATATATTATTTTTGACCTGTTTTTCCTTGTGTTTCTTGCAGGTTTAGCTCCTCAAGTTTGCTTGAATTAGATTGAAATTTAGAGTTGTCTTTACTTCTCTTAATTTCAGAGGAAATTTTTCTTCACTGTAGTTTTTTTGCCTCATTGTCTACCTGGTCATAGGCATACAGGAACAGTAAATTCACCCAAAGCTTAACTATTATCTCTGACAGTCACAGTGTTTAGCTCTGTTTCAATTCATTGAATAACCTGTTTCCTGTTCCACTAAATTTTCTCCCTGCCTCTTTCTCCCTTCTTGTTAAGTGCCATAACAGAATGTCTCAGGTAGTGCTGATGATCTTTGAATTGTGCTGAATTTAAATATGACTCTATGATCCTGTTGTAACTCTGAGTTTCTTTCTCTCCTTTGCCAACCTCCCAAAGCCATACTATCCCATTGGTAGAGTCCTTGTTTTCTTTAACAATTGGTTCATATGTCAGCGTGCGTTCGTCAAGATATGAAGCATGTGGGAAGTTTGGAGAGCACGAAAGACGCATAAGAGTTGCTCAAGGTGTAGCCGAGAGCAACTCTAGCTTCTTGAGTGCTCTTCAAACTTCCCAAGTGCTTCTTATCTTGATGAAGACACAGCTGGCATATGAACCAATTGTATTATAACATTTTCAACTCAAAGAAAATTTTTTTTCTTGAGGGATTTGTTAGCTGATGTCATGAGAGTGCACAATAGGAATATGAAGCATGCTCGCGCAATTGAATTTGATTAGACAAATTTACTAGCTATGTTATAAAACTAGCCGTTTCATATTTCCTACAAGGGAAACTAAACAAGAGTTTTAATCTATAGTTCTGTGGTAATAATACATGGTATTTTTTCAGACCACTTCTTTGGATCTTTACTAATATATATAGTTTCCAAATGAATATTGTTTATTAACTGTCATAATTGATTTTATTTAGCTTAGAGATGCTGCAAAGAACAACCCAGTTGTATTCGTCCCATCACACCGCAGCTATATGGACTTTCTTCTTGTGTCATTCATCTGTTTTACAATGGACATTCCACTGCCATTTATTGCAGCTGCGGCAGATTTCATGAACATGCGGGTAGTCCGTACATTGTTCAGAAACAGTGGAGCATTCTACATGCGTCGTTCTTTTATGTCTGACCCACTGTACTGGGTCGTGTTCACAGAGTACATACAGAATCAACTTCAGATTGGTGATCAACCACTGGAGTTCTTTTTAGAAGGAACAAGAAGTAGAACAGGAAAATTTCTGCAACCTAGACTTGGTAAGTGTTCTTTTAAAATATCTTATGTAGGGCTGGAAATTTTTGGATAAGACCATTTGTATTAACCCTGTAATGCCCAAGATCTGATTAGTAATTCTCCTTACTGTCTACCATACAATTCTTATGATGCTAGTTCTGAGAATTTGTTGTGGGATCAACTAGAAAATCCTTAAACTGATATTTTTCTCTATTCTCATTACCTGTCTGATTGAAATTGTATATTGTGAGGAGAAATTCTGTCTTGGTCACTCTGAGAGTTAAAGGGTTAAATTAAAATAAAATGAAAGATCAAAGCCTGGTTTGCTCACATCTGACCAAATTAACCAAACATGACTGAACTTTCATTGCATTTTCTCTTAGTTGCACAATAATATTGTCTCTGGGAAAACTATAGGTCACTTAGTATGGCAGATAATTTCTTACCAAAAGGAGAGGCTAAAGTTTCCCCTGACAAACCATCCGTTTGGACAATTCCTATGACTGTTCTATTAATCCCATGCAAAATTCCAAAAGCCTACAAATGAATTAATAGTCAACATTAGGGTGATATTAGTAAAATCATAATTACAACCGGCTGACAAAGATAACAACAAATCATTTACCAGGTGTCCTTTCCATGGTTGTGGATGCGTACACAAATGCTCGTGTGCCAGATGTTATCATTTGTCCAATCAGCATAAGTTATGACAGAATTCTGGAAGAATCACTTTATGCATATGAGCTGCTAGGAATACCAAAACCTAAGGAATCTCTTAGAGTGAGTATTGCTTACAATTGGTACAAATACAGTCAAAATGAACTCATGCCAGTCCCTAGATGGGGCCTTGCAGAATCAGTTTGACTCAGAATAAATAATTTCTAAAGATCTCAATAAAGGTGACAACAGTATGCATCTCTGACTCCCTTATTAATATCTTGCATGCATGAACTTGCATGAAGTACTCTTTCACAGGTAATGTTTATCACAAGTTTTTCAATTCAGATTTGTTCAGGTTCCATTACAAATCATAGCCAAAAGTGTAAAGCACATACCTAAGCACAACTCTTAGGCTTCAAGAACTGGTTGAAAATAATGTAGAAACACCGTGAAAGGGAAACAATTTTCATGTGCTCTTTGAGGTGCTTTTCAGGGGCCTTTTACATGCATGTGAAATTTTTGTTTGAAGTAAGTTTGTAGATACATGAAAACTGTACCTAAAGAGTCTACCAGAAGAAACATCATAGAACATGCAGATATGGTAATTCTTGGTTGCATATATTTTGCAACACCTTTACTCTAGAATTTTGCAAAAGTCTTGTACTTGGAATCATTTAATTTTGCACTTTGAATGAGACACAATGTTTTCAGGATCTTAAATATATCTTTCCAGAAAATCTTAATCATAGCCAGTCAAGTATGTTTCTGCATACCTTCAGGCTTACAGATGAACTTGCTAGCTTAATGTTTAGTTAATGCTTTTTCCAAAATTTCTAATATAGGGGTTGATCAGAAGCAGATCTGTCCTGACAGAGGACTATGGAAGTATACATATTCACATTGGAGAGCTTATACCTCTGAGTAGATTCACAGACGGAAAGCTTAACAGGGTGGATAATGCAGCTATACCAAGGTGAATATAAGGCAACTGCTATGAAATTTTTAGAAGGAATGTTAATTCTGTTGTGACTTCATTGTTACCATAATTCTCAATGCGCCATATTCTGCTATGGGGAGCTTAGCTAAGGGCATTTATTAGTCACCACAGCACATGTGATTCAAGCCCAAGCTGAGGGACCAAGGAATCACTCATTGTCTTGCTAACATGCCAAAGTATACAGCACGAGGAGGTTCAAACTCCTGTTGGTTCCAACTGGTATTAAGGCACCAAAAACACACACAAGTGACCCCACTATATGGAGTGGATCTCATGGAACATTTCTGCCTTGTTAGTGAGAAAGCCCTAGGTACACAAAAGGAGTTCCATAGGAATTACCCCTTCTAGTTGCACTTGATCATTACATTTGAGCAATTTGAGTATCAAATGCAGTTGAATTTTAGTGATTTAGGTAAGGCCAATAAACTTGGAAACAACTGTGTAGAAATATTGCTGTACCTATAAAGTCAACTCTGTGAAGAGTCATGATTTTTACCTTTGGAGTCATGGACATTTATCACTGTGATACACAGAACCAGCTTAACAATATGGCTCTAAAAAACTGTCAATTGAACATGTTTTCCTTTCTTAGACATTTGTTTCATTATTTGTCCAATGATGAGAAGAAAGCTGTGAAGTCACTGGGATACAAAGTCCTGCATGATCTACAAAAAGGAATGATTCATTCTCCCAGTGTTCTTGTGGCTTCAATCATGCTACAAAATTTACAAGGACTCCATTTTGGTAAGTTTGGTTTGAGAGAAGTGTCAGTTGGTGTATGTTTTAATGGACCCTTTTGATAGCTCAAAGCTTATCACAAACTTTTAAACCCAAACACGTCATTTAGAATTGGAAATCATGATCAACCAGTCAGATGTTGTAGGATACTGACATGGCAAAAATCTTGTTTTTCTCAAGTTAATCACTGAGACTGAGAACTAGCCTTGCATGTAGATGGAGTCAATTATTTTGTTTGGTTTTGGTTTTGTTTTGTTTGTTATTTTCCTTGGGTTTTTCTTGTTTGTTTTTTGGTTTGTTTGTTATTTTTCTTGATTTTTTTGCTTTTGTTTTGTTGTTGGTTTGTTTATGTGTTTGTTTGTTCATTTGTTTTATTCTGTTGTTTTTCTTTTGGCTGTATACATATAGCCCCTAGTTTTAATTGTATTTTTGTTTTATTTTACCTTGCAGATAAGCTGTTAGAAAAATTTACCTGGCTGAAAGAGTTGTGTCTCTTGTGGCATATTCCTATAAAGTCTGCAGGTTTGTTTGAATAATAATAATAATAATAATTATAATAATAATGATAATAATAATAATAATAATCATTATGATAATAATAAATGGATTGAAATGCATTTTTTGAATTTTGTACCAGAATGCCATGAAATGAAAATATTAGTCTTTCTGAATGTGAATTCCTTAAAATTGATTAAAAATTTCAACCTAAAAAAAAGTTTAAATGATGCTAAACCTTAAACCGCATTGTCAATAGGTTTTACTGTCCTTGTTCGTACAGTGGGCCTGTTAACCCTTTAAGTCCCACTAGTGATCTAGACCGAATTTCACCATACACTATCAGTACGATATCAAGCAGACAAGTAATGAGAAAAAATATTTGTAAATTAGGGGATTATTGGTTGATCCAATTTCAAATTCTCCAAACGCATTTTGTTAATTGTGATGTGGAATTCTGAGTTGCAAAATGTACTTTTGTATGATTAGCTGGTTGAATCATTTGTTCAAGTGTACTGACTTGAAACTAATTTTCCTTTGGTTTGTTGATCTAGGTAACACGGACAGTGTAGCTTTGGTAAACGAGAGTATCGATTTATTAAAATCGTCTTTGGAGAAAACCAAGGATGGATTTGTGAGAATCAGAGACATTACCGCAAATGCAATTGATGGGCCAAGTTCTTCAGGGCAAGCGGCAAAGAAGGGTGAACATCTCGCAAATTCCGTACGAAACGTCAAAGATGAGGCAGCCATACACATGCTGCTGGCATGTAAAAGAAATGTTATTTTGTGCGATTTCTTTAGAACTGGCATGTTTTCCCTATCTGCGCATAAACAGCCTTCTTCAGAAAAGCAGTTAGGTAAGTCAAATGAAGCTGTGAATTCGTTTTTTCCCATATTTTTTCGATTTGGTTTTTATTTTTTTGTCACCGTGTAAAAAAGTTGTTTTACCCTTCTTGTTTCCAAGTATTTTTTCGATCAATAAAGAAACCTGATTGGTTATTGTGCTCAGATGAAACAACCAATCAGCGAAAGCTCACTGATCTCTGTTTTGTGACGCAATCAGTGCAGGATTATCTTACAGCACGCGATAGCACACGATAGCCATAGTCTGCAAATAGTTTCCGGTTGTAAGAGCCTTGAAGAAACTGGCTTTAAGTGAGATGGCTGGTGAGGGGTGGGGTGGGGTGGTCCTCCTCCTCTTCCTCCTTTTCTTTAAGCTTTATTCTCTACTGAAGAGCCTGTGAACGGACTAGATGGCCTGAGCAGGGCCAGGTACTTTGCGACCTTGAACAAGATATTTTCCCGTCCAGCCCTCCCGTCAGTGAGTGCATAGTATTCGACCGAGCACTTCGGATATTTCTTCATCCATGATTGGAGTGTTAAATGCTGTCTGATTGCATTGCTGTTCGAGTTGTCTGACTCCTTGCTTTGTGAAAGCATTTGCGAGTTTGACTATTGGTCATGGTTTCCTCTTACAACGGAATGACGAGGTGCTATCGAGGTGATGTCTAATTTTGTTCCAAACTTTTTCCTGTTTTCCTCAGTTCAACTGTTTGCTGATTTTGAATTTTTGATGAAACTTTTGGTGCAAGAAGTTCCTCCAGTTACTGAACAAATCAATGAGGTAACGACCGATGTCTTCTGATAATTTTTCTGGTGTTTGATTGGAGTAAAATAAATTGAATTTTAATTAAGTGTTTCATTTTACTCCTTCTCCAGAACTTTGAATACTTTCGGGAGACCGTTCAGTTATTAGAGCACCATGGCTCGATAAATATTCGAAATGGGAAAGTAAAGATTCTTCAGGAGAAGGACATCAATTTCAGTGCGGACATATGGAGACCTATTTTGACAGCATACGGGGTGAGTCAAACACCAACTGTCACACATAGAACAGGGTGACAAAAATGACGCACGCAAATATCTCTTGATCCCATGCGTAATAGCTAAGGTAAATTGGAGTATGTTGTTACCATTTTCAGATTACATGCCAGTTTTTTGCCAACATCCCTGACGGTAATCACGAACGACAACTGTCAGAGATTGTAAAACAAATTCAGGACAAGGCAGCTGAGCTTGTACTCACTGGTAAGTTGGTACATGCTTAACACAAATGGAAAATCCTAGGGCGACCTATGGAACAGCTTTATGCAATCGCTTTGACGAAGGGCTAGCGCTCGAAACCTAAGCCTTGAAACTCTTTACGGTGGCCAACTTACGTTTTCAACTCAGTTGTTAACACTGAATTACTTGCTATACTCTCCCACCGACGCAGCATTACAGTTTCTTTAGAAACTTACCCCTTTTATTTATTTATCTTTAGGGACAGCCCACGGATAAACCCTCGGGATAACCCTCGACACAACCCTCGGGATGGTCATGTTTTACTTGAAACATGATATATGTAACTCTGGTGTTCCGTCAACCATTACTGCTGGAAATATTTACTAAGGTAGTGGGGGGGAGGTCGTGGCCTCATGGTCTGAGCTATCATTTCTTCACTCTCTAGGTGATGTGAAGTTCTACGAGGTCCTCTCGCTTGACTTGTTAAGGAATTCTGTTATGGCGCTGGCCGATTTGCGGGTCTTGAATTCATCTAAAAGGTACAGCTTTTACTTCAAATTCCCTGTCAAATGTCCCTTGGGTGCATCCATGAGCTAACCTGTTGGTGCTGACGAAACTGAAGCATATCGTTAATACCGTGTAGTGTAATAAATTTGCAGTTTGCCGATTTTGATTTAGCAGGAACAAAGATTTGTTGCTCGAGATGACTGAAGTTTCTGCTGGGAAACTTCTTTTGCTCTTTGTGGTTCAAGTAGCAAAACATTACCAAGAAAGAAGCGTAATAATTTCAAATCGCAAACCGTCCTTTTCTAGTTATATTTAGGTGGTAGGTTCGTTACTACAATGTTTCAACGGAAGTCGGATTACAACAAATACTAATTAACACTTAATTTATTTGCGGATTACCTTCTTGTCTTTGACCGAGGATAGTAAATTTTTGCTGCGTCTGCTTTACGGATTTTTTTTTCCCATTGGAAACTCATTATTGCGGATTGAGGACTGTCTACGAACCCCGGAAAATTTTCTTATTACACGGATATGATATGAATTGTAATTTTTTTTTCTTGTAGTGTTGATGGTGCTGTAGTTATCTCAGTTCCAAGCAGTTCAAAGGTCACGGAAACCTTGCACAAAATAGGTAAGTGGAGGATGAAGTTTTCCTCACGACGCGTTCGTTGCGTTAAACATTGTTCGAGATTTCTATTTTTTTTTGGCCCACATTTATACTTTTGAAACTGAAAATTTATTTGAAAACTGACAACTGAATAAAGTGTGACAGGATCTCAGCTTCGTCTTTGCTCTCCGAGAACAACAACCAATCGGGTTTCTTTCCGTTTGAACAGAAAAACTCGCATACGGAAGAGAAAAAAATAAAAACGACAAAAATTTAAGAGGAATCACGTGTTCACAAAGTCATTTAAGGCGGCTGGAAACGGTTTTCCGATACACATACCGATTATATCCAAAGCGCTCAAAAACCAACTTTCCCTCTTCGGAATCGAACCAATTTCACACATTGTTAGACCAAAGGATCGAATTTTTAAATAAAGGACGTAGCATGACAATCGCTTTTATTATGCTAGTGTTATGGGGAAATTCTGTTACATAGTTAAAGGGGACGGTCTTGGAGAATCCTCGATAAATTTTTTTCCCTAAGCAATTACTTCAGGATTTTTCTTTTTTGCGCCAAGGCCTCGCTGCTGAGTGTTTGTTACAGAAGTGGCAAGATGCACATCTTTCTTTGTGGCTCGCATGGTGAATATGACATAAGAATTGAACGCTAGGATCTTTTTTCTATTTTTCTTGTAGGTGAATATCTCGACCTACCATGTTCTGCTTCGACTTTGACATTGCCCCAACTGTCAAAGCTGTGAGCGAAAATGCTTAACGGTCAGTAATAATGACAGAGATTTGCAACAAGAGCGTAAGATGGAAACAAGAAGATATTTTGGAATCGACTCTTCAACAAAATGGTTCCAAGTTCTCGTTGAGATACTTGTGTGCCATCTGTGATCGAGGAAAAAAGGGTGCAATAATCCTTTCTAATTGCCGTTTCATTCAACTGACGTAAAAGGAAAAAAAATTTGCAGTGAGCTTAAAAGAGCAATTAATACCAAGGTGTAGCTTAGGAGGTGATTGTATTTACCACTCCATCCTTTGTGAAGAACCTATTTTATCATTCCATATGGTTAAAACAAAATTAAGTAGATGGGAGTTGTAACTGACCACAGTCGGCGAAACAATCAGTTATGTGAAGTGCTTTATCTATCTCATGCACCTGGGGGGTGAATCACTTGATAGGATGTTCTTCAGTTTTTCGTATACATTACGAACTGTGAGAAGTGCGTTGTTAGGAACGTCTGAGGTGACAATCAGTTTTACGACCATGAAAAAATTCCTCCTCACAATATCAATGAAATTTCAAGCAGATGAGAATAAAGAAAAATATCAATCAAGGGATAGCTGATCCAATACCGAATTCTCCATTCTAACAATATGAGAACTGTATCGGAGACAGTAAGGAGAATTGCTGATGAGATCTTGGGAGTAAAAGGGTTAAGCAAACTTCTAGAATCAGTTATGCGATTATTACTTTTCTCTGTTATTTGAACGGCCATTGTCAACATATGTTGACAACTTGACTGTGTGGAACTTAATATCATTGGACTGATTAAAAATTAAACGATGAAAAGGTAACTTAATAAACAAAGAACTGCCAAAAACGTCGAGACTTGTGGTTGTCTTGCGGAAAGGAAGCCCGAAATTCAGCAATTTCGGGGGGGGGGGGGGGGAAGGGGAAGGGGGGATTCAACGAGTGAACTAGAGACTTGTGAAAAGTTCTTACCTTTTGAACCACAAACCCACTGTCATGGGAGGGGGTGGGTAGGTGGGGAGGGCTGAAATTTTCAGGTTATTTACAATTCATCAGTTTTTTTTGTATATATGCCTAGGTGCGTTCGAAATTCTGTAATGGAGAAAGCATTGCACATATTTTGTTGCAACTGTATTGATTACTCATATCAAGAGAAACAGGCAGTTTTTATAAGTTTATTTAACTAAATTGGCAAAGATGTTCATATTTTACTTTAAAAAAGTGTTCCGCTAACCTCAACAGCATCTTTTATTCTCTTCGCAATTGAATTTTCTCTGCCGCGTTAATCACTTCCGCGGAAAAATTGAAAAAAACGCGGGACAGCCATTTTCAAATTTAGTGCCCCAGCTATAATCACCCCTCGTGAGGTGATTATATAAACATAGCATAGCTCAAGTTTCAACTGATTTGGTTTTGATAAAGGCCTAAGTCTATTAGCAACAGAACTTGGAGCATGAATTAGGTTGGTTGAAATGGAAAATTAGAAATTTATCAGCCGATATATCTTTATTTTAAATGTCATTCGATCGCTGATCTAACCTACTTTCTCAACTTTCCTTCCCCTTTTGTCATCGTTTACCTGGTCACGCTTCCAACTAAATGCATTTGAACGAGGCCTAGATCAATTTCACTGACAGACTTATATAAAAACTCTCTAAGCAACATTTAGAACACATTCCTTAGAAGCGTTTTTTTTAAATATTTATACTTACCTAAATTGTTACCCAAAATTCGTCGGATGAAGTTCCGAACCATTACTTCTTCTAAAAACGTTAAAAGTCTGTGATCCAAAGAAATCCAACAAAATTTTGAGAGCCAGTTTTTGATTCGCACAACAATGTGTACTCAATGAAGTAGCTAAACAATGTACATAAATTTCACAAACATGCATGCTATGATAAGAGGGCATGATCTTCTTTCAACTTTTCTCAACAGGCCTCAATTATCGGCGACCTGACGCTCTTCGTGAACAGTGCTTGAGGAAAGTCGCACAGCTCCTGACCATCGTTATAATGTCGGCTGTTTGTCTCACAATAATTCGCTGGACTCAGAGTGAAAAGTACCTGTCGTATGTATGTGAAGACTTTTCACATATTTGAGATATCTTTGAACAGGTTTGGACGGGAGCTGAAAGAACTGGGAAGAGAAAATGAAGTTAAAGCTTCCCGTTAAATTTCCTGGAAAATTGATTTGAGAGGATAAACCACTACTAGTTTTGAACTACTGTTTTTTAAGACCTCTTTTAACAGCTGCAAATAGAACTAACAATAAGAGAGGGATAGTTTACCAGGACAATTCAAACTGAAAAACAAGTCTTCTTTGGCTTGTATCTTTTTTTCACGGAAAAATCACGAGATAAAATATTTGACCCAGTGTTTCTAGCTCGCGTTCAAGCACATTGAACCTGTGCTATTCATAGCTTTTTTTTCTCATTCTGTAGTGTGGTTCAACTAAGGAACAACGACGTTGAGTGTTTGGCTAACTTCTTTCCACAGGCGGAAAAAGGGTACATCATATTCACAAGCCAACTTTCATCAGAAAACAAAACGACAGAGGAAACCAAAACGTTAAGCGACATCATTAACCGTATCAGAACCGTTGTACTTGTTTTTAAGGTCGAATTAGAAAAATCAGTTGACAAATATCCATTAACTGAAATAAAAAAGGACTTTGTTCTTCGTTTCCCTGTTAATTAGCGCGGACCAGCTTCCCAAGCGAAATAAAATTGAAAGCATCTCCCCCTTAATCAACTTGTAGGCTCCAACCAACAAAGCAGTCAAAATATTTCATGTCTGCTCATTTGCAAACGTTGTAATAACTAGGTCGGGATCCACCCAGCAAATCTTTGCGTGAGGGAAGGGGAGGGGGGCGTTAAAGACGAGTGGATAAGCTTCAGGCAGGGGAATGGGGACATGCTTGGTCACGGTGTTTAAAAACTGTATTGACCAGCTTTAGCTCATTTAGAAAGGAATTCGATTGGTGATGAACAGTTTCCTCGACTGAGGACTTAAGAAACTAAGACGCAACGGTGCAGTTGTAATAATCTCAACGAAAGTAAACGTGAACTGCGAAATTACTTTAATTTTTTTCAAAGCAAATCAGCTTTCCGACGGAATTTGTGGCCTATAATCTAGCGTTCCCGAAGGAATTTTCTCTAAATCTTCCCATAAGCCCTTTCGAACTTTTGCTCGTAGTCAGCGCGAACCAGAGTTAGCTATTGAAAGCAAAAGTCAAAGCGAAGCCGTTGATTTTTTCGGAAACCATTGCATGAGAGCTAAAAACGTATGATGAATGTTTTTTGTCTTGAAAGGCAGGGATTGTTTTTCTGAGTTATACTCTACCCAACCTAGAAATGTTAGTTGAAGAGAATTACACCTTGGTCGCAGACAAGATAGTGAAAGTCTACGTGATCTCGAAGCTTGGAAATTAAAGGAAATCTGCTTGCTCAAATCCCCGGCGTGGTGGACCGAAAAACAGTCTTGACTAAACTTGTGCCATTCTCAGAAGGCTTTATTATTTCATCAGCTATTCCAATACCTTGAAACTCAATTTATATTCATACAGTCAGTTATTCTTTTATGTAATCTCGGATGAAAAACTACTAAAGCAAAATACGAGGGCTCAAAAATTGTAATTTTATTTTATGCTTTTGGACCCTCTTTACACTGATTCTATGCCGTTGTGTGATATATGTCACTGAAACGGTAACTCATATTTACACATGATTTACACAACGTCACTCCGTTAATGTATTCAGAACAGATGTAAATTTTCTGAGAAGTCATTTTCGCGCTTCTCCACTCGCGCGCAACTCGCATCTTTGCTTCCTCCCTTGAAAACAACAAATAAAGTCTAAACTATTCTATACAAGGCAAGTTCATGCCTTTGACATTTAGATTTTTTGCACTGAAGCATAGATTTTAAGGATAAATGGGATCTACTCGTCCTCATTGATTGTGATGGATACTTTCTTAGGATCCAGGATCCAGTCACTCCTAACCAATATGCCATTCACCTCTTGAATTTTCTGTAAGACAGATACAATTTAACTTAGGGGGATTAAACATCTCTACCTATTAGGCATTGCAAAATCAAGGCTAACAAATGAAAGTGGAAGCTATACAAGTGTAATTGCTGTTGAAAGATTTCAATATTTTTTTCCCTTTGAGATCCTGCTGATTTACGCAGATAAACTTTGTGTTTTCTGGACAATACTTGTTTATAACATCAGTAGCGCGCGTGCTTGCCCTATGTAAGCCGTACTGAACCGCTATGAACAAAATCTTTATTTACGCACGCCCGTGCGTGAATAAGATGACGTGAGCAGTTTTTGTTCATTGTCGCTCTGTTATAAAAGAATTTGCTCATGCTTTTAGCTGTGCGTATATCGAGTTATGGATGCACTTGGGAAGTTTGGAGAGCACTCAAAAAGCTGGAGTTGCTCCCGGCTGCGCCTCGAGCTACTCTTACGCATTTTTCGTGCTCTCCAAACTTCCCAAGTGCATCCATAACTCGATATACGCCCGCTAAGCATGAACAAATTCTTAAATTTAGAAACATGCATCTTGTTTCAATCAGATGCACATCCACACACTTTAAAATATCATATATTGTACATCGATAATGAAAACTTACTTTGTGTCCTGGATTTAGCCATTTTGATACGATACTCTTCTTCCTCCTGACTTCTTCCAGATCTTGGATCTGCTCGTCTTCGTTGACTCTGATGGATGCACTTTTCTAAAATTCAGATGTAAATCACTTTAATGGGAAATTCAATAAGTAAGACTGGTGATAACCATGGATTTCTTATTAAAACAAGTGGTTTAATCTCTAACGCAAGCAAATCGACCACATTGACAAACTTTTTAGACTTTTGAGCCTTTTGAGAAATAACTTACACGCATGCACTTTAAAGTCACCTCTAAATTGAGCCAACAAACACTTGACAGTTGCATCATTACAAAGGTTTAAGGGAAGTGGTCAGCCAGTCTGAGGTGGCGCCCAAACCCTGAAATCTCACAGCATCCATAAATAAGCGACACGAATGGTATGCATTCTCCTAATATCGAGTCAATCCAGAGTACATCGACAAAGTAAACATACTTTGTGTCCTGGTGTCAGGAATCTTGCTTGGAGCCTCTCCTTTTCCTCGTCTAAAGCTTTCAGAGTCTCCTCTCCTGACAATGGTACCAGCGGTATTGCCTGGATCTGCTCCTCAACACAAATACAAATCAATTTAATGGGAAATTTAACAAATGAAATGGATAAAGCTACGATTAACGACAAAACTAGTACTGCCTGGGAATTGGAGTTGAAGCTCAATCAAATGCACAATGACGCATCTCAAAAGACAATGCAGTGTTTATCGACAATGAAAACATACTCTGTATGCTGGTTCTAGGAGTTCTGCTAGGACCGTCTCCTTTTTCCCGGCTTTTGCTTGCAGAGTCCTCTCATCAATAAGTGATGTCAGCGGTATCATTGAATCTTGAATCTCCTCGTCAGGGTTCACGTTCATATATTCTTCATACTGTAACAGTATCTCCTCTAGAGAGTTCTCAGCACTGGACAGCGTTGCATGACTGCACACCAATATGAACATTGAAAGAGCATAGCGCATCATCTGCATACAACAGGTAAAAAAAAATTGAAACTCTTTAAAACTACAAGAAAAGAAATAAGATTTCCTATTTTGTTTTGTTTGGTTTCTGGTTGGTTTGTTTGTATGTTGGTTTGTTTGTATTAACGACAGTAGGTAATTGTCATTTTTCCTGAGCCGTTTTGGTCTGTAAAAGAGTATGTCCTGTGACCATTTTTGTTCTGGATTGTTATTACTAACTTCACTGTTAGTAATAGTAATTAAACTGAGTGGAGTACAATTTGGTATGAAATCTTTTGAGTCTTTTGAAATCGCGTGATTTCAAAATCAAACAATCGTGCCACGCGAGTTTCATTTTAAATCACAAGTATGTTTTTAGCCCAAAATTACACGATACGAAATCCAATTGCTTATTTTTTACATCCATTTTGACTTTGCAAAATTCAGCCACTCTATTACTGGATATTTTAAAAATATTTCATTAATCCAGTGCCGAGACAATATCAATTTTTAATTGAATCATCGCGATTGAATATCTTCGATTGCTCGTTTGCAAAGCAACGTGTTGGGTTTTAATCATCATTCGGGACGATTATCGACCAAGGAAATTTAAGCTTGAACATACCAGTTTAGAGCTATGCCAGTGGTGCTGCATTTTGTCCAAAAACTTGAGGTGATTCCTCAAGAAAAAAAAGAGTTGTCGAACAACTGTTTTAACTCCCACATCAAATTTTAATTTTCCCTTCTGTCAACAATACAATTCTTACAATGTTAGTTCAGAGAATTTACTGTTGGATCAACTAATTATCCCCAAATCGATATTTATCTTTATTCTCATCACTTATCTGGTTGATATTGTATTAATATTGTCGGGAAAAATTCTCTCACCCTGGGAGTTAAAGGGTTAACCAATGTCTGTTTCGAAAAGCTTAATAATAATGATAGGTCGCCGTGTTAGCAATATTGAGGAATCAGCTTAACGATTAGTAACAATTAATAATCAAAGAGAAGTCAAAAGCGTTCAATGTATTCGTGTCTTCTAATCCTCCAGAAATTTGAAAACAGTCTTTTATCAGCTTTGAGAAGACTGGTGTTGGCAGTGTTTTCAGGATTTCTAAATTGCTTCTCTTTAAGTGATTCTCGTGACCAGTACATGGTCACAAATAAAAAGATGCCAAAAAGAACAGGGATGTTTGTCTTTCATCTTGTTCCTTAAAGGTCTTGATACCAACTTTGCCTATTTCAATGTCTGGTATTTCGACTGCTCAGTTTTTATCCAGGTTAAACTGCTAATCACGATCTCTCCGACGATTTGACGATTCGAAACAATTCGATCAGTACAAAGTTAGTCGATGTAAAACTGAGATACAGCTTTATCATAGTAGTTTTCAGGATGCAGGAGTGGCTTTCTGCAAGTAAGACATCAGAACAAAACAACTTACCCTTCCACTGAACGCTGTCGCTTCTACCTCTAGCGGTAGTAGATGCAAAACAGATTTGGCAGAAAGGAAAAAACAGCTTTGTACGCTTGAGAAACCTTGTGACTCCTTGTGACATCAACGTGACAGGCTGCACTTATCTTTCACTCATTTAACCGAATTCAAAGAAAAAGTGAATTTGGCGATTAGATTTCGCACTTAGTTTTGCATTTCCATGGCCTGAGCCAGACCCACGAGCAGTGAGAACGGGCAAAGGAGCGGGGTTCTGTGAAGGGGTAGCGAGTGTCTCTTTCCGTCTCTCCCCTTGAAGAGTCTTCCCCGCTATCACCCATACCTCGTTTACGCTTCTTTCTCACCCCTACCGACAGACAGTTTCTCGGGCAGACTTCTCTGATGAGGTTAAAGAAAGCAGTTTGACCCATAAATTTCGATACTGTGGTACCCACAATCAAGATCGACTAAATCATTTGCTTTTAAGCTCGATATAAAGGGTTAGTTGTTTCGCAGAAGCAAAAAAATACAAGTAAGACAGTATCTGAAGACCTCGGGCGAGGTTTAGAACCATCAGCCGACATCGGAATTACGTAATAAAAAATAAAGTTTGTGTGAAACGTATGATTAGATTTATATGTTTCAGAGCGCTCGTGATTGTGTTAAACAACAGTCGACCAACAGTTGCGATTCATATAACCGACCCAATTTCTCATCTGACCGACCATCAAAGCGCGGTTAGGTTGTATTATTATGGATTCAACTCACTATCTCTTGCGATTGACCGAAAGCGTACAGTGAATTTTCGAAATCAGCGCGTGGGACATCATCAAGTTTCAGATTATTCAATAATCCTGTCAAGGTAAGGGTTATCAGCCTCAGCCATCGGTTTCAGCTGATAACCCACACCTCGACCTTGATGATTCTGGAGTATCACTAAAACCTAATCCAGTTAATGTTTATTATCTGTTAGAACACTAGCTAAGACCGACCCAACGGAGAGAGGAAAAAAAAAACAGACTTGATTTCTACCTGACTGCTCGTGGCAATAAAGTTTTCTGTGTGCGCGTGCTTTTGTTATCTTTTATTTCAATGAAGTCGTTAAAATCGAGCAAATTGTTGAATGCACATACATTTGCATTTTAACATCGACCAAACTTTGGATACTGGTGTTCCCGAGAGGCCAGCCAACCAAATAAGCAACACAACAGGAAAGAACGTCACAACAGCAACAAAAAATATTTTGAAAACATGTTATTATTTAGAACGAAAACACTGAGTTGCTGGAAACTGAAAAATACCAGGTCGCCGCAAACGGGCGAGTCTCTTTCCTGCCCTTGGAGACCAACTGGAAACGATCATGTTCCCTTCAAGCTGTTTGCAGGAATCAGTAGTGCGGTTGGTTCGCGGTTGAGCTGTAGAACGCACAAAATAAACGCGGTTGTAGAATGACGACACCAAATTCACCCCAAATAAATCTCCCGAATGTCTCAATCATATCCGGTACATCATTTGGTTTGAAAAATATTCTAAAGGTAAAGCTGGAAATAATCGTGACAAACTGTTATTTATTTCGATTTCAAAACTAGCCGATTACAATTTTCTATAACTAAAATATCTATTTATTCATTTGTATTTGAAGCGTACCTTGGTAATGAAAATTACTTTGAGCGATCATTCAAATTGACGTTGAATTATTCATTTATTTAAAAGCTTGATCATTTGTTTCTGTGTAACATAATATTTCGATCAATATTACTCGTCTTTTCTCCAAGCTGCATAAACGCAACACCAAATTGATTTGCTTTTGCGGGGGCTGTTTTGTCTCGATAAACATATTTAAAAACCATTGAATATAAATGTGCAGCGATTAAATTTTCTTTAGGCGGATTAGAACCAGATCTTGAAATTTTAGCGAACCCTGATATAAGGACTCCTTGTATAGAACATCACATGGAATTCACAGAAGCTCGATCACGCGGAGTTTGATCGCCACATACGAAAGGTTGTGATCTTCCCAACCATTCTGTTTGAATTAATAAATATAATTGTTATTATTGAACAAAATGTTGTACATTGTCTTTTTGACGGCCGTAAAATCACTAGTTATTCATGGAATGGCTAACGGTGTCAACAGTGTCCGTATTTATGTAAATATTTGATCTGTCGGTGCTTTCAACGTGAATTCGATAAACACAGCCGTCGAAAATATTTCCATACCTAAAGTAAACGATCTTAGTTTACAACTCGTTCCTACTTTACATTGCACTGATTCCCGAATCGAAGCTTTCTGTCGCCTCCGAATCGTTCAGAATGTCATCTCCCTCGACTCTCGTCATATTTTTAATCCTTTGCCGAAGAGCTATGAGCTGGCGTGCAAGATTTTTGTCTTGTAACTGTAGTTCTTGAAGTTCCTTACGTACCCATGTTATAGCGTTCTGTAGGTCCACTTGTCTTTCGGCGATGGTTGCTCCCTCACGCTGTATTACAGGAACTTTACTGCCTTTTTCGCTGCCAACTTTCTCACTGTTGATCACGCTGTCATTTAAAAATTCCCTCGTTTCTGGCTCTTCGATAAAATTAACACGGCGTTGTTGTTCGAGTTTCGCATCATCTGTTTCATTCAATCTGTTCATCTTGAAGAAGTTTAACACGCTCTGTTCTGGGTGAAAAGTAAAGTCCTTGGGATAGTGTCTTGGTGACCCGTCGAATGTTGCTCATCAAATCGTACTATTCCGTGTACGTTGTGAAATGTGCGCTATCGCCTCGGGTCAGTCTTTACTTCCTGCGAGAGTCACGAACTCTGAGTGATTAATGAGTTCGGTATGTTTTGATTTATTTCAAATGTAAATATTAAACTTCTACGAGAGGTCTTTGTTATTTTCCGCCAATCAAATAGTCGGAATGTTGTTAGCGTGCGTATTTTAAATATCATAATGTTCATTATCAGGAAAAAGTTTAAAGTACCATGCTCCATTCCTTTCATTAAATCGGATTTGCCAAACTGTTTACAAATAAGTGGAACGAAGAAAAATTAAATCATTGCGACCTTAGTCTGCCTTGTCGCAGCCTTGTTGGTTAGCGGTCATTGTAGAGGAGCGTGCGCAGCAATCCCCAAAATAAACATGGCGGACGGAGACGATCTTTACCTAAGTGGACTTGTGTGACTATTTCTAGTGTGTTAGCTTCCCTGGTCTAGGAAAAATGAAGTAATTTCTTTTGAAATGTATTTATTAAATCAGCTGATTTTATTTTTTAAATCAGCTGTCTTTTTGCATCATTTTTCTCAGGTTAAATATAGACGGTCTTCTTGTGTACTTTCCTTACGACTACATCTATCCTGAGCAGTATTCGT
The DNA here is from genome assembly GCF_964200805.1 of Pocillopora damicornis. Lineage (NCBI taxonomy): Eukaryota > Metazoa > Cnidaria > Anthozoa > Scleractinia > Pocilloporidae > Pocillopora > Pocillopora damicornis. The sequence goes on from NC_142676.1 coordinate 1,974,723, forward strand.
ATATGATGGAATTGAAAAGAACTCTTGATGCTAAGGTAGGTCATTTAAGATATTTTCGAGTTTATTTTCTAGCATACTGCGCTTGTAACCCCTATTATCATCGGTGAGGGTTTCACAGTTGAGTTACGTAACCAATTCGAACGTGCGGTTTTCGGTTCGAAGAACGCATATAGTGGTGTGTCGTGCAGCACGTGTTCATGTTTGAGGACCGAGACCAAGGTTTGCACACTTCCCCACAGGAGAAATGCCGAAGCCATTACCTGTCGCTTGCACACTGCCATTGCAAAAACAGCTGGGTGATGACCAAATGGAGCAAAACGGGATGAGGCTCAAACTATACCAGCTGATCTGGAAGAGATCATCAGGCTACAATTGCATTGCTGGGGTTTTGTTTTCAACATAGCCATTGTTAACAGGCACAGCCATTCTTTCATGAGAGAGATGGATTTTGACAGTTTTGAGATTGCTTCCTTTACTGTGAATGTATTAATGATACTCTGTAAGCTTAAGGAAGCTATAGTTATTGTAGCTTAGCATGTCTTCCTAATTTTATGTCAATTATTTTCAGGGTCACTGCCTTTTGGAAATGCCTTCTGGAACTGGGAAAACTATCTCATTGCTGTCCCTGATAGTTGCCTATATTTTGGTACATGTAATATTCTGGATTATTCTGTAATTACAGTGTTTCTGGTCTGTTTGAACCTATTGCTCTCTGAATACTTAAGTTTTCACACTTAAAGATTTTAAAAATAGTAGAATAGGTCTCACATTTATCCAATCCTTTTCCACAGTCCAAACCATTTGAGCTGTCAAAACTAATCTACTGTTCTCGTACTGTTCCAGAATTAGAAAAAGTAAGTGAACATGTCAATTAATTTCTAGCTGGAATTTGCTAGATCCTATACAACATGTTTGCCAAACTGGTGTTCACTCCCATGTTAAGTGTTATTTCCTGGGTTAAGACATCCTTGAGAGTCAGGTGTCTTGTGCAACCACAGAGCTGCTAATACATGTAAGTTTGAAAGTAAGGGCAGATGAGAAAAGTCGATGGCAACGTTATCAGTGACAGTATGTTGTTTTGTCAGATTAGACATAAGACTGGGTCCAAGGCATTTGTAGAGAACTGCACAAATCTTGAACCAAATTCTGAATGTGGAATCAATTCTCACATTTAAACCTACCTGTAACTGGCAAACTGTACATATAATTCCACCCAGAACTGGATGCATGTAGGAGGCATTGTTTGTAAAACTCATTAGGCTATATAGGGTATATGACAATTAAATAAAGATGTAGTGTTTAACTACAGGTTTTGGAAGAGTTGAAAGTTCTTTTGGAGTATTATGAAAAGGAAACAGGAAAAAAACCAAAACTGTTAGGGCTGGGACTCAGCTCAAGAAAGAATCTTTGCATTCATCCTGAGGCAAGTGCTACCTATTGTAGATGCATGGTTTTGTATTCTGTCAACTCTTTAATCCCAAGATCTGATTGTTAATTCTCCTCTTTAGCTACTACACATTTCTTTGTAAATTAGTTATGAGAATTTGGTATTAGATCAAGATAACAACTTTAACCTGACAAGTTTGAGTATTCTCATTACCTCTTTGCATGGATATTATAGGGAAAAGAACTCCCATGAGTGACCAAGACAGAATTTCTCCTTACAATATCAATACAATATCAACCAGATGAGTAATGAGAACAAAGAAAAATATAAATTTGGGGATGATTAGTTGATCCAATGTTAAATTCTCTGAACTAACATTATAAGAATTGTATGTTTGACAGTAAGGAGAATTACAAATTTGATCTGGAAGTTGAAGGTTTAAAGGGTTAATTCCATTTTTGTGTTTAATGGGGTGAAGCACTTATTTTCCGAGCCAAAAAAAAGCCTACTGCAATAGGGAACCCCTAAAGAAAGAACCTTGATTTTGTAAGAAAGTGTACCTCGTGCACTAATTTTTCAGTCCCTTGGTAGTAGTGTCATTAAATCAATAAGTAATTGTGACAGTGTGTATCATAAATACTTTTCCTTTTGACAGGTGAGTGCAGGAAGAGAAGGGAAGAAAGTGGATGGGAAATGTTTGAGTTTGACTGCATCATATATACGTCTAAGACACAAAGAGGACAAAACTGTTCCTGTTTGTGCATTTTATGAGGTAATGATCTTGTGGTGTAAAATGATGTTTATGTTGTACTAATAAATTGAAAAATCATGATGACACAGAAGTACAGTGCTTCTTTATTTTCCTTCCTTGGAGAGATTAAGGCCACAGTATAAAGCATCCTTGGACATCTGAAGGAAAATTTAAGAGGCTGTTTACATCATATGCTGACATCTTACAGTTACATGTACATCTAACAGTGACAGGGTTAGGAATAATCGCCCATTTTGGAGTCTGTGAACTGGATTTGGTGTAAACTTGTGAAATAGTACTGTACAGAGAAACCCAAGTAATCCTAAAGACCCCAAACAGTTATTAATGAACTTGACTATTAACAGTTGCCTTGAATTTCATTTTAGGATTTTGATGCTCATGGTAAAGAGGAAAAAATTCCTCCTGGAGTGTATAATTTGGTAAGGACTGTATCTACCAAATTAAGTGCATAAGTTTGTTATCTTTGACCTTCATACAGAGCAATGACTTGTTGAAATACTCTACAGCTCACTATGAGTTTCAATTTTGACTATTGAAAAAAGTATGCATGTTTTAGTTTTGAAATTCAATTTAATATGTGATCTTGGGGTTGTGAATCCTTCTATGATAGATAGACAAGATGGTATAAAATAATATGATAACTCTTGTTAAATTTGTTGTAGTTGTTCATGCCTGCTTCATTTAGTTTGGTTTGTAATCTTGGCTTAAGGGTGACCTGAAAGAATTTGGCAGAAAAAAGGGATGGTGTCCATATTTTTTGGCAAGATATACAGTAAGTGCACTGTTACTGAACTACAATCTAACTAAAATTATCTTGCAGGTTTTCTGTGTACACTTAGCTGCAACACTAAATTGGTGAATATGAATATTATGTTAGGAAGAAGTTAGTATAAAATCATCTGGAACTTAAGAATTGATGATATTCCATTTGATGGATTTTTTTAGATATATCATGCAAACATAGTTGTGTACAGCTATCATTACTTGCTGGATCCTAAAATTGCTGAACTAGTTTCAAAAGAACTGGAAAAAACATCAGTTGTTGTCTTTGACGAGGCTCATAATATTGGTAAGGAACTTAATAATTCTTACAAACAGTATTTGTAGACTCCTTTACAGCACAGTAATGGAAGTTAAGGGCTTCTTAATCAAATTTCATATTGATTTTATAAGTACAGCTGTCATTGGGTTGCTCTGGAGACACATGATCATCAGAAGAGCAAAACTGATGGGCCATGTTAGAAGTTTTATTGCTAGCAGTGTGAAATAAATTAAATGTTTTAAATGATCGCTACAAATTCTTATCAATCAATTTCATTGAAATAGTGCTGTTTAGGATATAAAGGAAATTTGGTGAAATTATATTTTGTTGTGAGAAGATGCTCAGTTATAAGACCTACCCCAAGTTCAATATAGTTTAAAGTGCACAGAGAGGCTTTAACTGAAAAATTGCTGCACCTCATGTAACCATAAAACTACAGTATTTCTTTTTCAAATAAAATCAATGACAATATTTTTTGATTTGTAGATAATGTATGCATTGAATCCCTGAGTGTGACAATTTCAAGAAGAACACTTGATAGAAGTCATGCTAATGTGGAAAACTTGGCTAGAACTGTTAAAAAGTGAGTATTTTTCAGTTTTCCTTACTCCTCCCTTGAAAGTATGGTTTTGGTTTGAATTCCCTATCCACCCCTCTCAAGTGCTACTTATCTAGAATCCCACAATTTGTACACTGCATATTGTAAATGTCAAACTTTTCTACAGTTTTTTTTGTCGTAATATGCTAAGCTTGATTTTCATTTTTGAACTTGCTTAGCCCTCCTCTTTTTTCGATCAAAGAGAATTTTATGTGGTAAATATTAGCTTCATGCTTTTTTGTCAAATTTGTTGGAGGGGTGCTTATTTTGGTGTTCAGAAGCATCAGCAGCAAATGTTTTAACTAAGGACTTGTTTCTGTAGTACTGACTTCTTCAGTGAGAAACAACTCTGAAACATCAGTATTGATCTGAAATAAATTTCAATCTTTGCTTTACTTTGTATTTATCTGAAAGGATTTATTTAACTTGGAAAGCAAACAATAAATGAAAGTAGGGGAAGTACTTCCTAGTAGAAAAGGTGCTGGTACCATTGATGTGCTCAAACAATTTTTTCTTGTAGGCTATCTTACTTATAGCTATTTATCAAAAAAAATCTCTGGAAAACACTTTTATTGTGAGAAGGCATTAATTGAAGGATTTTGTGGCACATATTTGTAAATTTGACATCCACATGAAGTCATTTGCAGTTGTATTCTTCTTAAGTCTGAAACAGAAGGATGCCAATCAACTGAGGGAGGAATACAGCCGACTTGTTCAAGGTACAGCAGGGGGTGGGGGGGGTGGGGCATAAACAAACTTATTACTCTAGCATGACCTTTTGTGTGGGAAAATCCTGTCACAGTCATCCATCCATTTTAATATGAATAAATTCCATTTAACCAAGAGACGAAAATGTTGCTGTAGAAGATATTACCCAGGTGAGGTCAAATGCCAAAATAAGGACCAAAAGATTACTAAAAGTGTACTTCCTCCAGTCAGTTTACAAACAGCCAAAGTACAGCAGATAGTTTACGGACAGAAGATGTGATTATGATGTTTGTTAACTTTTGTGATGGACACAGGTTTACGGGATGCAAGTGTTGCTAGGGAAACTGATGTGGTGCTGGCTAATCCAGGTACAGGCATACGTAAAATTTTTTTTTAACCTCATGACTAGTCTCTTAACTAATTGGTTTTGGTTTAACATACTGAAGCAATGATATTCAAAACATATAAATCTCTGACTGGTTTATATTCCATTGTAGTTACTAATTACAACTGTGGTAAAATCGATGCAGTCATTGTTAACATTAATTCAATTCCTTTTTTCTGTTTTTGTAGTTTTACCTGATGAAGTTCTGGAAGGTGATTTCAGCACTTGCATACCTTAGTTCTCCCTTTCTTTAATTGATCAAACTTTCTATTAATTAACCATATCTTTAAATTGAATATTTTGTTGTTTATGTTATGGAGATCTTAAGAGTCATTTGATATTTCTTTTTACCTAATGCCCTTCAGGGGAAAGAAATTATTTTGGGGACAATTTTTCCTTCAACACAGGGCTGTCATTTTCCTTAATTGCATACACCAGTACCTAACCCTTTAACTCCCAAGATCTCATTGATAATTCTGCTTACTGTCTGCCATACAGTTCTTGTGATGTTAGTTTGGAGAGTTTGGTATTGGATCAACTTATAATCTTCTACTTGGAATTATTCTTTATTCTCATTACTTGTCTGCTTGATATTGTATTGATATTGTAAGGAGAAATTCTTTCTTGGTCACTCATGGGAATTAAAGAGTTAAAAGAGGTATACATGTTTTCTTATTTTCCAACACAATTTTCATCATGGATCCAACTTCAAAAGACAAGTGGAAAACTCGTTTACAGACCAAAGACTAAATCACAACAAAGTCAAGTGTACATGTTCAGTGTACAGAATTTTTTTGAGGATGATTTTTTTGCTCTGACTGACATCTTTTTGTCATGTTTCTATTGTGTCAACAAACTCCATTACAATAAATTTCAATTGAATTAGATGAGCTAAAACATTCTTCACTTGTTTGAAAAATATTGACAATGTGATACATTTATCCATTAATATCCCAGGGAAATTATCAACAACATTTCTCTTTTTTTTTCTTACAGAGGCAGTACCTGGAAATATTAGACAAGCTGAACATTTTGTAAATTTTATGAGACGGTTTATTGAGTATTTAAAGGTTTGTTCCACTTTGCTCTTACCAAAGATCTTCAGGTCAATTAGTTTTATGCTGTTTATGTACCTCACATAAAGATATTTAAACAAGAACAAACAGATGCTTTAACTTCTTACATGTACCTCAAGACATTGTCCTTATTTGTTAAATGTTGTGATGAATTGTGCTGCGACTACCATATGAATATACCAGGCAAGGGTAAAGAAGATAAGACAGGGGGACAAAATTTTGGATTTTGTGAGTCATTTTATACATACAGTGTTATGAAGTAAAAGATGCTCAATTTTCTTGAATAAACCAAAGAAAAAATGTGGCTAAATGTAATGTCAAGCAAGATTGTTGCAGAATTAAATAATGTCTGAGTTGATTTGAGGTAAAATATTGGTGTCATGCTCAGAAGTTCACCATTTGTATTTTTTGTTTGTTTCCTATCACAGTGGCATGTTTTTCTATTATTTTTTCAGACAAGGCTAAGGACACAGCATGTTGTGCAACAAAGCCCTCCATCTTTTCTGCAGCATATTTTCCAACAAGTCTGTATTGAAAGAAAACCTCTCAGGTATTTTCAAGTAACCAATCACTTGGCTGATTGGTTGATCAGTCATTTGATTGGTTAGTCAGCCAGTCAATCAATCAATCAATTGATGCAATTGATTCTGTATATAAATTTACCCTTCACACCCAAATATCAGTATGCATATTCTCCATACTGTTCTCTATACATTTTCTAAGATGCTGATCAGGAGAATTTGTTTAATGACCAAGAGCTCATTTAGTTGGTGATCATTCCTTTATTCTCAGGACCTTATTGTGTGATTTAGGGTTGACAGGTTAAGGAGAAATTAGATGCCAGTGACTCTTAGGAGTCAAAGGGTTAAATTATTGTTAGTGAACAACCTTGATATTTTATTTTTGAAGATTCTGTGCAGAGCGGTTGAGTTCTCTGTTATACACACTGGAACTCCCTGATGTTCAAGACTATGGTCCTCTAACACTGATTGCCAACTTTGCTACCTTAGTCAGTACCTACAGCAAAGGTACAGCTCACTTATCTTTCTTGTATCATTATGTTATTATTCAAAGTTACACTGTCTTAAAATTCATACAGAATATGAAAGAAAACCTCAATTTGAAGCTGAGACTGTGCTAATAAAAGTTGTTAATCACTTTTCAAATAGTTCATCTTAAAGTTAAAGCTTCTGCGGAATCCATGAACTTAGCCCATAGTTGGCTGTAATCTCTTTGCAGAACATGTGCATGGCAAACTCTATACTGCGATGAATCATCATATTCATGTTGAAAACAATTCTGTTATTCATATTTTTTGTCTTGGGCTATTCTGTGATTTGGTTCCCTTTGTTTGCTTTTAAATTCAGTCCTTCATGTTTAAATCATCACAGAATGCCATACTCGTGCCATACTTGTGGGAGTAAGGGCTTCACAGAGTGCTACTGATGGAGCTTTATGTTTGATTTGTTTGTACAGGGTTCACATTGATCATTGAACCATTTGATGATCGTACACCAACCATACCAAATCCAATCCTACATTTCAGGCAAGTGATTCTCCAGTTTTCCTCTATTATGATCTGTTCTTTTAACTACAGCAATGCTTGATTCTATTCAGGCAATTTTCTGGTTTTCTTTTACAGTAAATTTTCAAACTGAGTCGGGAACAATCTTTATTTCACTTCAAGTTCATGAATACATTTTTGATCCCAGTCTTTCCTCTTCTTTCCCTCTTAGTTGTATGGATGCTTCCATTGCTATTAAACCTGTGTTTGACAGATTTCAGTCTGTTGTCATCACATCAGGGGTATGATATCACTCAATTTTCCTTTGATTAACAAGGTTTTTGCCTGTTGTTAGACATTGATTCAAGACCTGAGAAATGAGACAAGTGCAATTTTTAAATGAAATTTCAATAGTAAAATACAGATATCATAGCTTAGTTTGTAAAACTCAGTTTGTAATTATTGTTAATAGTGTTCTTTATTAGTGGCATTCAGACTTGTCTGAGTGACCATACCATGATAAAGGAGGTGTGTAATCTCATATATTTATGAACAAATCAGTGCTTTTCTTTCTGAATTGTTTTTATCTTCTCTTGACACCCCAGACTTTGTCACCAATAGACATGTATCCCAAGATTCTTGACTTCAGGCCGGTGACCATGGCAACATTCACAATGACACTTGCAAGAATTTGTCTGTGCCCCATGGTGAGTGAAGCATACTTTAAGTCGAAGACGTTCAGAAATAGAAAGGATGTCTTTTCCATAACTTCTGGATTGACTAAAGAAACAATTATTAATCTTTAGTCACTCCAAATCCAACTGGCATTTACATGCACAGTCAATAAGTTTCTATACTTTAATTCTAAATATGGTGACATATCCTTTTCTGCCTGAGCAGCCAAAGCTTTGGAACCACCCTGATAACTTGAGACAAATTTCTCCAAACAGTTTGGCTACATTTTCAAAAAGGAAGGTGAATAGAAGAATGAAAAAACATCAAGAATGGAATATTGATTTATGGAACTCTTTTCAGGTATAAGAAATGTATGGCTGACAGTGTGGAGAATTGATATTTGGGTCATGGGAGTGAATGGTTGAAGAGAGGTTCAACTGAAATATTTTGTTGATGTTTTTTATTTGCAGATTGTTGGCAGGGGAAACGATCAAGTAGCCATGACGACTAAGTTTGAAACAAGAGATGATATGTGTAGGTTTTCCAAGTGCAATCGTATGTTTTCACGTTCTCCTGTGAAGCTTAGAGCACAAATTGAAAGCTATGATACATAACGTTTTCCTTTTGATTCTCCGTTAGCTGTCATTCGTAACTATGGCAACCTCTTAGCTGAGATGTCAGCTGTGGTGCCCGATGGGATTGTTTGCTTTTTCGTCAGTTATCAGTACATGGTAAGGTAGCGTTTTCTCTTCAAGCAAGAAAATTATTCGTTCATTGCTTTTGCTCGCTTAAGAATATAAACAGATAAGACGTTAGGAGCTGTAGGAGGATTATGATGAAGTTTCGCCCAACGATGCAATTTTGTTTTGCCTCTTTATTTTTTTCTTGTTTAGAGTGACAACTCCTTATTCAAATAATTGTTCTTTTGCATGGAACAGTTCGTGTCATCAGCACCCGTGAAGCTTAAGGTTTCCCCTCATACAAAATATATATGTAGACCATTTTTTTTTCATTTGTTTGTCACTCTTTATATAATCGACGTTTGCATATTTTTTTTTCGCTTCATGCAGGAAGCAGTGGTGTCCATTTGGAATGACCAAGTAAGAAATTTGAGTATCATTTGATTTCCAGTCTTTGAAGGATAAACATTACATCAATTTACATGTGGATAATAACTTCACGGATTTTTGTTTTGTTTTAAGGGTATCATCAGCAACATTCAGAGAAATAAGCTGCTTTTCATTGAAACTCAAGATGCGGCAGAAACCAGTTTAGCTCTTCATAATTACCAGCGGGTGAGTTTCGTAGAATTTAGTCAAGGACAAAATTTTCATTGTGCCTTCATGCTTCATGTTTTCCTCTCTCGTTTTTTCAGGCTTGTGAAAATGGAAGGGGAGCCATATTGCTCTCTGTGGCCAGAGGAAAAGTTTCAGAGGGAATTGATTTTGGTAATCAAGTGTAGAAATGGAGCGGTTTTCAATCGGGTGTCGAAATAGTCGGAATAAAATCTGAATTTGCATTTTCTTGTTAACTTCTCTCTGTAAGTAGTCCACGAAACTCAAGTCACCGCCATTCAGCCATGTTTCTGTCATCTCTCAGAGTTCTCACTGTTCTCTTTGAGATATTTTTCATCGTTGTGACTGGCTTTTGTGACGACTTCGTTTTGGTTTTATGACACTCAATCGAAAAGAGCTCTAATTTAAAAATAGACCGTGTATAGAACTGCAGTTGTAATTTTAAAAGCACTTTGCATCTCTCATACTCAAAGAAGGTTGTCACAACCATTGTCAGCAGCCATCTCCAGGTCGCTTGTTTGGTCTCTTGTTAATAGCTTGGTTAACGGGACTTTAGTTCAATTCTTTGTTTCGTTTATTTCTGTGATATGTGTTCGAGAAATTTTAAATTGAATGTCGAAGGTAAACCTGGATTGCATTGGTTTGCTTTGCCACGCTCTATGATTGGTCCAGAAAACTCACGCCACTCTCTCAACCAATCAGGCGGCCATTCGTTTTCTCCCGCGCATTTTTTTCTTGGTAGTACTTATTTTCTCCTTGTGAGGTTAGCCTGTGTCCTAATTACCTGTTGGGATTATTTTGTTTATGGTTCTTACGCACTTAATCCGAGAGCGCTTGAAAGCTAAGGCTCTCATACTTACTGAATTCTTTTTCTTTTCACAGACCATCACTATGGCAGGGCCGTTATTATGTTTGGAATTCCATATGTTTACACTCAAAGTAGAATCCTAAAGGTCAGTGACAGGAACTTGTCGCATTTTAAAATTTTCGTTCTCCATTTTTACTTCCAAGCTAAACAGATCGCATTATTAAACTATGAATTTTGGACTCAAATAATGGTCTTATATTTGATATGATCCACTAGTGTCTAAGTTACAGTGAAACAGCCACATCTTAATTCATTCGGCTCGGCTCGTTTAATATGATATGTTTTTGTTAATAGGCGCGCCTTGAGTACCTCAGAGACCAGTTCAACATCAGAGAAAATGATTTCCTTACTTTCGATGCAATGAGACATGCTGCTCAGGTAGGAATCAAACAAAAAATAATTATCGCCTTCTACGACATATTCAGGTACCATTTAACTTCGAGAAAGTCAAGCAATAAAAATCGCCAACGTTCCAGGCACGGTAGAGACGGTTGTCAGCGAAACGGCTGCTGACCGCCTGCCGTTCTCTGCGCCCCCGTATTAACGAACCGAGATCCTGGAACGAGCTAAATTGCATGTGCAGTAGATTACTGCAATTATCCTGATCCATGAAAATCGAACGCTTGACTCATTTGCAAGACTTCAGCGATAAGTTTTTCTTATGGTTATACAAAGATCAGTTCAATCACCTCTATGCGGTAAATAATGATTTGATTTTGATAGAAAGATTCTGTCTTTAATTTTGGTTTGTAGAGGGTGGAATTGATGTATCGCATTAAACTGTTGTATTTCTTTGTTACTTTGGTACACTTATCTTTCATTTGCTTCTCTGATCTCTCAGTGTGTTGGCCGAGCCATCAGAGGAAAAACAGACTACGGCATCATGGTGTTTGCTGACAAGGTATGGGCTAGAAACTAATTTTTGAACTTCACGTGCCTTTTCCTCTAAGGTTTCCAGTCCTCTTCTCTGCATGAAAGGTACCATGTTACTCTCTGTTTCTCTGACAATGTGGCTGAAAATTATTATTATTACTATTATTATTATTTCTATTATTACTATTATTATTATTATAGTTATCATTATGTACCATTCATTTTTTGCAGAGATTTTTCAAAGTTGACAAAAGGGGAAAACTTCCCAAATGGATTCAGGTAAATTAAAGAAGAAACTTCATGAAATAGGGTTTAGATGTTACGACAGAATTGGTCAACAATCCTTTTGAAATTTATTCTTGCATTAAATGCTGTCTGAAGCAATTAAGAAGTGTCGAAAATAAACCATGATTGCTTCTGTTTTGCTCGCGCCATTTTTCATGGGACAAAGGTAAAAATCTTAACACCCCCCCAAGTAAAAATCTTAACGTTCCCCCGTCCCTCCCCACTAGAATCGGAGTCCGAATCCAGATCAAAGCTTTTTGAATACTTCAAGGCTAATTCCCTCTGACTGTATTGCAGGAGTACTTGAAGGAAGGAGTGTGCAATGTGTCTATCGATGAAGCAGTCCAGGTAGGGATGTGTACTGTTTGAAATATTTTAACAACCTTAATTTTTGTGTAGGCGTGTTTTTTTAAGGCGAGCGGAGGCGACCACGAAGGTCCTTGATCAATAAATTAGGTCGCCCTATGTGCAGAGAACTGAAGTCATTGTTTCTTTTTACTAGATCAGTAAGAGATTCTTGAGGCAGATGGCGCAACCGTTCGACCAGGTAATGTGGGAGTTTACAAAGGACGACGGCGACACCGTAAACAACGTAGATTAAACATTGAACTTATATGTTACCTACGAATCTCGCGATACTCTAAATTCATTTAGTTTGCTTCTCATTGTCAAAACTATCTCGAAACTGAATAAGGAACACAGCGTTAAATTAGAAATAGAAATTAAATAAATCAGCCGTCGTAGTTCACGATCTCCTGGCAACGTAGAGTTTGGTCATTTCACGTTGTTTTGCGGAGGACGCCAAGAAATTTACACAGATTTATAACGCACGTGCACGGCAACTGTTCTCCTCATTAAACTTTTTGTTTAGTGACGTTCCCGTTGCTGTTTCCGTCGTGGTTTTCTTAAACTCCCTATCGTCTTTTCCTAAAACCTAGAACGTATGGCGCTCGATGCAGCTAGTGAGCTATATCTTTTCACGGTTCTCTTACGAAAAGCATTCCTGTGCGAGAACTTAAATATTTGAATGTGACGAATAATAATCCAATCTTTTTCGATTATTCAAAGTTATTATTCAATAATAAGTGCAGCTTTCTTAAGAGTTTGATAGAAACGAGTAAGGCTTTTATAAAAGGCGGGAGCCCCATCGAAGGTTATTTCTTATACGAACCACAAAGGAAGGGACAATTGCACTAAATAGGAGAAGACAAAGTCGAGTTTTTCTGCGTTTCGTGCACGCTATTGGCGCTTCCCAAAGACAGAGCAAGGTCAAGACTTCTTTGTATGTAACCTACGTTAATGTGCAATTGTGCTGTTGCGAAGACTTATTCGTCCCCCATAGTTGATTGACTGTTTCTTTTCCCTTCAATCACAGGAGGATCAGCTTGGCCTCTCGCTTCTCACTGTTGAGCAAGTGGAGTCTGAGGAGTTCCAGAAAAGAATACTTCAATCAGCCGTTGCATGATTGGTTAAGAAAGTAGACCTACTTAAAGCTTAAGGCTGGTGTTTAAACGTAGACCATCACATTACTTCGTAGGTAGATCACGGTAGAGATATTTTCGCGAAGTGAGGTAGCACCAGAAAAAGATTACAGAGGGGATACTTAAAGATCTAAGGTTTGTCTGTTGCAATTCGACAGGGCCTAAAAAAACTCCCCTGGAAGTTAACACCATTTATAATTTTTCAAATTAAACAGGAAATTTGAAGTTTTCTTTCTGCTGGCCTTGTACTTGGAATTAAGCAGCCAACAGTGAGCAAACGTCTTCCAACAAGACATGTATTGTGTTAACTTACATGGTTGCGTTTATACTTTTTCCAGTAGCCATTTTTTGTTTTTGTTTTTTGGCCCTCTATAGAAAAGGTGGCAATTCATTCCGTTTGTAGTTTAAGTTTGTGTTAGAATCGTCAAACCTCGTTTTGTTGTTAGTATGGCTCTAATCGTATGTACATATTTATGGACTCGTCTTTGGTCTGATATCGAAATATGGATCATTATGTAACTTTGATATGTAAAGAAAATAAAAGTATTTTGTTTTAACCACATTATGATGACGTCTGTGATCTTTTACTAAGCAGACACGGCAGTACGGAGTCTTTTTGATAGATAAACTATGTAAATAAAGAAATTCCGTGTCTCTGAACAACCTCACTTTCAAAAGGAGGCCAATTGCTGAACGTTTCTTGTGAAAATGAGGTTTGTCTCTTTGATAAAAGAAAAATAAAATAATTTTCATATCAAAGCTTTGTACTTGGCCTCGTTTTAAAATAGAGGCTTAGATTATCGTGAGAGTGGCTTTTTCTGCCGTCTCTTTATTAGATTCATATCATTTCATTTGTCTGGCACCTTCTCTTCTCATGTGGGCGAAAAGACCATTGCAACCATTGTATTTATCGGAGACAAACCTATGACAGATCATCTCAAGTCCTGAGTAGATTTCATCTGTATTGTTTTGCCAATTAATCGCTGAAAATTATATATTGCTGCAAGCACTTTGGATCTCTAGTAATTTTGATTTTTAATGATCTTGGTTAATTTCCCAGGGAGGGGGGGAGATTCTCGAGCTACACCAGTTTTTCTTTCAAAAACATTCTTCTTGCATAGTACGTTAATTTCTTGCTGGAAAATAATTCCCTCTTTCTCTCCGTATGAAGTTGATTTTCTCAAACGCAAGGTAGGAAGGGTTTTGCATGGATTATTTTTCCTCTGCGCCTTTTATTATCCTTGAATTATAATTATAATATATATAATCCGCCCACAGTTTTTTGGTGCGTGCCATACACCGTGACTCGGGCAACCTTGCTTTCCTCGTTGAGGTTGCGTGTTTACCCTGTAAACACTTGACAACCACGCAACTTCGACAAACACGTGGCAAACTCCAGATTACGGTTTTTATGCGACATTTAGCTATCAAATAATTTATTTTTAGCCACAAATTTACTTGCTCGTTTTCAAGGACTTTCAACTGCTTTCTAAGGGTGTAAATAACATCCTATTTCCGCATACGACCATTCCGCGTCACGAAAGTACTAGAGAGAGTTTCTCGAATTTATTTCATCAGCTTGATCTGTGATTGGCTACTGAGCGACTGCGTCCCGTTGTCACTCGGCTCGATTGAGGACAGCTCGAGGCGTCTGCGAGGTCGATGAACGAACGCAATCATCGCTCTAATTTGTATTTTGGCGCTTTAGAGGGTGAATTTAACGATGTCAGACTCTGGCAACTTTCATGATCAAGAAGAAGAATCTGAAACAGCGGTAAGAATAATTCCTATTAAGACTGTCGTGCTTAAGTTCTCAAATATGAATTGAATAACAGACTTTCAAAATTTCAAGTGTTTTTATAAAGGGATACTGTCAATGTTACTATTTCAGGTTAATGCGGCTAAGCGAAGAGGGAGAGGAAGGAAGAGAACTCCTTCAAAATTTACTTCAAAGGTAACCCTAAACACGATCTTTTGAACGGTTTCTCTGGTAGTTTACGTTGTAGCGCATTGTATTGCATATTTGTTTACAATAGTGGCTGCGACTTGGTCGCGGTGGAGTTAGTTTGTCCGCGGATTTCCTTTTGAACGCGCACTGACCTAACAAGCTCTCTGTAATTCGCTCGGTATCAGTGGCAAAAGTTCTTCGATTTTCAATTTCAGGTGACAGTCGAACAAATAGACACCTAAAATTTCTATTAGAGGAAAACTGATGACAAGCCACATCCTGGTCAAAATAAATAGGTAGAAAGTTCGTCCCATCAGAGCTATAGATAAAAGAGATAATATAAGTAGTTTATTTGTAATAACTTTGCTATTAATCATTTGAATGACACGATTATTACAAAGGATAATATCAATAATAACAATAAAAAGAACTATTGGTGGTTTAAAGCAAGTTTGTTTTAAAAATTTGTCTGTCATCTGTTACGTTTGTAAATGAAATATGTCGATTACTGACAAGAGTAGATTTCGCCATACAAGGTGTTCACTGATTAAAAATACTGGAATCGCAGTGCATGCATGAGTTAGATGTACATATTTTACCAAATGTTTTACCAAGTCTTCCCTCCGGTCCACTAGCTAACCTAAACCTTCCCCACGTGAAGAAAGAGCCAAAAAGAGTTTGTAGGTTTGGCTAGTGGAGGCACAACCCTTTTTCTCTGAAGTGCCCCATGTGCACACCGCAATCATAGCATTTTGCTTAGCCACTGTAAGACGAAGAGCCACTTCTGGATTTAACAACATGGCAAATTTACCCCTCATGAATGGCTTTGTCCTTCAAGCAATTGTGCAGAAATTAAGTTTAACTTCAGGCCTAAATAATAAACTTTGCACAAAAAGATTTAATAGCCAGAATATTTCATGACTACTGAGGTTTTAAATTAAATTTTAAATTTTTCTGCTTATATTATCCCTGCTACAGTATGCGTGAAGATAACATTTTTATACTTATAATTTCATGATGTATTGTCCATATATATCAAACCAAAAGCATACATTGTGGAGGTGTGGTAGCCTCATAGTTAGTGCACTTGACTCTGGATCAGGTGGTCCAGGTTTGAGCCCTGGCCAGGGTCATTGTGTTGTGTTCTTAGGCAAGACACTTTACTCTCACAGTGCTTCTCTTCACCAAGGTGTACAAATGGGTACCAGCAAATGTGCTGGGGGTAACCCTGCGATGGACTAGCACCCCATCCAGGGGGGAGTAGCAATACTCCTAGCCGCTTCATGCTAAGAAACTGGAGCTAAGCACCGGCCCCATGGGCCACTTGGGCCTGTACAAAGGCTTACTTAAAAACATACATGACAAACTTCTGATGAAAACTTATCCCTGCAACCTCTCCATTTTTTTTCTTTTAAGAGCAAAAAGTCAAAGCAAAATAATGGAGAAAGCAAGGATGTCTTGGTAAGCATGATGACTACTTCTTTTGTTTGATAGGAGGGGTGCTTATCTGAAAGGGGGTGTGGATTGAAAGAAAAATGCTACGATTAGTTCAAGGACTTATCCCTTTCTCTCTTGGATCTCATTAATAATTCTCCTTACTGTCTGTCATATAGTTCTTCTGATGTTAGTTTGGAGAATTTGGTATTGGATCAACCAGTAATCCCCTTGATATTGGGTTGATTTTATCTTGGTCACCCATGCCAGTTCAAGGGTTATTGTATTAAAAAATTGGGAAATCCAATTTTTTTGTCCCGCAGAAGTACATGGATACAATTGTTGCCATGCCATACCACTGAGGTCATGTGAGAGATATCCTAACACTACAACTTGCTAGGATATGATTATCGGTGCAATGCTTTTGTAGTACCCTTGCAGTATGAAGTGTTTTCATCTTGTATTTCAATTATAAAGATCTTTTTTTAATCATGAATTACTAAACCCACTTTGCTGCTTATCACTTTAAGGTGCACACAGAAAACCTTAGCTTCACAGGCTGGGCCAATTAAGATATTGGATGTCAGTGCAATCCTTTCCTCTGTTATAATTAAGTTGATTAAATTGTGTCAATTTCTAGTGATGTTGATTGACAAGCATGATTAACAAAGACTCTGTTTACTGACCAAAAGCAGTCTGCAAGCAATTCTTATTAGAGCAAAGTTGGTGAGATTAGGCCCCATCCTAGCCTTCCAGATCTTTGTTTTACTTGAAATTATCAACGTATTTTTGTCCCCTCTACTTATGGGAAGTAATATCTTGCATCTTTGAAATGGCTGATGAAAATTTTCCTGTGCAGGTGACACCTCCATATACTGTGGCTCAACCTCCACATACAGTGCCTCAGCTACCGCAGATTGTTACAAACCCTTCACTGCCAGCATCTCAGCAGGCTAATTTATTACCTCATCTTATGCATATCACTCCTCAGCATGCAAAAACAGTTCCACAGCATTCACAGGCAGATCCACAGCCTTCAAATGTGGTATCTGAGCATCTGCGTACAGCTCTTGGTATCCCACCTTCAGAAACTCCAGGGGCAAGACCTCAGCCACCATATCCAGTACATACACACATAAATGCAGTAACCCAGCCTCAGCTTCTGAGTACAGTACCACAGCCACAGCACACAGTCCCTCAGCATCTGACAACGGGACTACTGTCCCCACCCACAGTACCTCAACCACTAGAATCTGGACTTCAGACTCCAAATACAGTACCACAGCATCTACAAACTGGGCTTCAGTCCCCACAAATCTTAACACAGCATTCAAATACCATACCTCAGCCTGTAGTTCATCAAGCTCCTTGTGCTGTTCCACAGCATTCACAAGTGCCACATCCATCTCCAGCTCATGGATCTATTGAAGGAGTAACACCACTTCCAACCTTTTTCCAATTTACTTTGCCTTCCAATCTGTATACTTCACCAGTGATTAACAGTGCTCTGCAAACTCCTCTTCAACAAGGTGTTCCCTCTGCCTTGACAGCCCCTCATTCATCCACCATGAGTATGCTTAGTGCTCTCCAGGATGACAAACTATCCTTGATCCTTCCAGTATTAGTGAGAATGGAGCATAAGATAGATCAGATTATGGCGATGATTGGAGCTAAATCAGCTGCTGGAGGAAATGGGCTGCAAATTGGAAACCAGTTGAATATGGCATTGATGGGAAACCAATCAAGTGTCCCAATGTCTGAAAGCCAGCCAACTGCCACCGTGGCTGACAACCAAACACGTGCAACCTCAGCACAGAAAAGCCACCAGCCAAACCAATCAAGTTTCCCTGGGATGGTAAAGCATTCAAACCCAGCTACAAGAGAAACCCAAAATAGGGCTGCAATGCTAAAGCAACCGAATGCAAAAATAATGAACACCAATCAGTCAAATACTATACCGGCAGCAACACCACTGAACACTCCTCTGCGACCCACCCTAACAAACAATACAGACAATAGATCTACCTCTCATTCTACAGATATAGAGGCCCCATCTAATGCTACTTCAGCGGAAGCCCATATGATTAATACTACGCCCGACAACGAGGAAAAGGTAGATTTTGAGATGGAATGCCAAGGAAGCGGTCTTAAACCACTACAATCAGGACCTCTCGACGTCTCAAAGTCACTTCGTGGGATCTCAGCTCGTCAACGAATACAGCTTGAAATGGCTAAAATAACCGAACAGACGTTACCGGAAGATCTAGACTTTCCCATATCACGTGACAACCTCATTGCCCTGCAGGTGAAGTCAAATTCCACAATGAATTTCGCTGTCCGATTGTTACGCGAGCTCTTCACGCCAGACGAACTATACGGCAGAAACATTTCTGGGGTCCGAGGAAAAGACCAAGTTGACCCCACCAGGGTAGAAATGATCAAGGACATATTGTTTAAAATTTATCGCACATCACCGGCAGACAAAGAACTACTGTGGAGGTATTGTCGTAAGGCGATGGATTCATTTTTACGGAAGATGCACCGCCCAGATCTCGTAGAAGAACAGAAATAAAACAAATCAACCTCACGCAACGATATGCAGTCATTTTCGTCGGAAAATACTTACTTAGAAATAATACAGTACAACAATTTTTGGATACGTATACGCTTCAGCTTGGCATACGTATTTTGGGTCTCTTTTGTATAGACCTAGAGCAATCTTCAGATAAGTGTCAATGGTATTACGCGGTTTCGGCGATTTCGTTTGTTTTGCTTCTCTTCGCACTCTTATTGGTCTAGAGAACTTGCACCTCCTCTCGACCAATCAGATGAGAAACTAAAAGCAATGGTGTCTTGGTCACCTGTGCTTTCCGCGCTTCAAAAAGTTGGTTTGTCTTACGTTGTTCTCATTGACTCTTAATAGAATTTCTCTTGCTTTGATCTGATTGGCTGGTACGATTCTCAATCGAAAAGCGCTCCAGATGTGGGAAAGCAGTAACTAGAATTTCTTTGTGAAACGGAATTAGTCTGGAAACTTTGTTTTTTTGTTTTGCGTATATCAAATGAATAAATCGGTTCTTACCCGAACTGCTGGTTTATAGGCACCCGTCCCAATATCCATTCTTTGTCGCATCACTAACTACATAAGCAAAATGCATTCTCCTCCCAGACTCCTAAAGCCGTGCTAACGCCGCGATATTTGCACAGGGAAATCTGAGTACAAGTCGAAGTCTCGCAGGTAAAGAATTGACTACTTCTTGAAACAAACAGAACTCAGCTACATAATTATTATTAGCGAAGTTATTCGATTGATGCCATCCAGAAAAATATCGAAGCTCTAATTGGAGAGTGTCGACATGGAAAGGAGTGAACCAGAGGTAAGCTGCGACCGAACTGTTCTCTGGGAGTCGGGAAAGACCTGCTTGTTTGTCACTAGCAGATAAACCTCTGCTATCAAAATATGCACAGAATAATAATAAAAACATAGTCCAAGACATAATAGAGTGACTATGAGACCTTGGAGGCAACGATATACTAAAGCGTGGTTTAATCTCAGTGGTAAAGAAGCCCCTTATACCCAAACAACTGGCCAGAGCTAAATTTTAGAAAAACCACAGTCCCCCTTTTTACAGTATGGTTAGCACACGTTAGCATCGATAGCAACTTAACGCTATTGGCTGTTCAAGCCAAGCTGGTACTGGTTTTAAGTAAAAAACACAAGAAGACACCATTTCAACACCAGCGCTTGTGTATTGTTATTCAATAGGCATTGATAATGTAAACACTGGTTTGTCAAAACATCAAGCGCACTTCATTCAAAGATCACCGGCACACACCATTTCACTCATTTACATCCAGTAAAATTAGTTAAAAACCTTCAATGTTTCTATAATTCAGTGCAGTCGTCATGTTATGTTAAGACCTGTTTGAATACGACATATGATATTACACACGTGTTTAAAGTCGATCTCTAGCTGCAAAAAAAGCTTTTTTTACTCCTGAAAGTCTCTTTTGTTCACTAAAGCGTAAAGGGCACATACTGGCTTGCCCACGGAACGTGTCTTCCTTGGCTTTACTCAACAATGAAACCCCTTCCACATCAGTTTTCTGCTATCCTATTTTAAGAAAAATAGCCTGCCATTGTAGCATTAACCATTCAAATTTATTTTAAAAAATCAGCTTGACTCCCTTAGCCAAAGACAAAACGCCACCTTAAGGCAGATCACCAAAATCGTAGCCAAAGGGAAACTACACTTGCCAATAGTGAAGTGTCTATCCAAAAGGCACGGTTAACACGCTGTTTAGACTGGATCCGCAAACAAGCAGCGTAAGGATTGGCATCCACTCTCCCTAATCCCTCTGTGTTGTGGGCCCCAGCCCTCTGTGAGTATATAGTATCAGTAAGAATTGTGATCGTCTGCTGTCATCTGTTGGTGTCAGGGTTATGGTAAATAACGTTCAGAACCTGTCCAACACCCTTAGTATGTCCTTCCCTGAAAAAGATCCTTGATCCTTGGCGAACATACTCTGGCTGTTTAATGAACCTGAACCGTATTTTTGCTCTTTGACCGGTCCTCAAGGATTCCTGTCAATGCAACACAAGGAATCTTCGTCAAGATTTTGGAAGTCGCAGGAACATCAGTAAAAAAACTAAGTTGGAAAGAATACCACGAGAAATTAAAAAAAAATCAATTATAATTGGTTTAGAGTTGCCGTCAGATACCAAGGAGCTTCTTATTAGAAAGCAAGTGAAACCGCTTTTACCACAAAAAAAAAAAAATTTCACACAAGGAATATTACCCTCGAGAGAGGTTTACATTTACTAGTCGAGCATAAAATATCACTGCATTTCAATTCGTACCTTGTTCATTTCCTCGATAACAGCCGTTTGAATAACATTTCTAATGTACACAGTAGCTTGAAAGCGTTTGCTTATTGATGTGGTGTGATAAAGAAGAAATACATCAGCCCAGAATCCAAAGCAGGAATGAGGCTTTTGAACGGGATCTGTTAGAACCATCCCCTAACGAACGTACAAATTAAGATGTTTAGTTAGCAAGGAGCACTAAAAGAAACTACATTCCATGACATTTTAAGAGACGTGAAAGCTGAAGCAATCTTGACAAAATCATATCAGTTTCTAGTCGTAGCTGTTCGAAATTTGAATGGAGACGCTTTTCAACACAGCACTATAAAACCAAAACCAAAGAAGAGACGACGGCAAAAAAGCTAAGAACTCCAAGAAGCCAATAAAAGCGAGAAAGGAAAAAAAAAAACGCCTCAGTGTTACTCAACCACGGAAAACGCACCTTTCGAATCTGATTGGCAAAGAGACTGGTGCACGTTTTCGGCCTTAGCACAAGAAGTAGCATGCAAGACCAAAGTGAAATCGAGTTAATTTCCAGACTCAGCTCTGGATAATTTTAACAAAACCAACTTTTTCCTACAGGAGCAAAAATTAAGAGTACATTGTCTAAAACTAATTTTTCGGGTCTTGTCAATATTTGGAGAAAAATTAGAGAAAGATTCATAAAAAGATAGATAACGTTCGAATACGGCTAGGAGTAATAAGATGGCGCATTTTGTGTTCTGAACTTACCTTTCTTAGTAAATTCCTGTCGATACCGCTGATCGCTACCGAAGCAGCCTGGCCTGCTCGTATCACCCTACAGGAGGCGCGGTTCCTTTTCACTGATAACACAGTCACTGGCTGAAAGTTACCACTCGTGGACGGACCGAGTAGAAGTTGATCTCCTTCGCGAAGTACTCCTCTAAAGAATCGAATTAAATACTTAAATCCATGATTAGACTTCATAACAACTGAGAACTTCGACATTGATTGCAACCCCCCTAGACGCAAAAATAAAACTCACACCGCGATGCTTAATCTATGCAAAACGGTTTTATGAACCGACAATCATGCGTGAGAATATTGAGACAACTGCTTTAATTTCCCAATGGTTAGTTGTGATGTGACGTTACAGATGGTAGAAACGGTAAGCTATCAAGCTTTTACTGAGGCCTAAAACGTTGACTAGACCACACCCACTGGTGATACACAAGACAAATAAAGGAACTTGACACACGAGGGACCTGATACTAGGTTGACCAATCCCAGCATTCTTTTGGGCGCCAGTGTTATCAATGTCGTTTATTACTGTTTACCTCTCTAAAGTGCCACCCACAACAGGCCCAGTCCCTGGAACATTGAATATTTCATCCACCTGGAAAATGAAAGCAGTTCAAAAATTAATGAGTAGGAAAAAAAATTCTTAAAATACATAATACAATGTATTTCTCTGATTATTGAGTAACCTTAAGTCCTAAGAATATTTGTGAACTTCTTTAACACAGTAAAGGAAGTGGAAAAGTTAAAGAATATACCTGTGGGTGAAATTAGCAGTCAAGCTGCCTGGTATTTCAGCAAACCAAAGTTTTTCTTTTTCACCAAATAAGAAGTTTGACCAACATACAGTTACTGTGATATAAGTTCATTAAATTGTAAGAAATTCCACCTCACTTTGAAGAGGTGGTACATGAGCCCCCTAAATCTCGGTTGCCATAGCCACGCCCTGATTCAGAAAGTCATAATACCTTGTCCAAGCATCTTAGTTGGTAGAAATGAGCGAAATAGTGAGCACGCGACAAACGGCGGGGGTCAGCGGCTGTTTCCTTCACCAGCACCACTTGTCGCTTGTCTACTCCTTTGCCTGTCTCGACTAACTATAGGCAAAACGAAACTTCCTCATACCTGGTATTCTGTCAATTCTTGGGATAGTCTCTCCTGGTCCATGGGTGATCGTGACGGAGGCACAAGGTTGAGAAATTTCTTGACAAGATTTAGATTTTCTCCAGTCACACAAGACACTGTAAAGATGGGAGTTACCCTAGGGATGAAAGATACTAGTATAAAAGCAATTTTCAACTTTTTTAAAAAAGTATTTGAAATTGAATTAGCTTGGATTATCTTCAATAAAAGATTAGTTTTTTAACATGCACCAGCCTCTCAGATGGAAAACTACAGTCGGATTCCGATAACTCAAACCACACGCCAACTAAAACTCGTGATTATTTTGCCGAAGCTTCAGGAAATTTAAATGGCCACTTGTATGACCTTTCAGCAGATCTCCTCTTTTCTTCATCTAATTCTCCAGATCGCCAGCAAAATAAGAGCGGCGGGGACGAAAAAAAAAAAAACATTTTAAAAATTACCCAAGGGGGCAGGGGTGGGAAGAGAAATTGCATTTACCTTGTGCTCCGCACTCCTTCTGGCGCGCACGCTTTACACTTCCAAATTCATTGCACAGAAAATATTTAAAACTGCCGTTTATTTTTAACAATTGTTCGCCGAAGGCGGAGAGAATATTGTTGAATAATCGTCTCGGGGATTATTCAACAATATTCACTGAATCTGAGGCGAATAGTTGTTTTAGTATGATTAGTCGGGTGCTTTCGTATTCTGTTGTAAATTCTGTTTTATAAAGAAAGCATTGAGTGTATTTTGTTATAATGGTGGTGATAAGTCGTATCAATATATGCAGGCTGTTTTAACAGATTAATTTAACTCAATAAGAAAAAACTTCACATCTTACTTTTAAAAAGTGTTCCGCCAAACTCAGTAACATCTTTTGTGCTCTTCGCAACTGAATTTTTTCCTATTTTTTTATCCTATATATCACTTCTTAACTTTTAACAAAACGTACAGCACTATCCACCGGATAGAGATTTATCCAATGGATAGCGTTATCCACCCTTCAAATAACCGGGGCCTGAGCAATCATACCAAAGGTAATTATGATTCCAAGATTACTACTTTGTGACAGTATGTCGATAATATTGATAAAAACAGCTGGGTTCATCTGAACTAATTAAGAGTTTGTTCCGTTGAAATAAAGAAAAACCACTAGTTTTTATTATAATCATATGCAGCGAACTAAGATAAGGAATAAGGAAAGCTGTAATCTTACTGATTCGAGTTGAAGTTAGTTGCAGCTGTAATAACATCGTCTTCAGTTTTGACAACCATTGGCACCTTATTACAGCCAGGAGATTTTAAAAGTCGATCAAGTACTCTGCACGTCCGTTCCATTGTTTTTGGTAAACAAACATCATTCTTGTTTAGTATTATAAAGGTTGGGACTTTCAATGCCATAACCAAGCCTAAGTGTTCTTTTGTAGTTCCAACTATACATAAAAAGTACAAAAATCAACTTAGTAAGTAAGAAGACAAGAGCGACTGTTTTTATCCTTCCCTCTGAAATCTTTACCAAGTTTGCGATGGAAGAACCTATAAAATTTTGTTTCCTCACGCAGTCCATCCCTCCATCCTCTCCACAAAACTTGACAGCTGACAGACAACTTACTAGGCCATTTGATATCAGTGCAAATAGGGACAACGATAAACACAGAATCTGCTTGTTTCGGAGAATCAGACCGTCAAAGTGTTCACTTAACGTTGGGGTAAATTTGGTTCAACATAAAATGATTTTGCTACCATTGTTTATCTCACACAACGACATAAAAGTCATCATGATCATTAATCATCATCATAAACTTTATTAATGTGCCTTGAATATCTAGCCGATGGGGTTAAAAACCCCTCTACTAATAGGGGACACTTAACATAGTTAATAACCTACTAACTGGTCTCTAATGAACTATTAAAAAAAGCCTAACAATATAATTAACAATATAATATAGTTAAAAACCTGTTAACTATCGACTAATGGGATGAATTATTAAAAAGAGAATAGATTGATACAATTGGAACAATTGTCGTCTTCTACCATTGCGCTCGAATCAAATTTACGGATGTGATTTTTAAAACTAAATAATGATGGGAGGGTTCTGATTTCGCTTGGTAGCTTATTCCACAACTTGGTAGCTTATTCCACAACTTTGGTCCCATCATTCATTTGTAACTTCAAATTTGTAACAATCTTTTTCAATTTCAGTTTGCCAAACGTCAACTGAGAAAAAAGTTGAGTTCACAGCCCTACTGAGACACGAGTCCTTTACCTATTCCAGCATTTCCAGCAATGACCAGCATGGCAAAATCTGGAGAATGACCAGTTAAACCAAAGATTGTTGTTCGTAAATACTTGTGATGCCCAGCTAAATCGATGAAAGTGATCAACTTGGTTGACTGCTCGCAGATGTCTTCTGCCGTTCGAGATTCGCTGTAGTTTACAACCTTGTAAACATAAAACATTTACAAAACTATAACTTGGTTCAAAGCCTGTGAAATATTGACAAATTAAAACCACCTTTCTAAACCTTCCCAAATATGATTACAACTGTATATGTAAAACATGAGTTACTTTTTTCTCTATTAACCCAAATTGTGAAGGTGGTTTTACATTTGATAGCATTCTTAAAAAGTTTTTTTTTACTGAAGTACCTAACAGGAAGGGTGCTTCTCGGAAGGATGGTGCTTATTAAGAAACTACTTAACTGTACTGATTCCATCGTAGTTGAAACCTTAAAAATTATGAATAGAGTGGCAATAGATATATGTTTTCCGTGTATCCCTTCCATTCAATAAAGAGAGGAAGGATGGGGAGCACTTATTCAAGGGAGGGCACTTATTAGAACATAGGTACTAAAGGAAGGAAATACAGTATTCAAAGCTTTCAATTTTTTATGAAAGTGCACCCAAAGGAAATCTTGTGGCTAACTTTCGATCTTTGCCTACCTCTCCCTTGCTGCTAAATCCAAGTATTTCATGGCTGATACTTGATGTTCGACCTGTTTGTATTTCATGAAGATGTCTGAAAAGGTTCAACCTTGCTCGTCCGCGGCCATTATCTAGCTCATCATGCGTCAAGACTCCAAGTAATGTGCTCTTTCCAGCATCAACATTCCCCAACACAGCAAGTCTTATGTCAATAAACTGAAAAGAAATTAGATAAATACACGAAAATTAGGGTGAATAAATGCAATTCTTTCTCTCTATAATACACTTTGAATTAAACAGCTGTGAAAATATGAAAGTCATATATTTGAACTGTGGATAGAGGTGAATATGAAAGTGATCTTCGCAGTTATGAACACTACTTAAACAGTAGTGAAAAGAAGGCCTGAAAAAAAAATTCAGGCCTGTATGGGATTTGAACCCATGACCTTTGCGATACTGGTGCAGTGCTCTACCAACTGAGCTAACAAGCCAACTGGGAGCTGGTCACTGTGTTGTTTCCAAATAAACCCGTGAAGTGGTGAACACTTTGATTTGTTAACTTTTTGAATTACTGATAATCAGCTATGATAGTTGATCAAAGTGTTAGGGTAATTCAGTGATATTGACTGAGTTGAAAACATAAATTGGCTACCATTAAGAGTTTCAAAGCTGACATTTCAAGCCTTAGCCCTATGTCATTTGCACTGATGAAGAGCAAACACTCAAAATGTCAGCTTTGAAAATCTTTACAGTGGTCAATTTACATTACAACTCAGTTGATAATACTAAATTTTCTTGCTATACTCTCTCACTGATGCAGCACCAGTCTCTTTAGAAACTTTCCCCCCTTTTATCAAAATGTTGTTTAGCTGAAACAGGAGTCTTATCACCACACAACAAATACAAAGTGCAGGGACAACATCATTTTTAGAAGTTCTGATTTCAAAATGCTCCCTGCCACCTTTAAATTTTGAAGTCAAGGTTTTCAACTTTATCCACCTTGATTTGGGCAAATATCCATCAGTACACAAATAGTCCTTCGTTAAATCAAAAAAAGGCCTGAATTTTAAAAATCCAATTTTCCTTCATAGATTCATTATGCTTACATTTGATGGGGTGTAAGTAAACAAGAGATTAAGAGAATGATAAAGAGATTGATGTCTGACAGCATGACAGTGGATGTTAACCCTTTCACTCCCAAGATCCAATTAGTAATTCTCCTTACTATCTGCCATACAATTCTTATCATGTTAGTTCAGAGAATTTGGTATTGGATCAACTAATAATCCCATGATTGATATTCTTCTCTATTCTCATCACCTGCCTGCTTGATATTGTATTGATATTGTAAGGAGAAATTCTGTCTTGGTCACTTGTGGGAGTGAAAGGGTTAAGATGAGAAAGAGGGATATATGTTTCCAACATGTCATTCCATTTTTATCACACATAGAAAACCAAGAACACAGGAACTATTTGGGGAATTTCACCATCCCAGGACAGTTCACACTGGATATTACAAAATGCAAATGTCAAAGTAATTCAACATTATTGGTAGTGTGCTAATTGTAGTCTGACTGGATTCTTCTTCTCCATGCAATAAAATTTCAAAAACATTTCCATTGTGATCAGTATGTCACAAAATCATTACATACCTGCTGATCATCTGGCACTCGTCTCACAAGAACTTCTGCAACCTTTCTGCCATGAACAATACCATCATCTTTCTTTAATAAAGCAGTATGAGCTCCAAGCTTTGATGCCATGACATTAAGTGTCTTCAGGGAAGACTCCAGCTCTTCCCCAGTCAAACCCACGCACATACCATTGTCTCCAACACCAATCTCATAAATTGCTTCTCCTTCACCTTCCTGTAACCGCCACTTCATCTGAGTGACAAGGTGCTCAAGACGAGAAGGAGATGGATTTACAAGCTTCAGCTGTCATATGAATAGCAGTAATTTGTATAAGTAACAATATGATTTTGAGTGCAATTTGGTGTTATAAAGCACAAGTAAATTTTCAAAGACAATAAAATAACACAAGCCCATGAGACGAGTGCAATTTGTTAGCTTTTAAAAATTTACAAGTGCTTATTTACACCAAATTGCACTTGAAATCATGTTGTTACTTGTTCATAATTTACATGAAAAATGCATCACAGAAAGTCAAGACACACAAAATTTTGGCTGTGCTTGAGCACTTTTTGTAATTTGCACTTATGTCACAACTTTGCACTCGCGTTAAATGATAAATGCACTTGTTTTTAACCAATCAAATGTGCATTAATTTTTCACGTATATTAGTAAATAAATAATAATAATTAATTTTAACCCTGAGACATTCACAAGGTGGTTCTGTATCCAATTTATCCCTGTCACATTAGAATTCTGAGTATGTTTCTTAGGTTATGGGAGCAATTTGGAGTTATGGGGGAAAAAACTGCATAGGGTTAGATGTAACCATTCTTGTGTGACACAAGGAAGGCTATTTCTAAAAAGTCTGGGTGGCTAGTTGCCCTGAAAAGCTGTTTTTTGTTTGCAAATAAACACTCAAGATATAGGCATCAATGGTTATAAAATTTAAGCGATGAAAGTATCAGGAAACAACACAGGAGGGACTAGTAGTGGAGCTCGCAGAGCGTAGCCCCATAATTATATAAAATAGTAGTAACCCATCAAGCCGAAAAAATTTGGATGTATGACCGTACGACTGTACAAGGTGCTACTTTTAACATGTGTGGTCAACTGCACTGCAGGCATGCCAACACCACGGCTTTGTTCAGTAGTCCAGTGGTCAGTGCACTGGGCTCCAAGTTGGACGACCCCGGTTCTAGTCTTGGCCAGGGCAAGGCGTTGTGCCCTTGAGACATACGGGAAAAAAATGCGAGCTCCGCTTTTAGGCTTGGCTAAATCTATATATTATTTACGGTAAAAACCTAACAGAATATTTCTATGATTAAATCGAATAATATCGCTTTGGTCTGATAAAGTTGTCAAGAAGATTACTGCATTAAACAGTGCATATCATTCATTCTCTTTTATCCCTTAGGCAGTTTAAGTTATTTTAAGCCAAGAGTAACATCTGATTGTGTTAAGTGTCATCACTTCTATGCTTGATATTGTATTGATATTGTAAAGAGAAATTCTGTCTTGGTCACTCATGGGAGTTAAAAGGTTAACTACTTTAAAGAGAAGTTTGTAGTTGCCAGAAGGAAGGATTATGAATCAGATCTTGGGAGTTAACGGGTACCAACTTTATTTCACGACGGTAATGTTAGAAACTCGATTCCCACCGACATTTTTTTTCAGTTGAATACTTAGAATTTTTTTCCTCGTTCAAGGAAACTCCTCAGAACAAAACTTAGATATTCCATCCAACTAAATCAACACCAGGGTCCAGGTGTTCCTCGACTTCAATTTCACTTTCTTGATAAATCTATCCTTCTCTCGGAAACATTCACCTCTCGCTCGAGCGGGCTTAAATTTAATATATTCAGACTAAGTCCCCAGCAATAATATTTTGCCACGAAGCACTATTTTGGAGATGGCGCATCCAGGTAAAATATTACATCATCATCATACTAAAAAGTAGCATCGAAAATTTCTAATGGCGAATTTCCTCGATAACAACTGCAACCGTTTCAGTTCTATTCCAACAGTGATGAACTCGAACGAGATGATGAAAACCGTTTACTATTTCCAAGCTTAGAATTTTTCCCGCTTGACAAGGAACCTCATCCAGTTTGAGACCCAGGTCAGAACCATGCTGAAGAACTCACCTTATACTCTACGTTTCCTTCCTCAACCTGCAAATCATCAAGCGCAGAATCATATTAAACTGAGGAAATCAAAACCTAAACGAAAATACCTACTAACCTCTGGAGGCAGGCAATCCGGCATTGAGGCCTGGGCTTTCGGTGTTCCGCTCCCTGATGGTGTTTCCAATGAATGGATGAAGGATTCCATTCTTGATGCAAAGGTATTGTTATCGGTGAAAATTCCCACATCGATACCATCAGGAACCGTCTAACGCTCTTGCCAGTACAACATTATTAGGCGGTTGATGTTGTTATTATTGTCGGATCAGTTCATCATTATGCCACCAGGCGACGGTGAAAAGGACCCGGATGTACGGTATACTGACGTCACAGAAGAAAGTGGAAAATCGGCGACTTATCAAGCACACAATTACCAAGGTTGCTGAGTCGACTATATCATACTTTTCGCCACATTTCGAGGCTTTATATCCGAAAACTTGCGTTGCACCATGAGCTGCAATATTGCATTGGTAAAATTTCACAGTAGTGCGGAATCCAGGGTAGCTCGGACATTTTTTTTTATTGATTTAAATTCAAAATAGAGAGCAATACTTCATTATCCCTGACGTTAAAATCAAAGTGAAGAGCAGAAGACTGTCAGTTCATTTTTATTTTGAAGACAACGAAAATGAAATTTTGCTCTCCATTTTGATTTTGGCGTCATGGATAAAGAATTTTTGCTGACATGACTAAGAAATGAAACTTAGAACAGCGAACGCATCCACAACTCAAAGCAGAGTTCAGAGACAAGCGCAAATAAAGTGAGTAAAAACGGGATTGAAATCGGTGACGAAATTTAAAACGCCAATGAAATGAAACGAAAGTGGCAGAGCCACCTGAGATAACGCAGGTCGAAGTCAAGCAAGATATATTAGGGTCGGTGGGAAGTGGTGGATATTTACCTCGCCGCTTCGTGGCTCGGTAAACATCCAGCACTGGCTGGATACTTCACTTCGGTAAATAGTTGTTAAGTAATCACCCTGCAATGTGAAGCACTCAGTTTCAAATGGCCCTCGCGCAAATTCGTAATGATTTTAAGGAGAAAACGAGTAAAGTGAAAGAAAATGCAGTTGCTCTAATAATCACCCGAGTATAATCATATTAAAACAATTGTTCTCCTCAGACTCTGTTATTATTGCCGTATAATCATTTAATAGTCTTATGCACGAAACTGTATCAGTCAAACAAGTCAAGCCAAGTAACAGAGTCGCCTCACTATGTTCAGTTAACAAATATTGACTTCAACCAATCGAAACAAGGAACTGTTATAAACAATAACCTCCTCTTTATGTTCCCAATATACAACGCAGAGGAATTTGCGGGAAAACTGCCCGGCCCAAAACTAAATTTGAGATGGTATGCACCAAACAATCCTTAAAACAACAGCTCCTTTTTTTCCATTTCGTATTTTTCACAACAACCAACTTACATTTCTTCCAAACTATTTAAAGAAAACAAAGAGGATGATGATGAAGTCAATAAATAGGCAAAATAATAAAGATCTCGTACTGAAAGCACTTTGGAAATGATAAGCCACGAGTTGGATCTGTATCAAAAATTCACGTTAAATAGTTACAGCAGAGTTAGTTTTGCTTTTCAGCGTACGCTCCCGTTTCATGCGACGCATAAAGGAATCCATTGCCTTGCGGCAGCACCTCCACACCATATCTCTGTCAGACGGTAATGTACGATAAACCTGGAAGACAATTTCTTTAATGATTTCCACTCTGTTCGGGTCGACTCTGTCTTTCCCTCTGGCTCCTGAAATGTTCTTCCCATCAAGTTCCTCCAAGGTAAACAATTCGCGCATCAGGCGCACGGCAAAATTCATCGTGGAGGTGGACTTTGCCTGCATCGCAATAATATTGTCACGTGAAATGGGAAAGTTTGAATTTTCAGGCAGCGTAAGCTCAGTTATTTTTGCCATTTTACGTTGAATCAGACGACCTTGAGCTGTCGATAAACCAGGATGCAAATTCGTCACGTTACACGAGGAAGTTAAACTGGAAGCTTCGACGCTAATAGATTCCATAGCAGTGTCTGTATCGCTGTTCTCCATCGCTCCGTCACTCGAGTGGGATTCAGTCAAGTTAACATTAGACCGCTTATAATTTGTTGTTGACGCAGTTGACTGGCTTTCTTTTGACTGAGATTTGATAGGTGCGCTCACCGCTTGGTCTCCCTTCGTAAAACATTTCTTTTGCTTTCCTGGCAAAGGTATATTCGAATGGTTAGCTAAGTTATCTGTATTTAACTGATTTACCATCGTAACAGTAGTGAAATGACTTTCCGTCTTTGATTCAATTGATTCGTTTCCTGTCGTGACAGAATTTGGGCCACTTTCGCACTGGTTGTCTATCAAGTTGGGATTATACTTGTTTTCTGTTTGCAGCCCATTTATTCCAACACTGGATTTAGCGCCGATAATCGCCATAATCTGATCTATCTTATGCTCCATTCTCACTAACACTGGAAGGATCAAAGCAAGTTTATCATCTTGAAGAGCACTAAGCATACTCATGGTGGATGAATGAGGAGATGTATGAGAAGACAGGACGCAAGGCTGGAGAGGCGCTTGGATAGCGCTGTTTAACAACGGTGAGGGAAACAGATTTGGAGGGAGAGTGAACTGGGCGAGTGAAGCTAAAGATGGGGTACTCTCCAATGGTCCAGAGTGCGGAAGTTGCTGCCCTGCCGGTTGCGGAGCCCGAAGAGTATTATTTGGAGCCTGAAGCACGGTTTGCAGAGTTTGGGGTGCTATTTGGAGCACGGTCTGTGGAAGCTGAAAGAGTGTCTGAGGAGGCTGAAGCGAAGCTTGTGAAGCCTGTAGCAGACTTTGTGGCGGTTGAAGCAAACTTTGTGTGGGCTGCAAAATTGTTTGAGAAGAGTGTGACACTGTGTGGGTAAGCTGTGGTGTAGTATTTAGAGGCCGCATAGAAACTTGTAGGGGCTGGGATGTAGTGATCTGTGATTGCATCAGCATTTGTGAAGACTGAGACACAGTTGGTTGAGTCTGATGAGCAGCTTCTTGGAGCTGCATTGATGCCTGTAAAGGTTGACTTGTTGGCAGCTGTGGCGCTGTTTTTACTGTTTGATCCCCCCCTGATAGTGGATGCAGTTTCTGTACCAACTGCATCAACTGAGGCAGTGTATGTAGTGGCTCACCGGCAGTTTCTGTAGGTTGCAATACTGTGTTCGTAGGCTGCAGAACTGTCTGTAGAGTATGAGATGGTGTTTGTTGCGAAAGAGATCCTTGTCTTGGAGGTAACTGCAGGGCAGGCTGTTCCTCTGCTGCTGTAGCCTAATCAAGGTAAATATTAACAATCAACAGTTAGAAACCTGTTGATGAGGGAAGAAATTGAAAAAAAAAAAAAAAGCTGGTCAGTTGAAAGCTCGGAAAGGAAATTAATTTTATTTTCACAGTGGGTTTGATGGATCTTGTAAATCTTTATCTTATCATACTAGGGGGAAGGGGAGAGTCCCTTCCCAGAAGCTCCTTGAACAAAGCAACAACCTAATTCCCAGAAGTTAGTCACTTACAGAACATAATATTGAACAACAGGGAGTAGAGTTTTCAGCTCTTGTAACCACTGAGCTGTAAATCTCTGAGGTATCACTGGGGTTTTTTCAAAGGAGGTTCACAGTTACCAATTTCTGCTCAGCTTGAGTGAAGTAGCTTATGATGCTGTTACTCCTTGTGTATCAAGGGGCTACAATTCAAGAAACCAACAAGGACCAGCAAACACTGGAAACGAATTTTTTCCCTGTAGACAAGGGGAGGTGGCGCCTTTTCCTAAACCTGAATTATGATATTTGTATGAAAAATCATCTCGCAACAGTAGGGATCGCAGCACCCCAGTTCTTTGGCATTGTCATATCTGGTTCTCTGACACCCTAACAAATACCCCATTATCCTCTTTTTCACTTCTCTTTCTTTGGACAATTTTGGAAAGAACGTGTCTGGTCACATGACTTGCATATTACACAACTTGGTTTTTAAGGTTTTCCTTCCAAGGTTTCTTTTGAGTATTTCCTAAAAAAAAAACTCTACAATTTAGGCTTTGTTTTTATTCTCTTTCTTCAATCTGTGTCACCTTTGAAACTTTTGAACATTGCACTGGCAGCCAGGAAGAGACAGGAAACTTGAATTAATCTTAAGGTTTTTAAGATTAACTTTCAAATGCATTGCCTCTAAGAGCTATAGGCAATGAATTTCATTGTAAGTTGAAAGTTTAACCATGATCCACCATTAGAGGGGAATAAGTATGTCATCTAAAGAGAGTATCTTATTTAACCCTTTAACTCCCAAGATCTGATTGTTAATTCTCCTCTCTAGTTGCTATATATTTCCTTGTAAATTAGTTACAAGAATTTGGTGTTAGATCAAGAAAACAACTTCTACATGACACATTTGAGTATTCTCATTACTTGTTTGCTGGATACTGCATGGATATCATAGGGGGAAGTTACTTGTTAATCGCATCTGGAAGTTAAGGGGTTAAACACAATTTCCCAGACCAGCTGTTTCACCTGCCACTAAGAGTGCTTTAAAGTAGTCTGAAATATTTGGTACATTTGAAAGAAAATGTGCTACATTGGATTATTCCAGATAAGCAAATGCACTTATTATAGCTTACCATTTACACCCTTACATTAGAGTTCACATTCTCTACACTGTCCTTTTTACATTTCCTATGGTACTGACCAGGAGAATTTGTTTGATAATCAAGAGTGTTTTAACCTGGTGATCAATTCCTTTATTCTCATGACCTTTACATTATATTCACGCTGGATAATGAAAGGAGAAATTAGAACCCATTTGTTCCTAGGATTAAATCTTTAACAGCCAAACTAAGAACACAAAAATTGCAAACCCATGGTGACAGAAAAATCCTGCCCTCTTTTACCATCAGTGGCCAGTCAGTTAGAGGTAAGAGGAATTTCAAAACTGAAAGAGAGGAATTGGAGGATTTCAATAAATTCTCTCAATCATTCTGGTCCATACAGTGATTATACCTACCAACTTTTTCAGAATCAAAGAGGGGAAAATTTTCTTTTGAAATTGGGGATATTCTATAAAGGACTTGGTCATGTTACAAGACGCCTGAAGATTTTTAAGGACACTCCATAGATTTTGGCACAGAAAATGTGCATATCATGTCTGTAATGTGCAAGTTTTTTCCTTGGGCAGCAAGTGTGAGCTGGTGAGAGATCACAGATTCTGATCCCTACAGGTTGCATACTCACACTTCTGAGGTGAGATTTGATGGCATAAGATATTTTAAGTAATAAAAGCATAAAAGATAATAAGTCACTTGTTAAGACATTGAGGGAGACAACTATCTGTTGAGTGACTTATCTAACAAACCTGCAAACTCAGAAAGGTCTTAAAAGGGAAGGTGAAGAATGATCACGAAGAAACAAAATAAAAGAAAATTTGAGACTGTTTGGGCCAACATAAAACTGACAGCAGTGGCAGCTTCTCAGACTTGTACAAGGCTCAGTGATACCACATTTCCTCAAATAGGGCCCCAGGTGCTTATTTATAATTTTGGCCAATAAAGGAGGGGTGCTTACGGGAAAGAACGTGCTTAATTGAGGGGGCACTTATTAAGTAATCATGAACTTTACTGATTCAGTTACAGTTCAAGCTTAAAAATTTTCAAATAAAGTGGCAATAGAAACAGGATCTCTTATTTGAGCATGGGCACTTATTCAATGAAATTCAGTAATAATGTTGAGGAGAATATTCCCCTTGTTAATTTACTGAAGTGGAACCACAGTACCCATGCATTTGGCACGAAATATTACTAACTAGATTAAATAATGGCAGCTAAGTTTGATTTGTTGATTTATGTTTTATGAGGACGCAGAACAAAAACGATGAGATTTCCGCACGGCACTGTATCTTGTTATGCATACAGTTCTTGGAAAAAGAAGACATTAATGGCTTTGTTTTGTAATAGTACAGGGCTGTGTGGAAATCTTAGACCGAACATAAAATTAAGCTCTACGAAGAAAATTAGTTTAGAATAGTGGCTGCGTGCCCACACGGTTAAAATATTGAAGAAAGTGAACTGAAAAAATAACATTTATATACACATTCTAGTTCTAAACAACAACAATAATTGATATTTGAGAAAGGATGTTTATAACAAATTAATTGGGGAAGAAAAAAGGCAATAAGTAACACTTTTTGTTACTCGTACGTAATATAAGGTCTAGTTAAAAGACATCCCGCAAAATCGCAAAGCAGAACTTTTAAAATGGCGCCCAAATATGACTGCGGCGACAGCAAATCGAGACAAACCCTCACAAGGTGATTCTTCCCGTGTAAATTATTTTTTCTTAACAAAAATCAAATTCGAAATGTATATTTTACGAGCAGAGCTTACGTAGGATCGGAGAAATATGCAATTAAATATCGTGAAGGAAAATTAGGTGAGCGGGAAACATTAAATTGGATGCAACGCGATGCGAGCGCACCGGTGATTTGTGACTACAACAAAACCGCGTTCGCTGCATTATTGATTTGAGGCTGTTTTATCTCTCTAAGCATTTAAAAAAGCATTGCAAACCTGAGTAATCGATTTTCTAGGTCTCCTTTTTCTCGTCTTCTCTCTCAGCTTTCCAGAAACTTTTCGCTCCTGCGGAAATACGAGAAGGTTTAAATTCACGCTTTCGTGTACTTTCCTTAGGACTATTGCAAAGCTGAGAAGCAAAGTAGTTCGATAAAATGAAATTTTACGCAAAATGCTTTCCTTCTTGGCTTTTAAATAAATTATATTGAAAGATATCTCACCGTATTATTGTCCTTTAGTTCTTGATTGTCATTTGATTCCCACATAACTGTAGATTGGGAACTCGTTGGAAGAGTTTTCGAAACGAGACGTTAATCGAGAATTGCGTTTGACTTTCGTTTACGAGCGAGCACTCAATTGTGAGTGACAGGTTAAATTCAAACAGTACCCAATCATGTTGATTTATCTCGCATACTCAAATTAGCCTCTAAGATTACCAGACCGCGACCGCAAACTTCCTAATATGAACGGTCTTGGAAAAAAAAAAGATGAAATTAAGCAACAATTCCAGAATTGAAATAACGAATTATTGTATAATTATGGTATCTGACGATACAGATGATGGATAGAACCGGTTACCTCGAAAGAAAGGGTTATTTCTTCATCATAGCAACTTGAAACTGTTATTCTGTATTCTATTTTTAGCTGGCCTGTTCCAGGTGGGTTCGGTTAGTAATTTGGAGCGCGATAGGAAACGAAAGCAGCTGAGGAGTGAGCTAAGTTTGGCTAGGGTAATCTGTTTCTACTGAACGTATGTGGAATCTTGACGCGGCTTACAATCAGATAGCATCAACCCTAACTCCGAGTTTCGTTATCATGTTTGGTTCAACAAATAGTCAATGATTATTCATGAGCCTTCGACTTTTACTCAGATTTTCAAAAAAAAGAGATACATCTACAGAAAAAGAGACATTACAGTAAAATGCAATTTGCCTCAGAATTGCTAGTCTAGACAAATAAAGCTAAAATTGTTATATCTGTCGGTACTTGCTCCACGACCCTCTTGTCCTGAATTGGACTGTTTTCTTTATTTAGTCATAGTTCCTGTCTATGTAAGTTGTGTATCCTCCAGCTTGGAAGAGAAGAATGAACACTATTACTGTTGGTACCTCGTACCAATTTTCTTAAGTATGTCAGTCATTCATCGCAATCGAGTGTTGCGTTTTCCGTTTAACATTTCGCTTAGGTCATAGTAGAAAATTATTTAGGTATTGGTCGCGACAAGTTTGAGCAAGTTTGTGTGGGAGAGTGCATGTTATGTTCGCTTAACATCTCGGAGATTATACGACGCTGGAACTTATGTAATGTGTCTCAGGAGGGGCGACTTTAGGAACAGCAGAGGAACAGAATAACAGAGATGGTTAGTATTTAAGCTCGTCAAAGAAATAGCGGGGAAAGACGTTTTTCGTCTGAGTCCCCATGAGAAATCGAACCTCAGACCTTCGGATTCCGCGCTCCTATGCTCTACCACTGAGCCACAGACTCTATAGAACTATGGTGGACTTTGGAACAGCTCTGAAAATTAGGAAAAAACAAGACACACACAAGTGTAACCCCTAAGGTTATGCTGAATAATGATATGTCTTGTCAGGAAGTCTAAATACCAAGATAACGAGGTTATTGACCACATATGTTACGATCAACTACTACGACTACTCATTTGGGTTTAAAATTGGGGTCTCGAAAAGCCATTTCCTGCGTTTTTCGCAGAGCATTTTCAGTATATCTGTAAAGTACGAGGGAAAATGTATTAGTAAGTGGGAACATGGACTGATTTTTCATTGCTGCACCAAAAAATACTGAGGCTGATCATTATAACCTCTCGCGACGTCTAAATATAACCTCTTACGACATTTAACCTTTAAAGAGAAAGTAACTCTCAACGAAAAGAAGGTACAATCGTATTATTCAGCTTAGGCTTATTCCGCTTACATTAGAAACGTCTTAAGTGTTTGGGATTTTGGTTTGACAGCAACAAGTCTACAGTCGAATGAATTGGTCGTGAAATCGAAGGGCTGGTTTCCAAACTTCTCTCCCAATAGCTCAATTCTCTCTTGGGTTACAAGGTGTAGATCGAAAACTCCATGTGTAGTACCCACAAGCCACTGTAGAAGGCTTTCCACACTGAGATAGAAATCCCTCGTATATTTGGGATAATAGCTCTTCTTGCTCTTCTAAAAGAAGATGTCAACTTCTCAAAAAATCTGAATAATTAACCAATGTGATAAGCGGCCGAACATTAAAATACAATAATGCTCCATTAGCGCTTATACTAAACGCTCAAACACATCTAATGGTCTAACAATTCATGGGCGGTATTACGATAATGACACAATTCGTATGCATGTATATAAGTATTTTATGCCGGGTGAAACCACCAACTTTGTCGGATCAATTTTCAAATTGTGTTAATATAAACAGGTCAGTGAAAACTGGTCTGTAATAATGTTCATCTTGAGAAAATTACCTCCCCTCCCCCCTCCCAAGAAAAACCTCAAATTTTAACTCCCCCCCTCACTACTATCAAATATACCGAGTAAAAGAGCAAGTATTTGTCAGTGATGTAAAGTTTTTTCTTAGAAATATTCCGTTAGATTCAGACTTGTCTGACACAAATAAGTAGTCGTAGTGGTTGATCGTGACATAAGTGGCATATGACGATTGTGAGATGCAGTTGATAACTTTCGAGAAACTGTAGGAGCCAACAAAACCCATAAAATCGCTTGCAGTTGTTGTCCTCATAAGTGCTCACACGCGCAATAAGTTTTAAAGAGTGAATATGCATACTAATCCAGCTGTTATCGACCAAAAAAAAAATTGTCCAAATTAATGATAAAAGCATGAAACTTTGCCACAACATTCATGACCCTAAGACTAACATTTTCTGATATAGGGCCAATCCAAATTAACTTCTGGTGACGAGAACCACAGATATCAGAAATTCGCTAACATGGAAACGCGGCTAAGAATAAAAAAAAAATCCTCTTTAACAACATTGCTTGGGGAAATTTGCGACAAAAGCCTTCAAACATAACAACCGAGTCATTTTCTGTCTATTCGTATTCATCTTATGCTATTACGTGACTACCCTCTATAGTATTTATCATAATGTTTGGCTTCCCTGTGGTTAAATGTTAAATATACCTGTTTACGTAATTTTCTGAATAACGATTGGTAAAACCTGTTTACCTTAGAAATATAAAGATTATGTCTCTGGTTGACTTGACATTCTCCTCCTTTACTTTAGTAAAATTAATTAGCTATTATGAATAAGCTTTGGTTGACAGATTTGGGATACCTGTGGTAAATTGTTCAGCTAAACTTCTCTGAACGGCGCTTTAGGTGAAATCCTAAAATGTTCTCCTATCTAACCAAAATTCAACAAACGATTGATGTAATGCCTAATTCTTAGTCGATCTACTCTAGTCGTTAGTGACACCGTTGTAAATAGTTATGGCTGTTGGCAGTTGCCGCCACAGTTGCACAAACCAGTGCATGCCAAATAAGCCTTTAAGTTCTTGCATTGTCCTCTACATGAGGCTATGCATCCGCATCGAATAAGTTCGTGACAAGATTCCTTTGCTTGCAGTAGAGCTTTCTAGAATGGTAACCATGAGTCGTTGAGCTGCCGCCACCCCTGTCTGATGGGCTTGGAAGCACTGGCTGACAAAGGAAGGCCCCATACGTAGGCTGAATAGCCTAACCAAGTACATGGACCACGAGGCGAGTATCTGCCTCTTCATGCATGCAAGGCACAAGTAATCTCATCTACCCTCGGGGTAAGAGCATTTCCTGTTCGTGCGCATCTTGTGCACGGGCAGGAGAATGCTAATGTTATAGGGGACGAAGGAGGCGCAGTTGATCTCACAGAGAATCCATCAGCTTTGAGAAGATGGATGGTGGCCGGTCCTGAGCTCTCCAGGATG
The DNA here is from genome assembly GCF_964200805.1 of Pocillopora damicornis. Taxonomy (NCBI): domain Eukaryota; kingdom Metazoa; phylum Cnidaria; class Anthozoa; order Scleractinia; family Pocilloporidae; genus Pocillopora; species Pocillopora damicornis. Next base: position 2,015,054 of record NC_142676.1, read on the forward strand.
AATCAAGAGTTCGAAGGTAGCAACAATCAAACAGAGGAAAATGACCATCATGAGCAGAAGTCAGGTATCCAGAAAGCATTAAGACGGACTGAATACACTATCTTCATTCAAGAACTTGGCAACCCGTTCCCTAGAGGGAGGAGGAAACCTGATGACGATTCATATCTGGGATATTATGGTTGATACGGTGGTAAAAACTGTTCGCAGTGTTACAAAAATTGGTGAGTAACAGTTCAATTAGTTTGCCAATGAGCGGTTTGTCACAAACTTTCAAGAAGAATAATCTTCCCACTTTCACGTCGACGAAAAGGGAGACCGTGAAAGACGAAAGTAGAAGTTTTGAGGGATGACTGTGTCTTATTTTTGCAACTTCACATAGCTTGTCAGATTCGTGATGGAAACACGGAAGATTTCTTCAAGTATGAGAACCAACCATGGCCGCCACCTCTTTCGCAGCTTTGTCAGCTTAGAGGAGGACAGAAGGCAGACTTGGCGCTGTGTTTACCCAGCACATCAGCAGAGATCGCGACTCAACCAGTCGCTGATGTAGTTATTCTTGATGGAACTGCTATTGTGCAGATGCTACAGCCAAGAACAGCACGCACGTTTGATGAATACTTAAGTACCGTGTACGCCCCTTACATCCTAAAACACCTGGAAACGGCGAGAAGGGCTGATTTAATCTGGGATGTCTATCAGGATGATTTAATGAAGAGATCATTGCGAGAAAAGAGAGGCTCTGGACAAAGGTGCAATATGCTCGCATCAACAAGAATTCCTGCTGACTAGAAAGGCTTTCTGCGAGTGGTTTAATCACAAATATTTATATTCATATTATTTAAGGTGGTTTCACTGAAGGTTCTCGAGGGTCAGAGCACCTACTCTATCTATGATGAGGGTATCCTATCGAGTACTGAAAGAACGGAGATGAGCTTACTTGCGCCTTGCACACATGAAGAGGAAGATAGTGGCCTTACGGTCTATGTATTCGATACAACCTCAAGGGGACACTGATGAAATAGAATTAGAAACAACGATACAGATGTTGTATTTACTATTTCAGTGGCTAGCACTCTTCCAAGAGATGAACTCTGGATCACCTTTGGGTCTGGAAAGAATGTACAGAATATCCTTGCACTTACCATAACAATGTCCCTGGGTCCTGATAAAGCCTCGACCCTACCAATGTTCCATGCACCAACTGGGTGTGATACTGTTTCGTCTTTTAGAGGGCGTGGAAAGAAAACGGCTTGGGATGTGTGGAACTTGTTTTCTCAACTGACACCAGTGCTAAAAGTCCTCAAAGCATCACCCCAAGAGATCACAGAGGAGTGCATGGCTGTGCTTGAGAGGTTTGTTGTCCTTATATATGACCGTAAAGCAGCCTTACGAAAGTAAACGAGGAGCAATAAAAGCTCTTTTCAAAGAGGTCTAGAAGCTTAGACGGTATCACTCCCACTAGAGCATGACTTGAGCAGCACGTCAAAACAGCAGTGTTCCAAGAAGGCTACGTATGAGGCCAAACCCTCCTTCGTCAGAAAGTGCTTCCACAACTCATGGTCACCATTCTGGAAAGCTCTACCTCAAGGAAAGGAATCTTGTCACGAACTTATTCGATGTGGATGCAGAGCCTCATGTAAGGGACGATGCTATTGCTTAAAAGCTAATTTGGCATGCACTGGTTTGTGCAACTGTGGCGGCAACTGCCAACAGCATAACTATTTACGACGGTGTCACTAACGACTAGAGTAGATCGACTAAGAATTAGGCATTACATCAATCGTTTGTTGAATTTTGGTCAGATAGGAGAACATTTTAGGATTTCACCTAAAGCGCCGTTCAGAGAAGTTTAGTCGAACGATTTACCACAGGTATCCCAAATCTGTTAACCAAAGCTTATTTATTATAGCTGGTTAATTTTGCTAAAGTAACGGAGGAGAACGTCAAGTCAACCAAAGACGTAAGCTCTATATTTCTAAGGTAAACAGGTTTTACCAATCGTGATTCAGAAAATTACGTAGACAGGTATATTTAACGTTTAACCGCAGGGCAGCCAAACATTATGATAAATATTATAGAGGATAGTCACGTAATAGCATAAGATGAATACGAATAGACAGAAAATGACTCGGTTGTTATGTTTGAAGGCTTTTGTCGCAAATTTCCCCAAGCAATGTTGTTAAAGAGGATTTTTTTAATTCTTAGCCTCGTTTCCATGTTAGCGATTTCTGATATCTGTGGTTCTCGTCACCAGAAGTTAATTTGGATTGGCCCTATATCAAAAAATGTTAGTCTTAGGGTCATAAGTGTTGTGACAAAGTTTCATGCTTTTATCATTAATTTGAACAATTTTGGTCGATAACCGCTAGACTATACGCACTCCGGACCTGTTTTTTTTTTTTTTATCCCCACGGGGATATTGTTCAAATCGCAGACAAAGCATTGTATTTATCATGAATTATTAAATCTGAGTCGTCTTCAATTTGCATTATAAGTAAGCTTTTGAATTAGGTAAAAATAAAAACAGTCCAGTTCAGGATAAAATTACAGATATAAGAATTTTAGCTTTCTTGCGCTTCATACGGTTCAAATCATGAGGACTTTAGGAGAGGTTGGGGCGCACATGGCTTACAACACTGTATTAGTCGGAATTTTAATCATGTATGGGTTATTCGGAGCGTTCGTTTTTAGGAAATTCGAGGCTACTGAACGTGTGTCAGTATCAGACGGCCAGCCAGGAATTTCGAGAGATGAATTACTTGTGGACCTGTGGAGTGGAAAAGATCTTGACTTTGACACGTGGTCTGTGCAAGCGAAAAACAAATTGGATTTATACGAAGAAGGTTTTAACCCGGAGTCGTCCATTTCTGCCGAATGGAGCTTAGATGAGTCGTGGTTATTCGCTTGCACAATATTCACTACTATCGGTAAGAGGGAACTAGAAATGATTTATTGAATTTCCTTTTAATGAGCTTTTTTGTTTCTTCTTGATTATTTTTGTATCGCTTAAAAATTTACATTTGCTTTAAGGCTTTCGCGCGGGAGCTAAGTTGAGCTGCATTTCACCTAATCTGAAATTCAAATTACTGTGGTTGTCCGGCATCTGAAAGGGAAAGTGAAGGAGGGGATGGAAGGGAAGTGAGGAAGTGGTTCGAGGGAGAGGGACATAGGGGTAAAGAAAAGGAGCTTTGTGAGGAACCCACGAGAGTTGAGCGGCCAGCGGGAGATCTGTTAAAGGTCCTGGATAAAAAGTGATTTGTTATTCCAGGCGCCAAATTCACAGACCTCCCGCCAGCTGGACTCTCGACGACCACAGGACATTCATGTAGTAGCTCTAAAGAAAGCATATTCGTAGGTTGCAGAAAAGGGAGCCTGAAAAAAATCTAGTTATGACAAGTAAATTAAGTCCAGTAAACACCTGCTATCCGAAGTCTCTTTCGCTGCCTTGTAATGGTTTGATCGAGTTACGCGGCTGCGTGTGACACTGGAGACTTGATTTGCTGGAGCTCGACTTAGTCTTCTAGATTTATACTCTCGGCCCTATCACACCGAAATCACACCGAACGAAAAAAGGTCTTGCAGAGAATATATCAAACTGTTTTATGTGTTGGTATGTTTTATACTAACACGTAGAAGAATAGTTAAATCCCGCTGAATTAATATTTTTACCTTATGCACTAAAGGTTATGGCAATATTACCCCGATGTCCACCTCTGGCCGTATTTTCTGTATTCTGTATGGATTTGTTGGAATACCCTTGTTCAATGTAGTTGCCGTGAGTGTAGGATCTCTAATAACCGGGTTAGTTACTTTTATGCCTTCATATTCACCTTAATTTACCTTATTGTCACCTTAGTTTCGATGATGGACGACGAATCGTCAACCACTGTTTTTCTGTTACTGTTTTTTTGAAACCATTAAAACTAAGTTTTGTTATTTGAAGTTTTTGACACTGTGTACTGCATATCTGTGGTTTACGATAAGGAAGTCGATTTTAGCTCTTCCCAAGTCAACGTTTAATCGTTCTCTGAAAGTAAATATATTTCATTCGACATTTATCATTACCGTTTTAATGCCAATTGTTCTACTGCTTTAAAAATTTTTCCAGGGTGATTCAATTTTTTCACTCCACCTATGAGAAGCAAAAGAGAAAAATTGTGGCAGAAACACATAAGAAAGACGACTTTGACTCTGAACCGCTGGCAAGTGAAGTCAACCAAGAGGGTAACCTTACTTTCAAGAGCGTCCTGAGCATGACTGTAGCTTATCTAGCGGCTGGTACACTGCTATTCTCCCTGTGGGAGGATTGGTCGCTGTTTGAAGCGTTCTACTATTGCTTTGTGACTCTGACAACGATAGGTAAGAAAACAGTGGCAGATCGGGGGGAGGGGAGGGTACGAGGGGTCCATGCATTTTTTTCTGAGAGCAAAATTCTTGAAACAACAGGATCCCAAATTGTTGTTGTTGTTGTTGTTAATGTCGTTCTCTATTAATGAAACACGCATTAGAGAACTCTCAAAACAATCAGGTTCGAAACTTAAAACTTGGCCGGTGTGGCAGTTTCGTTATTTTTTTTTTTAATTCTTATCAACATATTAGCTACACATGTATTTCCTCATGGCCTGTTTGGTCTTTAATAATACTCTAGTTTTACGACATAGAATCGAAAGGCTCTGTATACACTTGGTACCAAAACAAAGCACAGCCCTTCGAAGAGAACAAATAGATCTAAAGCATAAAACGTCTAAAAATATCATTCTGTCTTCTGATCCTTGACTCGAATCGATAAACTGACGATTACACAGTGTTTCTTTTTTACTGAGAGACAGCGGATTAGGCCTGTTCCAAACGTCGTGCTACTGCCGTGCCGAACTCAAATGAATTTGGCTCGGCAGTGGCACGACGATAGCACGGCAGCGGTTTCAAACGTCGAACCTAATGCAGTCGCGCCAAATTCAAAAGACAAAACAAACCATCCATCCAGCGGTATCGCCCCATCCAAAATGGCTGAGGGAAACCTCAACGAAGAGCGCGAGAAGTTTGTTTTGTTTAAGACAATTTTAAATGCCAGAAGGCAACGCAGGCGAATGCAACAGTCCATATTGAATACTGTTATTGCAAGGAGAGGATTACTTTTGAAATTTTTTCATTTATTCTTCTTCTGGTTTCCCTTGACGAGAGCCAGCAAGTTACTGTATTACGATCGTGCCGGCGTTTCCAAACCCTAACCCTAACCCTAACCCTAAGCAATTTATTGTCACCGTCGGATTCCTCTTCTCTCAAGCTTTCGGGCAAAACGGGTAGATTTGTCTTTTTTATCAGTGCGCATGCGTAATAGTATGCAAATAATGCAAAATCCGTTAAATTAATTTATGAATTGAGTTCGGCGCGACAGTAGCACAACGTTTGAAACCAAGTCGTGCTACTGCCGTGCGGCACGGCAAGGCCTGCCGCGCTAAGTAGTCGTACCGAACCTAATTCAGCCGTGCCGCGCTTAATGGTTTCAAACGGCGTGCTACTGCCGTGCTTAAATCGAAATTACTATTTCATTTGAGTTCGGCACGGCAGTAGCACGACGTTTGGAACAGGCCTTAAATGCCTTAGAACTCAAGTTTTAAGGCATAGTTTTGACTTGCATGTCATTTCTTTTGTTGATTTTCGGTATTTCAGGTCTCGGGGACTATGTGCCGCAGAACATGCACCACACGGTGTTCTTTGGTGGGTACATTATCGTGGGTCTTGTCTTGGTGACCATGCTATTTAGTACCATGGAAGAAGAGATTGCTCAGTGGTTTGATAAGATTAAGAGAGCGGCTGGGATAACAAAGCACCCACAAGAGGACAAAAAGAATTTCTAGGCCATTATACTGATCTTGAATACATCTACACTTTGGATTGTGTTTGATTACCTCTGCATGAACGAAAAATCTAATCTAATCTGCAACCCCGAGAGCTACTGGTTAAAGAAACACAATGGCGTTTAAGCGGATACACACAAATACAGCGCGCCAGATGTGTGGCTAGAACAGAAAGTAGAGATCTAAAAATTCGTTGACCAAGATGAGGAAAATGTTCGGATGAAGTTTTGTCAGCGGCCAATTGTTTGGCATCTTAGCTCTGCTATTTCTTTCCTTTTCTTGATTTGTTTTGTTTTGTTTTTTTTTTACACATAATAGCGGAGCTCGCAGAGCGTAGCCCCATAATTGTACAAAATAGTAGTAACCCATCAAGCCGAAAAAATTTGGTTGTACGACCATACGACCGTACAAGGTGCTACTTTTAACATGCGTGCTCAATTGTACCACGGCTTTGTCCGGTAATCCAGTGGTCAGTGCACTGGGCTCTGAGTCGGACGACCTGAGTTCTAGTCCTGGCCCGAGCAAGGCGTTGTGCCCTTGAGACGTGCGGGAAAAAAAATGCGAGCTCCGCTTTTAGGCTTGGCTAAATCTGTATATTATACTGTCCTGTTAAGAAACTGATTATCTTAATATGTAGCCTTAAATTGATACCGACGTCCGTTTTGTGAATGAAATAAACTCAGCCAAGACTGTTGTGCTTTATCAAAACATTGGCTCGTTCCCGGTTTGTAGCAGAGAAAATAGAAGGAAATTCAGGATTTACGGGTACAAGTTACTTTTCTTCTTCTGTCGCTTATGCATACATATCTCGGCGAGTCTGCAAGTATCAATGCAGCAGAAGAGCATGTTTCCCTATCAAAACTTTTGTCATTTTAAACCAGAAGTAGTGGTGAAAGGAGGGATGTATTCAATAAAGCGGCAGACTTTTTATGTCCTTCTCGCCTGTCTTGGGTTGAACTTCTAACTTAACCGAAATAGCATCTAAGCGCGCTCGCTGATATTTACGTAACATAAAAGCGACCAGAAGTGTTGGAGATGGAAATACGTCAACATTTTAGTAAAAACAGAGGATGACAATCACGTTTGCAAGTTACTGTTTCTTTCATCGGGTAGAATGGTCCGACATTAATGCATTATGATATGCAACCAAGGCAAGCCATCAAAGCATTGAATGAGAAAAAGCGCGAATTCGCCAAAGGGTACTCACAAAAATAACCATACCATTCTTTAATTGCATTCACTTTTCAGATGTACTTCATCTGAAAGTTAGGGAAAGGATCTCGTCGGCCTGCTCCGACTAACGGTTAGCGCCTATAGATTAAGTCTTAATGTCGATGTAACTCAACTGGAGGGATAACACATAAATAAAGGAAGTGAATTTCTCAAGAAACTGTGGTGCTGCGTCGGTAGAGGGCATTACAAGCCCTTCGTCAGAACGATTACGCTAAAACGTCAGCTTAAGAATCCCTTTACGATGGCAATCTTCAATTGAGTGTCGAAAGTAATCCGACATTGCATTGGTTTTGCTTTACTTAGCTATGTGATAGTTCCAGAAAACTTGCGCTATTCCCTCAACCAATCAGATGCAAAACTGAAAGCAATCACGACTTGGTCGCCCGCGTTTTCCCGCGCTTTAGTCAGTTATTCTCTTGCCTATGATTGACAGTCGTGATTACATTGATTTTGCTTTTACGACACTCAATCAAAAAGCGCTCTATCGACTCAATTGATAAAAGCAAATTGTCTGGAAAGATAACCCTTTACTCATACACCTCAAATAACTTTTCATCTACGCAATTGTTCCCAGTTTCACTTTCTTTGGCCTCTTCCATCTATTTTTCCTCTTTAAGTCGGCAAGTTCCCCTTTCATCGCCATTAGGGCTCGAGGATCTCTTACATCGTAACCAAGCCTCTGCGCATTAATTTTCCGCAGTCTCGCCTCCTCTTTTTCCTTTTTCAATTTGGCTCTCTTTTCTCGCATCCTTTCACGATAATCGGCGACAATTTCTGGCATCTTGGCCATGTTTTCCGCAATTCTTGCTAGCCTAAAAAGTGAGTAGAAAGCCAGCAGTGTTATAGCTTGTTTTTTTTATCTCTTCCCTTCAGAGAGCTGGGCGTAAAACTTTCAAGTCGTTTTCTGAGACGTGCAAAATATGAGTCTTACGGGAGGGCAGATCGGCAAAACAGGAAGGCTTAACTAAAAAGCCACAAAAATATTCAAGGATGGAGAAAATTCACTCCAATTACAAATTAAACACTTGCATCAACCATGACAAACTCCCTTAAGCTCCGCCTTTGAATAAGGGAATCAAATGAAAAATTTATCTCAAAGGAAGTTTAAGAAGAATAAATTTAGTATTTTTGAGATGGCAGGAGTAGTTTTAAACTTCACAATAGGGTAAACAGTTTGACCTTGGGAGCATAATTGTCTGATTGTCTGGGTGAGAGTGGTCCTAGGAAGGAATGTAGTGACTGACATTTTAACAACCTATGCAGAGGTCATCATTGGAGTTGGAAGTTGTCATTTTGACTCTGATGTTGAGTTCCATTGAAGTTGTCGAAACATCAGTCTCTACTATGAACAAAAGTCCTTCACCAAGTTACTTGCATTCAGACATTCATACAATATGATAAAATATTACTTTGATCCTTTGACCTCTAAGAGTGACTGGCATCAAATATCTCCCTACAATATCAGCCCTGAATCACATGTTAAGGTAACAAGAATAAAGGAAATGATCACCAACTTAAGAGGCTCTTGATTGTTAAACAAATTCTCCTTGTCAGCTACTTGGTAAACATTTAGAGAACAGTATGGAGAATATGCATACTGATGTTAGAGTGTAAAGGGTTCATGAAAAATATAATAACTCACCTTTCCTCCTTTCGAATTTCTCGCTTGTGTCCTTTTGGCGTTCTATCCAGTCCCCTGTCACGCATTGGTCTCTCTGGCCAATAGAAGCCTTTAGCTATATATTCATTTCTTAAAGCTGCTAACGCTCTGGCATTGTACAAAGGCTTGTGCCATTTGCCGTCTACTAGTTGACCTTTGGACTTCCTTAGGATCTCTGCCACTTCAGGGTGCACTGTTAAAATAAGAAACAGATTAAAAACAAAAAAGGGAGTGTGTCAGACTAGAAGATCAGTGCACCAATGGCTTATCACAGTTCTGAACTGAGGAGAATGAAGCAACCACAAAGGGTGTTGTAGCTATTTTAGGCTTGAAGCTTCTTAAAGTTATTTTTTGGCATTTGGGACACACTTTAGTAGCTTTTGCTGATGTAAAATGGAGGTCGACACAAAGAGATTAACACAAGAATAAATGTACAGCAGGGATATGGTCACTAACTGAGGTTGCACTCTACCTGGTATGTGTTCCTCAAGAACAGGAGTTCCCATTCCACGACTCTGCAATAAATGTGCAGGTGGATCAAGGTGTTCCTCTCTATCTATTTGTTCCTTTGCATCTGTTGCTTTGCTGCATAAATTTCTGAGTGAAAAAAAAAAAAAAAAAAAAAAAAGAGTTTATTAAGTAAGCTACAGATTAAATTTGTATTCTGTAGTACAATACCCATGGAATATTTTTGGCTCTCCAAATGTTTGAAATCTCTCAAATTGGGTCTTAACTTCATCATCATAATAAAGTTCTTCTTCAATCACATAAATCTTGTGTTTCACTGAGAGGCCTTGGAGAAAACGTCAAGAGCTTTAGTTTCAAATATTCCTGCTTTACTTAAAAGTCAACCTGGTGTTTTAAAGCTCTTACCACTTTCAATATGCCAAAATTTGAACAAAGAAATTTGTCTGCATCAGAAGTTTCAGGTTGCAAGAGGGTCTGGCACTCTTTTATTTGTCATAAACCATTTTTTCTCCAAACAAGGTCAGATTTGAATGACCTACGCAGTAAAACTCCAAACTCCAAACTTCCCTTAAGCCCCCCCCCCCCCCTCCCACATGGCAAAGTTTCAGCCGGTTTCACACACAGCAATGAGGTTAAAGAGTGTGTTCGCAAAAAAAAAATATTAAAAACAAGAAATGAATGAGGAATAACAGCAGACATCAATGAAGCAAGAAAAACTTTAAAATTAATGGCAGATTCATTGCATCTTAATATGATTACATAACATCTGAGTAAAACAAACGTAAGGTGCACTTAAGAAGGGTATGGAAGAGAGGTCTTCATTATCGGTAATAGTAATGACATAGCAGTCCTTTAAAAATTTAACTTGCGATCAATTGTTTCTTTTGAAAATGCAACTCAATCAAATTTCTCAAAGGGCTAGATTTGCTACCTTTGTCTCTGCAGCTCACGTGCAATCACATCAGTTGATAGATTGCACGTGAGCTGGGAACATTCCATCAATGACGTGCAGTTGTGTGAGATCATTCATGAATACAAAGTACAATGTTCTCCAACTAAACAGAATTCATCTCAAGGAAAACCATAAGTGATGTTCATAAAGAAATTTTTTTTTCTAATGACAATAGGTCTTTCAGTTAAAAAATCTTTGCATGAGTTGTCGATAAAAAACTGTGTATATTTGAAGAGAATACCCTTACTGACTGATAACGCAGCCTTGTTTAGCCACTAGTTTATAATTATTAAGCTATTTAATTACCTTTGTATCTGTAATTTTCCAAATGTTAGCCTAAATGGGAGATTTTGAAGACTAAAAGAACTCCATAAGCGATTACAACTTCTACTCATAAATGCTGCCAATTTGTTCGCCATCTTGGACTTGTCTGATGGTCACATGGGTAGTATTACCAAATACGGAAAATAGTTCCTAATAAGGAAAATACCTCCAGAAACTGTCGTTGACTAAAAATTATTTGGTAGTTGATATGGCGGAGGGCGACTTGAATGTGGACAGCATAATATCCCGCTTGTTAGAAGGTTTAAATTCTTTGTAATCTTTTCTAATTCCTTCACCTCGTGTAGATAAAATATAAACGTTACCTTTATTTTCTTAGCTCGCGGAAGACCAGGAAAGAGTGTTCAACTAGCAGAATCGGAAGTCCGTGGACTGTGTCTTAGATCCAGGGAAATCTTTTTAAACCAACCCATTTTGCTGGAGTTGGAAGCTCCTCTCAAAATATGCGGTAAGTAGGCTATGGTGAACCGCTGAAGCCCTTTGCAATTTAATCAAGTGTTACTGGACGTCTTTATCTAAGAACCAGATCCGCAGTCAGTGAGCAATGCCGAGTTGGAACGCGTAGCGTAGATTTTTCATGTCATTTCAGCTTTATTACTCGCCTTGTCTGGTCGGCTGTTCACTGCTTCTCCAAGTCTATTTCTTTTATATTAGATCACGTACTCAAAATTTTCGTGTCGGTCTGTTTCTAGAAGATCGGCATTGTGTTTGACGGAGTAATGATCGACGATTTGCATGTGTTGAAATCATCTCGTTGACCTTAGTCCTGAACTAACTTTGTTTTGCAGCTCCTAAAACCTCTGATTTACTTCGAGGAACTTCGAGGAATTTTCAAACCAGGGAAATATATTAAAAAGACTTGAAATAAGTAATTCGTACTTTCTGATCATCAAAACGCAAAAACGTAGTGAAATATTCATCTGCGCTTGTAATTTTCGAGCCTGACGAGGACTTCTAACAAACAACCATGAACGAACTTATTAAGGTATGCTTTGGTCTTGTTCACTGAAAAATTATTGTGTTGATATTCTTCGAAAGCTGTGTAAAAATACCACGTTATTTATTTTTTTTTACCTGAATTACAAATATTCCCGTCTATTCGTGTAGATCGTGAATTGGATATTTTATTCGGGAGTTCCCGAGTTTAAGTTTGATCTATTAATTTGACATGATCTCGTTTATTTTGTGTCTTTGGTATGTAGTTTTCGATGATAACTCTCGATGAACTCATTTTTTCGCTGCTAAATCGCTGATTATTCGAGTAAGCAAGTTCATACCAAGGTGCAATAAAAAACTCTCAGGGAACAAATGAAGTTTAATTCAGAAAATCAAGCTGTTCCTAGATTACGAATAAATGCCTTCGGGTACGAATATTTTTACATTTCTCAGGAAGAACTATAGACCAAGATTTTGGACAGGCAACAAGAATTGAACCGCGGGTGTAGGCTTTTAATTAAGAGGAAGAGACCGAAATTGATTAAAAAAAGATTGCTGTTGTCATCAACTTCTTGTAACGTTGCGAGAGTTCTTTGCTAAATGCAAATAAATTTTACTGTAGCGACTAATTGTACGGAAGTTGCAGTAGATATGCTTTTGTCATGGTAATAATAGATCGGTAATAATTCCGTGAAACTTGATATTGTTTACAGAAACGTAAACTATGGTACTTACTTATCTCCCTTCAACATTGCGTCATGAGTTTCAAGATCGCCTTTCGAATTGTTCAGGGCCTGTCTTAAACAGGCGAAAAAGAGAACAGGAGTTTCATAGAAGAAAACACGTCTTTACTTGAAAATAACATACTAGCCGCCGTACATCAGAATTTTGTTTATATCGAAATCTAGGTTACGGTGACAGCATACGATTCTCCAAGATGTTATTGGAATCTTGTTTGATCATCACAAATTGCTGTACTTTCATTTTCCATCCGTTTTCAATAGTACCTGCAAGCTATTCTGTTCTCATATGAATTCTTTCGGAATTACAGAATCACTAGAAACTGCTCCTGGCAGATGCATCTATATTGTTTAATATTCTGAAGAGAGGAAAAAAATCATTAATCAAAAAATCAATAACATGGGTGTTAGGGTTAGTTTAGGTTAGTTTGTGCTTAGTCACAACAGTACAACAAGAAAGATATTTTAAGGTCATATTGTCATGGTGGTTTTGATGGTTGTACATCACTTAAATGTGAAAGGTTGGGATTAATCATCACTGTCTCTATGTTTAACCAAAACAGAGTTACATGTTTATGATACAGACAAAGAAATTTTCCTTTGCATATGTAGTTTTATTGAACAGTAAGTTTACCATGTTATGTGTTTTAGTGTGAATAATTCTGGTCAGCATTTCAAATTCTGGAGCAAGAAGTTTATGGTTGAGGGACAGTTTTATGTTGAAGAATTATAAGTAAATCCTCAGTATAGGTATTGTTTTTAAAGACTTGATATCTTAAAGCACATCATTATTCATCTTTTCTAGCAATATTAAGGTCTGATGTTGCCTATATGTAGTTACGTGTGTATGTGTTAGCACACCTCTCACAGAGGGCTTGAGAAAGAGCAATAATTCAATGACAATTTATTGAATGTTAAGTATCATTTCTTGACACAGATGAATTACACAAACAGCACTTTCTAATCTAAAGGAGGGGTAATCAATCAAAAAAAGCAATCTTGTGTCTCAGTTTCACATTTCATGGTGTGACATTTACGTTAAAACTAACTTGGATCAGGAGCATGTTTTGTCTAATTGCTTTTTTTAAATTTTATCTTCTTATTTTGCAGGTGACATTCATGGACAATACACAGATCTTTTAAGATTATTTGAATATGGAGGCTTTCCTCCTGAGGCAAACTACCTGTTTTTGGGTGATTATGTGGACAGAGGAAAACAGTCTTTGGAAACCATCTGTCTGTTGTTAGCCTATAAGATCAAATATCCAGAAAACTTCTTTCTGTTGAGAGGAAACCATGAATGTGCTAGCATTAACAGAATATACGGCTTCTATGATGAATGTGAGTATGGGCAAAGCAAATCGGTTGAAAATAAATTTCAATGTCAGAGTTATTCTTCTGCAACATAATTTTTGGATCATGGGAACTGATATATGTAGTTCAACCCCTCTGGAAAATCCCTGTCGTTGGATTTGTGCTACCACTTTTTGAAACCTTTCTGAAACCTTTTTTCTTTTAATTTCTTTGTAAATGGTTCTTTCTATGGTGATGTTGTTAATGGGGTCCTGAAAAGGAGGTTGAATGAAGTCTTCTCAAAAATTTTGTAGTTTTTTAATTCCAAAAATAATCTTGATCGAGTGCCATTATTGGCTAAATGAAATTGCTTTGTGTTGTATTTCACAGGCAAAAGGCGGTATAACATCAAGCTGTGGAAAACCTTCACCGACTGTTTTAACTGTTTACCAATCGCTGCTATAGTGGATGAAAAGATCTTTTGCTGCCACGGGGGTGAGTAGAGATTTAATCAGAGTCATGATCATAAATCAATGATAATTTTCTTGGCTGATGTATGTATTCTGAAATAAAAGTGTATTGTTTATTTTGGGTGGGAACTACATCTAATTATCTATGACTTATCCTCTATATAACTTTACTTATTATCCCACATCTTTGAAAATTTAAAAATATTTATTTTCTTTTCTCTTCAATTTTCTTCTGCTTGAATGGAGATTTGAAAACATTAGTCTCCAGCAAAACCTCCAGTCATCTTGAACTGCAAAGATTTGTTTCAGTCTGCTAAACTCAAAACACACTAAAGTACAGAAATGTATTGTTAAATATTTTGAGGTTTTGATTTCACAACCTTATCTCAGCCTCTTGTTTATTTGTTATGGTCTATGTTCACATCTATTTTCTTACATTGCATGCTTTCATTATCTGTTTGCTTGCAGGTCTCTCACCAGATTTACAGTCTATGGAACAGATTAGAAGAATCATGAGGCCCACAGATGTTCCAGACACTGGTAAGAAGTGAATAGATTTATGTTATAGAGACAACAGACCTAAAAGAAACAATGTTGTTGCTTATTCAAGAGTTCAATCTGCTCCATGAGATATGGAGCCACTTATTTCTTAACTTAATGTAAACATTATTAGCACTTAATTGTGTACAAGTTTCACTTTTCTCCTGGGTAACAAAAGTGTATTCATAAGCTACCTTTTCTTTTTCTAAATTGAATCTTTTCTTTCAGTTTTCCCTCACTGACTGATTTTTTTTTCCTATATACCCACAGGTCTTCTTTGTGACTTACTTTGGTCGGACCCAGACAAAGACACAAATGGCTGGGGTGAAAATGATAGAGGAGTTTCCTTTACATTTGGAGCTGATGTAGTGAGCAAATTCTTAAACCGTCATGACTTAGATCTCATATGCAGGGCTCATCAGGTAAGGTTTGGAATTACACTGTACATGTTCACTGCAGAAAGTTGTACAATCTGAGCAAAATATATAAATTGGCCACTTTTAAGAGTTTCTAAAGCTGAGTTTTTGAGTTTCAACCCTTCCTGTTTCACTCTGATAGAAGGGCTAGCACTCAGAAACTTTTTACACTGGCCAATTTACATTATCAACTCAGTTGATTAGCCAACTGTGGTAACACAGCACCACAGTTTCTTTAGAAACTTACCCCCTTTATTCAGTTATAAATTGCCCTCTGTTTCTTAATTATGTAGCAAATTTCAGTTTTTAATCATGGTCTCTCTTTAGGTTGTAGAAGATGGCTATGAATTTTTTGCCAAAAGACAGCTAGTTACGTTGTTCTCAGCACCCAATTACTGTGGAGAATTTGATAATGCAGGTGGAATGATGAGTGTGGATGAAACCCTGATGTGTTCTTTCCAGGTATGAAAAGCACAACTTTATCTGTCAATTTGGCACATTTTGTTGTTTTGTTACAACCACTTGCCTTGTTCTGCAAACCATCGGGTCGTTACAAATTGATATTTGATTTAAGATTTCACACGTACAGGCATACCAGTAGAGTATTTTGAGCACAATTCAAGTCAAGAAAAGTGTCACTTGCATTTCATACCTTGTATACAAAAGGTACATGTAAGTTTGTCATTCAGAGCCCCAAGCCATGCAAGGTTTAGCATTTTCTGGCCTCACATTGGTTACGAGAAATACTATATTAGTCACCAGGAAAAACCAAACAAAGCAGAAACAAATATGTGATGTCAAATGACCCTGTCAATTGCTGCTATCATAACTCTGAAATCATTGATACAATGTGAACTTCAAGACTTCAAAACTACAAAATTACTATAGCATTTTCATCACATTTTATGAAGTTAATCGTTTAATATCTCATATTGCATGGACAGACACAATGATGATGCCATTTGGAATAGAATGAAATTGTAAAGTTTTGCATTTTTTCCCTCAGATTTTGAAGCCATCAGAAAAGAAAGCCAAGTACCAGTATGGTGGATTAAACTCTGGCCGACCTGTCACACCTCCAAGAGGTCCACCAAAAACAAAAGGAAAGAAATAGGCTTGAGATTTAGTTGGCAAGCCTCGCTTCTTCTACTGAAAGGACTCTAAACTTGTTGTTTGTGATACAAGTTATCAAATCCTCCTCAATACTGAGATACTTTTGTTTATTTTTGGCTAAAAGTCAACTCCTCCTATTGGTGTCGTAGATACCATGTTTACTGCAGTTTCTCAGAATGGAATGGTCTGTAGATCATTCACAAGTTATTTGTGATAAAATTATTTTAGCTTACCTTAAACAGAGTACATTTGCCAGACAATTGGTTTATCCTTTTTACTTATTTATCTGAAATTCAGTTTGTCGTGTGTTTGTGTGTTTTGTCTGGCATTAAAATGTTTTATAATTGATTGAGAAAAGTGAAGCTTCTTGGCCAAGGTTCAGGAATTTTTAAAGTTAAACAGTGCACTTAGCACACTTAGCAGTTTCTTCACAAAGTCAGTGGTAGATGAAATTGAGTTAAAACTGAAAGATAGCTTTGAGTGTGGTGTTCATGATAATGACGTGGAAAGATAACCAGCCATTTCTAAGCCCTCTGCCTTAAATTTATTGGCTGCTTATCTATTCACTTTTAGTCAGAGTTCTGGAAGGTTTTTTCTTTCCTAGAAGTTACAATTTCAGTTTGTAGTTATTTTTGATCACAGTACAAATTAGATGTTGCAGTTTTATTCCTCTGTAAACCTACAACTGAATTTCAAGGTGCAAAAAATAGATAATTTAATTAAAATTTTGTTGCCATCAAACAGGACTATACTGAGTTTACTTGGTATATATTTCTGTTGTAATTCTATTCATATAATGGGCGAATGAGGCACATCAATGTGTAACTTTAGTTGTGAAAAAATGAAGTAGCAGTAGCAGTTACTGGTACAGATCATGATTGATTCTGAAAGTCTGTGTTTTCCAAAGAGGATAGTCCTGATGCACCTGAAATATTGGATGCTACATGTATTTCCACCTCATTAACAGAAGAGGAATTTGCACAGTTGATAAATAGTTTAACAAAGGATAAAGGATGTGGTCATGAGCCATCTTAAGAAGGTTTCAACTACAGTCTGAGTACTTCAACAGAAGTTATTGGTTCAATGTTGCAATCATTATTTTTTTCATGAAAACAGTAATAGATTGTGGTTGATCTGCCTGTCTGTGTTAAATTTAGTTTCACAGTTATGTTCATAAAGTAGATGAAGTTACATGTACTGAAATTTTTATTTCAACCACAAAATGTAACTTTTGTAGATTGTAAATCCAAGAGCAACTCCATGTTAGAATCTACTTTTCAAAGTTTTGAATGCTAAAACTTGTAACAATATAACTTCAGCTCCTTGTAGGTGAGCCTTGTACTAAATTGCATAAGGCAAGATAGCCTGTATTGCAGGCAGAGTTGATTGCCAGAGAAGTAAATTTTGACTTTGTCTTCAATACAGACTGAAGATGGTGTGCTCTTTTGCTACTGTCAGTGTTTCCGAGGTAAAGCCCTTAATGCCCAAGATCTGTTTGTTAATTCTTCCCTCTAACTGTAGTACATTTCCTAAATTAGTAATGAGAATTTGGTGTTTGATAAAGAGAACAGCTTCCGCTTTATAAGCATTCTCATTACCTGTGTGCTGGACAATGTTGGATGTTAAGTTTCATGTTGATTGCCACTGGAAGTTAGAGAGTTAAGAGAAAAGAGAGATATTGATAGCTTTAACCCTTTCACTCCCACAAGTGACCAGGACATAATTTCTCCTTACAATATGAATACAATATCAAGCAGGCAGGTGATGAGAATAGAGAAGAATATCAATCATGGGATCATTAGTTGATCCAATACCAAATTCTCTAAACTAACATCATAAGAATTGTATGGCAGATAGTAAGGAGAATTACTAATCAGATCTTGGGAGTGAAAGGGTTAAAAGGATGATTTTCTTCTTTCCCAGTTGAATGTCTAAAATACATTGTTAAAGATTTGTAAATTGCATACTTAAAGCTTCCTTGTAAACAACTCTGTGACTTCTCTCAATCTCTGAAACTCCCTGCTCAAAGATGTGGACAAAGAGATTGTGTGACTTTGTAGGAGCATACTCAAGCTCAAGTTGTACTCTAAGTATTTCATGTGAACCAGTACAAAGGACTGTTTTGTAGATGCAAACACTAGAGAGAACTAGTAACAATAAAAACACTTCTAACTTGGCAACAGCATTCTTTGATTTCTCCTTGAGTTGTATAGGAGTTAAAAGATTTTTCAACAAACTCTATTTGTTATTTTCCAGTATTTGATCTGCCGAGTGTGAGAGAAATGGAAAAAATTAGGTCCTTGTGTTTTGAGGTTTTCTTTTATTTTGTTCCAGCTGAGCTAAACTGATTTCTAATTAAACAAGACAGATGTCCCATCCTGTGAAAGCTTTTCCCCTTTTCTGTAATGTGAAGCAATAATGTGTATGGTAACTTACCCCTCAGTGGGTAGTAACCCATGCCAATGCATGGTTACCTTCTGTATTTCTTCAGGTTTATCTGGTTTCAATAAACACACCTGGGTGAAGAGAATGCACTTTGAAAGTATTGTGTCTCCCTGAACCCAATTGTAAGAGGACTAATGCAAAACATTGGACTCCCTTAGATTCAGACTAATCAAAAAGTTTTTGACCTTTACCATTTATTTTCATCCACTAACATGCATGCAGCACTCCTTACACATGAACACTTCAAAACGCAATTTGAAGAGATGCAATACAAACTTTTTGTTTCTGGACAGCTTAGATACATTTTTGTACACAAGAAAATTTTTAATAGATGCTGAGAGCTTGTAGAAACTGCACAAGATTCTGACTTGCCCCATAAAGACTTGTAAATGCCAGAGGTGAAGTCAGAGTTTAAGAGTTCTCAGAATTGGCTTTGATCACTTCACTCTGTAAAGAACCTTTCTTTGAAACCTGTGTTCAAGCTCTCCTCTCCTCAGCATTATGTAAATAACTGTGTGGATTGCTCGTTCAGAATATTTCTGTGAAAACAACAGGAAAAGAAAAATAGGCATTATCAGTAGACAATTTTATTGCTGTAAACTTGTTCATCAAGTCAAAATAAAACCAGTAGTAATGTTAACTTTACAACAAACAGAAATGTTGATTGAAGCTACCTGTTTAGCAAAATCTTGGATAATTCTCTGCTCTGAAACCTACCGGGAAAAGGAAGCAGTTATTAATATAATTAGCTAAGATTTAAAATAGCAGGTAATTCATGCATATTGCTGATTTAATGAAATATAATAACCTGACAAAAAGGTCTGATAAATTATCTTAAAAAGAAGTAATTGCTGAAAACCATTCTTCACACCTTACAGCATTGAAACCTCTTCAAGAATTTGAGTCCTAATTTGATTAAGAGTGGTACACTGGAAACATCAATAGTTTTGTTAACTTATGGAGTGCTCTTTTGACAGGATTATGCCCACAATAAGTATTACCTGAGTGCCGATGGCAAATCTCTTCTTTATTTGTTTTTCAATTTGTCTAACTTCCTCAACATCCTGTTCTGGTGTAAAATCTTCGGCTCCTGAAAGGTGTTTATCAATATTGCTTGTAAATATCTAAACTACAACAACTTGCTTCTACTAAGGTCATGGCCCACACAAGAGTGTAAAATTTGTCAAGCTCATTATTAGCAGGGAGCTAAACAATTTTTTTTCCTGCCAGAATTCTAGGCTCTATCAGGCTCAAGATTTTTGTATGGGAATGACTAAACCAGCTCTTACACCCAGACCTTTCAACTTCATGGGCACTTGTCCCTGCTGATCTATTAAACTTGTGATTTACCTGAGAGGCTGCCTGACATGGCAGCATCCAGAGTTGACACCTGGAAGAGCCTCAGGGCTTCTTCAACATGCACTGCAGTAGCAAATGGTTGTAACCTCATTTTTGCCAGTGACTCCGAAATTCTGATGATTGCCTCCAGTTGTCTGAAAGATGGATACAAATTAAGTTACCAGTATTTAAATCTTAATCTACAAGTCTACTTCCACTAAATATAATTGAAATCCGTACCTGACAGTTATAGGTATGTTGATCTTTTTTTCGGCATCTTTCTCATAATCTCGCGCTCCACTTCGCATGAGAACATAGCGATTCTTCAGCATCTGAGCAGCTTCCTCAGAAAGCCTTGGGCCACATTTGCTATTAAAATATAAAAACAGAGTTGGCTTGAGCAACACCACATAAAGAAACACAGATGAAGCCACAGAATATCTCAAGCAAGCTGATGACATACTTCCGACAGTAACCAATGTACTTCTTTATAAAATTCAGGCTCAGCTCTCCCTCTTGTGCTTGTCCTGTTTGAGCAGCATTCAAATGAACTTGCATGACGTGTTTGGCAAGGCGCTGACAGAAGGGATTGGAAGGGAAAAAAACACATTTTCTCAAGCTTCTTGAAAGACTAATAAGAACCTAGCACTGATGTCCAACCTCATAAATTATAGAATGATTTTGTTTACACCAGTGTATAATAGTATTTCATATACAATAATCTTTTATTAGTTCATTCATTTGAACAAGAGTGGTACACAATAGTATAAGGATGACCCTTCATACTTTCACCCTTTAACTCCTACAAGTGATTAACTTGCAATTTCTCCCTACAATATCTATACATTATCCAGCTACCAGGTAATGAGAATACTCAAACTTATCAGGAAGAAGTTGTTACCTTGATCTAAACTCCAAATTCCCATAACTTATTTACAAGGAATTGTTTGCCAGTTAGAGGTGAGAATTAACAATCAGATCTTGGGAGTTGAAGGGTTAAATCATAATTTTCATTACTATAGGTGATATCTTACCATGTCTTTATTCTGTTCATGTTCATCCTTGACGATATAGATCATATCAAAACGCGACAAAATTGTTGGCATGAAGTCTATGTTCTGGCAAACAAAGAAATTTCTGACATCAGCAAACATTCACTATTATGCAAAAAATTATATCAGATATAAACAGAGTATGGAAGGTAGTTATCAGATGGACTACCTCTTCTCCCTTTGTTTCATCCCAGCGACCAAATACAGAGTTTGCTGCGGCCAACACAGAGCATCTTGAATTCAATGTTGTAGTAATTCCAGCCTACAAGGTATAAAAGAATTGTAAAAAAAAAGTTGATCGGCAAGAAGTCTTTGAAAGTTTCTTAAAACACTTTCTACAATTGACATACTTTGGCAATTGAAATTGTCTGCTGTTCCATAGCTTCATGAATGGCTACACGGTCATCTTCACGCATCTATAACAGCACAAAACCATAACACCTTAACATCAGAATCTATATTCTCCGTACTTTTCTTCATACATTCCCTTTGGTAGCCACAAGGAGAATTTATTTAACGATCAAAGCCTCTTAAATAATCCATCATTTCCTACATTCTCACAACAGTAATGAGTGACTCAGCACTATTACTTTAAGGAGAACTTAAATGCTGGTCACTCTTAGGGTTAAACCCTTTAACTCCCAGATCAAATTTGTAATTCTCCTTAATGTCAACCATACAATTCTTACAATGTTAGTTTAGAGAATTTAGCATTGGATCAACTGATTATCCCCAATTTGATATTTTTTCTTTATTCTCATCACTTACCTTATTAATATGTTATTGGTATTGTAAGGAGAAATTCTGTCTTGGTTACTCATGGGAGTTGAAGGGTTAATGGGGGTTTCTAAACTGGATGATACCTGTCCGTCATAGCAAATTTGTCTCATCACTACTTACCTTGTCAAACTCGTCAATGCAAACTACACCTCCATCTGCGAGTACCATGGCTCCTCCCTCCATAATGAAGTTACGTGACACAGGATCCCTCATGACAGATGCTGTCAATCCTGCAGCACTGCTTCCTTTACCTGATGTGTACACACCGATGGGAGAAACCTTCTCTACAAACTTCAACAGTTGACTCTTAGCAGTACCTGGGTCACCAAGCAGCAAGACATTGATGTCTCCACGTCGTGTGAGTCCATCAGGGAGCCTGTGGACGATATTAGGATGCAGTTAGCAAAGAGAAAATTGGGAAAACACAGGCATTATGTAAAAGTCCTCTCTTCAGAGGGTCAAATCCTCAAGTTTTAAAACTCCTCTTGGGCTCATAATCTTCAAAAAATCCAATCTGGAAAGTAAAGACCCCACTCCTTAGGAAAATGTGTGTTGTTGTCAAAAATTGAAAAGGCAATTGACTCAAGTCAAACAACATGGTGACATAATTTGAAAGATATGATCATCCCTGTGAAATATTGTTACAAATGTATGCCTTCAAATGAACCATAATCATTTATCTCACACCTTTTGCGAGAACCTCCAAACAGCAGACATGCAATGGATTTCTTGACGTCCTCACTTCCATAAATAAATGGCGCAATACTTTTTGCTATTGTCTCATATGCATCAGTTCTGCTGGCAAATCTGTTGAACTCCTCTTCTTCCAAGGGATTCAGGGGTGCCCCCGAGCTGCGACCAGGACCCTCTGTATCTACCTGAATGCCAACAACACGAAGGTATGGCTTCCTGATACCAACACCCACACCATCACGATCCTGACAAAAGAAAGGCAAGGATTGTTAGGTGTCGGCTGTATAATCCTTTCACTGCTAGGTGTTTCAGAAACTGAAACACCTGCTTCAACTGTTTTTTAGCATGTAAGGAAAACTTTGATTTATTACCTGAGATTATATCTGCCTTGGTTGAGAAAAGCAAGTTAAAACATAATAAATTATGTTCCTAACTAATTGTGAAAGTACAAATTAAATATGCTGACTAAAGGAAACATGTAAAAAATATTTCCCATTAATGTTTCTTCTTATTTCAGCTGCTTGTTATGCCAATGCCCCAAGACCCTTTTGACAGGCAGTGCAGCAATTAAGTACAATTCTTCTGATCTGATTTGCAAGTTTGAGCATCTTACCTTGTCAGCCTTCTGAGCAACTTTTTTGATCGAATAAATACCCATCACGGTGACTCTGTTACCAGGAACAACCTTCTCTGTCAAATACCTTGAAGAGATAGAAAAAAAAACAACATGGAGCCCACCTTTAACTAGAAATTACAGTTATACAGGAGATGTGATGGGCTTAAGCCTTTACTTCTTATGAGTGAACAAGACAGAATTTCTCCTTACAATTAATCAAGCAGACAAGTAATGAGAATAAAGAAACATATCAACAAAGGGATTATTAGTTGATCCAATACCAGATTATCCAAACTTACACAAAAAGAATTGTATGGAAGACAGCAAGGAGAATTGCTAATGAAATCTTGCGAGAGAGTGGGACAAAGGTAGGATAAAAGACTCTTAGAACATCCTAATATTTACTCAAGACACATTTCTGAGTGAAGCAATCTTGCTAAAAGTCTCTTTTCCCTAGCTTCACAAGCCATACTGATATTCAACTATCATAGGTTTATGAGCTTGAAAGAATTAGCCCTTTAAGTTTGTTTGTTTGTATCAACAATTACAACAATAAGTGCATACCGGTCACAGTACAACTGCATATGCCGTGGCATTTCACCATTAGGGACAGCATCTGGAGATTCTTGCAGCTTCAGTACTTGGAAGTCAACACATTTGCATTTATCAGGCATGATAAAAAATGGATCCAAAGGACATGGTGGACGACCTGCTTGGTCACTGTAAAACACAGATGTAATTAATCATTGTCATGATATAACAAAGTACTAAGAGAAAAAGCTGTAAAACTTCCCAGAGCAGGTTCTGTTTGAAGGGACAAAAGAAATCTTTTGTGGCTATATTATCCTTGAAGCTTCCTGCCACCACTACCTCATTTTCAACACTGAAAGTTACACTGCTTTTCACAATTTTATCCACTTAGTTTTGAAGGAAAATTGTAGACTGCACTGATTATCCACTGATTGTTGTGTCAGCTGTTTATCATATTCTTTAAACAACTGTGGGGAGGTGATTTCCCATAAAATAAGTATTAAGTCTATTAATACGCCAGTATGAACCAGAGTTTACCCAAGGGAGGGGATCTTAAGTTTCATTCTTAAGTTTCATTTGTCATCCCTACCTGCCGATACCCCCTCATTATTTTGTGATAGGGGAAAGAAAAAAAAATTTAAAAATTAAAAAGAATGGCATACTCTCAAACTCCTACCCTCTTTAATTCTAAATTCCTTAAATCACAAAATTTTAAACTCCTAAAAATACAGGTAAAGATCCCCCTGCCCCATTTTACCAATAAAAAAATTTTTCCCTAGGCATAAGATCAGAGAGACAGATTATACCTTGGGCATTTGCGAGGCATTGCATATCCCTCAAGACCTGGCTTTAGAGGAATGTTGGAGATTGTGTTGCGACAAGAACGGCACTGGATTGTAATGTTAGTTGCCTTGGCACGAATGGCAGAGGCACTGATGATAATGCCTGGAATCTTTACCAATTTAGCCATTTGCTCAGACTGAAAATAAAGCAAATTACAAATTAGGAGTAAGGAATAAATAAAGAAGTTATCACTAGTTTAGGACTGGAGGCTTCAACTAGCCTGGTGTGATTGTTATTGCCTCCAAAGCTTCAAAGGAATCAATAAGCCTGTACGCGAAAGAATGGGAATGAATCACAGCCATTGAAAATCAAAAACATACTCGCAGCTCCCTGACACTCATGGGGTTTGCCTCAGACTTGAGAGTGATCTGAATATCCTGTACTTCCTCTTCTCCTAAAGGCCGTGGCTTAGTCACCTCATCTGCCATTTCTTTGGCTGCATCTTCAAACTATAGAATGTTAAATATCACAAAATAGATTTTTTAACAAAGTTTGGGATATGATTGCTTTAAAAAAGAATCATTTCATGTAAGCTTCTCCAAAAACCAAAGGAAAATGAATGGCAGTCAGATGGGAGAATTACTGACCAGATCTTGGGTGTATTAAGGGTTAACAAAAAGATAATGGCATGATGTACCAATAAATTCTCCAAAAGTATCATATGCTATTAACCACCAGTTGTAAGCCATAGGACTGTAGAATGTTGTGGGAAGATTTTCTCTTAGTGGGGAGGGAATCTTGGGAAGACATTTACAAGTGGAATAACATGATGCATAAGCTGATAACAAAACGGACTTCACCCTGATTCAAAAGTTCAACTCCAGGTAAATTTAGTTGAAACGTTCTTGATGAGCCTTTCCCTTTCAAATCAGAAGTTCGAGGAAATTTGATCTCATGGGGGTTAAAATGAAATGGACGAGCTAAATACAAATAAGTCAAAGAAGAGATCCGAATTTTGCTTAAATGTACAGGAAGTTAGCTAAGTATACTCACTAAAGGCAGGAATTCTGCGGGACTTTTGGTGAGTTTATCAGCAAGTTGCTCGTCAAAGCTCGTCAAATCTTGCAAATCTACTTCTAGGTAAAACTGCCCCAAATTATAGTGTCTCTTAAGCTGATCACTGAACGAGAAAGAAAGGATAAACATATATATTAGCGAAGCAGATTTGATTTCAGACGATCGATCGAACTTGGGCAAAATATTTCGTTAGCAAAGCACATGGCAGCCTCGCTGAAAAACCAACGGCGAGATTGAAGAATACAAACCCTGATTCTTGTCAAATTATGACAATAAACGACTCTAGGAAAGCTGTACTACATGTCTTTTTAAAATTATAGGCTTTAAAACTCAATTATTCTACGGTATAGCATGATTTTGTTTTCATAGATTAACTTTCGTAGAGCATGCTATAGTGCGCCATTTTGCTCACCGATACGCGTAGCTGAAAGTTCCTTCGTGGAATTCACGGATAAACTCCCTAAATCGCTTCTTGGCACTGATTCTGTTGACTTCTCGCTCATCTGCTTGTTCCTCTGAACCAAAAGCATCGCTGAAATAAACCGGGCGCTCGTCAAATCCAGACATTTCTGCGAAAAGTTGCCAACTGATCACTACTTGCTTCTTCCCGGGAGAACAAATTTGGCGGGAAAACCAGGGCAATTTTCTTTCGTGATTGGCAGCTCTTCAGATCATGTGATCAAATAGTCATAGAGTAACGTTCTCGCCGTGCCAGGGATATGAAAGTAGTTTTCGCCTCCTCTCCGCTGGAATACCTTGGGAACTCGCACAGTTTAGTGTTGAGAAAACTTGTAAGTTTTGAAAAAAAAGTGCACTTTTCCTTCAAATGTACGTTGTCCATACTTAGCAAAGAACAATTGCCAACCACTGGAAACGAGGGACGTTAGGTCAATTATTGCAAGGGGTGGGGGCGGGGGTGGGGGCGGGGAGGGGATGAAAAGTCTTCAGTTTGCTGTTAATAATAGCAGCGAATCGAGTAGCAGCTGCACTTCATTTAAATTTCAGCGCCTGGATTTCTCTGCTGTTAAAGGCAGTAATAACTGCCCGAAACATTACTGCGACTAGTTACAATTTTGTGACCAGGGAATACTCTGGAAAATTGAAGCCTTCTTTAAAATAAGGTATGTATGTATGAACAGTAAAAGTGTTCAGAGATCTTCAGAGAGCCTTCGCCATCTCCAAGTAACGCAACGCATAGCTTAAATGGCACACAACAAAGAAGGGAAATTTATAGCCAACACAAGAGTTTATGTTTGGAGTAGCTTGATTAAGTACACAAGGATTACAAAGTCGCTATGGGTTTATTCTACATTCAACAATGAATGAACAAAACTACCATATAAACATTGATGTAAAACCAAATAGCCCATGGTTGTTGAGCTAAGGCCTTCATTGAGCAGTTCTCAAATATTATAAATAGATTCAGATGTACAATTAACTTTACTTTAGAAGCAATTTTACAAGCAATCGATCACTATCTACCAAAACATTGCAAAAGTTATTGCATTTTCTCAACTACTGGTACACACGAAATATAAATTAAGGAATGAATACTACATTAATGCTTTAACCTATTGAAATATGAGTCTAAGGAAACATTCAAAGGCGGTTTAGGCCCTGGGAAGATGTAATGCCCTTTTAAATATCCATACCCTTTCAACAGAGGTTTTATTCCTTTGACAACCCTTGCCCATCACAAATTCAAATCTTTCTTCTTATTCACCTTCGAATAAATACATAAATAAATGGAAAAACTAAATGGGATTTTGGCAGTGGACATTCCAGTAGGTGGCTCTTCTTGTCTGCTGTTTCCCATTCAAATTGGAATTTGTAATGTTGGTTTTTCTACTTCTAACTATTGAGATATGAGTCTAAGGAAATTTTTAAAGGTGGTTTGGGACCTTGGAAAATGTAACACCCTTTTAAATGAATATCTATACCCTTTCAATAAAGGTTTCATTCCTTTGAGAACCCTTGCCCATCACAAATTCAAGACTTTCTTCTTATTCGCCTTTTAAATAAATAAATAGATAAATGGTAATAAATAAATGGGAATTTAACAATAGACATTCCAGTAGGTGGCTCTTCTTGTTCACTGTTTCCCGTTCAAACTAGAATTTTGAATGTTGGTTTTTCTGGAAAGAGGAAAATCCGAGGGCCTGCAGAAAAACTCTTGGAGTAAGGTTTTTTTGCATTTTCTCAACTTCAGGTATACATAAGATATAAATTAAGGCATGAAGACCACATTCTACTTTTACCTATTGAGATATGAGTCTAAGGAAATATTTAAAGGTGGTTTAGGCCCCTGGAAAATGTGACGCCTTTTTAAATATCCATACCCTTTCAATAGAGGTTTCATTCCTTTGAGGCTGCTCTTCTTGTCCACTGTTTCCCATTCAAATTGAAATTTGGAATGTTGGTTTTTGTGGAAAGAGGAAAACCTGAGGGCCTGAGATATAAATTAAGGCATATATACTAAATTCTACTTTCACCTACTGAAATATGAGTCTAAAGAAATATTTAAAGGTGGTTTAGGCCCTTGGAAAATGTAATGCCCTTTTAACTGAATATCCATACCCTTTCAATAGAGGTTTCAGTAGGTGGCTCCTTTTGTCCACCGTTTCCCATTCAAACTGGAATTTGGAAAGTTGGTTTTTGTTGAAGGAGAAAAACCTGAGGGCTTGCAGAAAAATCCTTGGAGTAAGGCTGAGAACCAATAACAAACTAAACCCACATGTGATGTCAGGTTTGGGAATCACACACCTTTTCCTGTTAAGGTCTATTAGTTTCCTAAAGCTCATATCTACGTAAATTAAGCATTAGTTATGAAGTCATTGGTCTGGTATTGGAAGAAACTGAGAATTGGCTTGGGTTGCTTTATCAATTATGATTTGTCTTGAATTGATTGATGCTACAGTCAACCCTTGATTATCAGAACTCATGGGACTGGGCTGAGTAGTCTGGATAATCAAGAATATGACAGTTATTATTAACCCTTATTAACCCTTTCACTTTCAATGATCTCATTAATAATTCTCCTTACTGTCTGGATATAATTGTTATGTTGTTATTTTGGAGAGTTTGATATTGGATCAACTAATAATCCCCTGAATAGTATTTTTCATTATTCTTGTCACATTTCCATTTGATACTGTACTGATTGTGTAGGGAGAAATTCTTTTTTAGTCACTTGTGGGAGTGAAAGGGCTAATGAGCCAAAATAAGACTGAACACGTCATCGAGATTGAGCAAGAATTAAATTAAACTCTCTAATCATTAAGCATCATTGCCAAAATTTGTCAAAGTATTTACAATTAACCATTTTAAACAAAAACAATTTTTTGACACCCTTAAATGCTGATGTAAATCAGTTTGTTTCAAGATGCCACAGCTTGAAGTCATTGATAATTCTAACATTCTTTGAAGCTGCATTAATGGTTAGATGTTTCATGGGAAAAAGTTTTTAAGGATTTTGAATGTGACTAATTGATATTCATGAAAATATGGGACCAGAGAAAAATCTGCATAATCAAGATCTGAATAATTGAGGTTTGACTGTACCAAAATTTTCTTTGTTTCCATGAAAAGGAATCTCAATCATTGTTCAACAGGGTTTGATCAATATTTCATAAAATATTTCATATACCCTGGTACCACTGACACAGCTTCTAAAGAACACACTAAACTTAAGCTTGATGTACCTGTAGGCAAACACAAGTTAAGTTTTTCTTAGATGACTCAATTTCATTGTGATCACAGGCGGCCCAAGCTCCAGCTGTGAGATGATCATCTTGCGCAATAACAGTCATGGCGGAATTATAAGAGTTTGTATGGGAATATTTACGACCGCTCAAAGGAATAAAAAAATACGTCAAATTCTCAATAAAAATACTTCACCTTACTTCCACAGTGTATCACTTGTTATCTGACCGCTTAATTTGATGAACAGAGCCCATTTAAGCCAGTTGTTCATTTCGAGGTTTTCAACGTACATAAGAAAAGCCCAAGGCTGAACACTCCATTTCCGAACGCCTGAGCCGAGAAGCGAAAAATCCAAGCTCAAAATGACCGGGCGGCCACAAATCCAACGCAGAATCCAAGCACATACACTGTAGTTTCATTTCAATTCACTAAAAACTCAATCGTCCCCGTGCAACCGACACTAAGCCGCAGTTTGCTTCAAAAATTTTCAGTTTAGAGGTTTCTAACAGCCCGCGGCCACATCAACCTTGACACACGACCGTTGAAAACCAGCTTGGTAACCCTACCTCCTTTTTAAACTGAGCCTCTCCGGGGACCATACCGTCAGTTATCGTCAATAAATTGTTTTAGAACCACGGGTCCCCTCAGTAGAAATCGATCAAGAGGCTATTGTTTCGATCGGCCAATCGAATTCGCCTCCGGAAATGTTTACAAATGTGTGATTATTTTCGGAGTCAGAGGAAAACCTTGGAAGGATTTATTCCAGTATTCAATTAAGTTCTATCTGGACATACTTATTTTAATTCTGCCAACAAGACAATTGTTATTTCGTTTCGTCCGCACGAGAATGTGAGTCACAATAGAACAATTCGCTCAGCCATGTAAGTATTCACTTTATTCTTAGGTGCCGGCTACGCTAAATTTCGCACTTCGTCTTTGTGTTTCTTGCCAAGTACCCTTGTAGATACTTATTTCTTTTACTCAGGATAAAACTTAATGGAGATCAGGAGGAAATCTTGGAGTTTGCCTCCCAAGGTCACAATTTATTTATTACCGGTCAGGGCGGAGTGGGGAAAAGTGAAGTGGTCAAACGGATCGTCCAAAGTTTGAAGGCACGTGGAAAGACAGTAGGTGTCATTTGCTCGAGTGGCATTTCCTGCCAAGTTTACGATCGTGGCCTAGCCTCGACTGTTCACTCTTTTTACGGTCTATCAACGGCGGAGCTACCTTGGCGCCAACTGATAGAAAGGTCGGTAGGGAATTCTCTTATTCGAGACAGAGTAAAGGCTCTGGATGTCGTTATATGGGATGAGGCCAGTATGTCAAGCAGGAGAATGTTTGAAGTTGTGAACTTTCTACACCACAAACTTGCAACCAATGAGTTAAACAAGACCCTGCCCTTTGCTGGTAAACAAGTTATTCTTGTTGGCGAATTCTTGCAGTTGCAACCGGTTCCTAATCTTTTCGATGAAGGAGAATTTATGTTCTATTCCCCTTTGTTCGACCTCTGCATTCCGCATCGTTTTGGCTTGACAAAGTTAATGCGACAGTCGGAAGATGATCTGCAATTTATTTCGGCTCTTTCAGACTTGAGACTGGGTCAATGCACAAGTTCATCCGAGCAGTATCTCTTGTCTCTAGGTAGAGCCTTACCACCAGCGTTTCAAGAAGAAGCAACGCGCATTTTTTTTCGAAAAGTGCCCGTGCAATTATCTAACAGACGGGAGCTCGATGCATTACCTGGTGATTTAGTAACCTTCCAGGCTTTATTTGAAAACCACGGGTCCAAGAGCATGTGTTGGCCAGGAACACCAGTCCTGCAATTAAAGCGTGGCTGCAGAGTGATGCTGGTGTGGAACCTGAATGACGATTTAAAGAACGGTTCCCTCGGTATTTTTACCGGAGTAAAAGGTGATGTCCTTTTGGTTGCCTTTCAAGAAGTTGGAATCGTTGAGATTCAAAGGGAAACTTGGATAAGAAGAAACAGGAATGGCCAAAAAATTGGAGGCGTGACCCAATTCCCCATTGTATTAGCCTATGCAGTTACGTGTCATAAGTCGCAAGGTTTGACGCTTGCCTCGGCAGTTGTACATTGTTCTAGTGAGTACGTGCCTGGACTAATCTATGTTGCTGTCTCAAGAGTTAAGTCCCCAGATACCTTACAGATTTTAAATTTCAGTCCACGGCAGTTGTTGAGGCCACATCAAAGGGCGGTTGACATGTGCAGAACCCATCATATATGTGAACCACTTGCAGACCTATCATGCTGCTGCAAAAGGAGCTTTGAAGATAACAACCTCATTTCAGTAAAGGATCGCTTCGACGCGTGCGAGGAAGACGACGAACCGTTCACTTTCCCGAGTGATTTGTTCGATGGTCCTGTGCGGCAATGCTTTGAGGACGAAGAGGTTGCTGCCCCACTGGAGTTATTGGATGTTTACGACCGCATGATGAGGCATCAGTCAAGTCTAGCCAGTCCACCAGAAGGATTTCTCATGAAAAGCCGAGATCACCTGTTAGCGTTGAAAGCCTCGCCGACTTCAATTGCTTCTCCGTTTTTGGAAGAAAAATACAG
This sequence comes from Pocillopora damicornis, assembly GCF_964200805.1. NCBI lineage: Eukaryota > Metazoa > Cnidaria > Anthozoa > Scleractinia > Pocilloporidae > Pocillopora > Pocillopora damicornis. The sequence goes on from NC_142676.1 coordinate 2,046,667, forward strand.
AACAATCGACTCTCTGTTAACCGACACCTGTTGGCTCAAGGTTCAATGCCTTGTTGAATTGATATGGTTTCATTCCTTTCTCATCATCGAAAACCACATTGTAGAAAATCCAGACGAGATTGTCGTTAATATCGGAAGGCAAGGATTTACAGAGGCGACGTCGAGACTGCATGAATTCCTCACCAGCACTGAATTCTCCCGCTATGCATGCATTGTCTTCGCCGTTAAAGAGACGACAATTTCCCAGCGGACTGTCGTTGTTGAGATTGCGAAGTTTATCTACTTCGAATTTCTAGAAACACTGGCTTCCATCGTGAGACACGATAGAATGATAGGAGTGGCTTTCAACGTTCAAGAGATGGATGTGGTTGGCAGGTCAAAAGTTCGACATGTGGGTGGTTGGGCGGTCAGGAAAGTCCTCTCCCGGGCTAGAACCTACCTACGGAAAAACGTCTACACGACTTCGAGCTCTACGCTGGTCAAAGTTGAAACAAAGCAAAGGGCATGTGAGGTTCTGGAAGAAAACGTTATTCAATCTTTCGACCGACTACAAGAAACGTCGAAATTTAAAGAGACGCTGGAAGTAACGGAGGCAAGGCAGTATCGGCAAAGGGGCCTTCTCCATATATCGGATGAGGCTTACCTCTTCTTCATGCAGCTGGAGCAAAGGAGAGTAGACTTACTGAACGTTAATGTCATGAGAAAAGAGCGCGAGAATATGGTTGAGGCGGCCATATGTAGACTTTCAAGTGACGAAGAACTTAAAAAAAGTTGGATGCGATGTTTTCAAAGTGAAGAGGTTGACAGGAGCGTGGTATGTAATATATGCCTTATTAGTACCATGGGTTAGTACCATGGGTTACAAAATGCTCGTTAATTTTGGCGCAAAATCATAGTGTTAATTCATAACCAAAGCTTATATATAACTCAGTTACGTAGTATTCTCGTTTCTTTCGCTCACCACTAGAAATATCCAGCTTATATTTTCGAAGCATCGTGTCTTATCAGTGGGTTACTAGCAAGGAATTCTCTCCCCTTTCGTGTGGAAAGCATTTAAAGCTACGGTGGTAGGCTTCAACTTAAGTTGAAGTATCTCTCTTCCACACAGGATTTAATCGAAAATCTGCGGAAAGAGATTTTGGTATGTTATGTCAACATGGGTGCATCCCAATTCTTGAGAGATTTCCGCCGTGGTGCCTTGATTAAGAAGAACGCGGAGCTGCGAAAACGCATTTTGCAAAGACAGGAAGAAACGAAGGAGAAATCTGACAGTGTTCCATTCAAGGTAGCTGGAATTGCTGGCATTTTATTGTCCCTTTAGAATGCATAAGTGCTAATAAGATAAGCTAAACACTAGAATAAAGGGCTCGCTTAAGTACATACAGTGGCATATATATACTGTACTTTACGCGTTTATTCCTTACATGTAATGTATACAGCATAGATATTACAGCAATAATAATAGTAGATATAACTTCACATAATTTGCTAAAATTCCATGTAGGTTTCAATAGATAACAATTAACATGATAGTAAATTTAAATAAGTACAGTACATTTAATTGTTTTTCCACATCAGGAAATCCTCAAAGACAGTAGTGAAAACAAAAGGGCCTCCCACAGCCGATTGGTTGGCTTCATTCACCAACATCAAGGCACTGCCCCACTGAGTAGAGTCTACCTTAAATCGCAACTGATTGCTTTGTGTCAGGCATATGGTGTCAGAACTTCTTCAAGATCAACTAAGTTAGTTATTGCACAAGATTTGTTAAATGTTATTCCAGAACATGCATTTATTCCAAATACAATACCAGTTGATGACAGGCAGTTTAGGATAGTGAGAAACTCTGAGTCTGATGGACACATCAGGATACTCTTTAAAAGAGGTAAGCTATATATTTTGAATGGACACTTAAGGGTACAATTCATACTTGTGCAAAAACTTTCAAACCATTCCTACTATTTAAATAGGAAACAGTTCTGTAACACAGTACAATGCAGTGTTGGTTAAAAATCAAAGAATTTCATATTTTTAAGCACAGTAATTTCATATTTGAATATCTTTCATGATCATCAACTGAGAAGTATGGATATATATACAATAACACATACATTCCCATACAAACTCTAACATTGACTTCCAAGGAAAACAGTAAGTTCACATACTTGCCTATTTTAACCATAAATGTGGCATGTGAATATTATAAGATGAAAATACAAAGTATTTAACTGCATGATAAACTTTGATGTGAGCTTGGAATTGAAGGTCGCTGGCTTGAAAAGGCACTACTACAGGAGGCATTACTCTTAGGACTAATAGTAGTTTGACCTAGTCTAATTGAATTTTGTGAAGACTGTTGCTCCAAGAAGGTTGGGTTATCATTTTGACCATTACAAGAACGTATTTGACAGAAATGGTTCTCTACACAGTCCTGATTTACTATGGCAGGCTTGATTACTGAACTAGGATGCTTTAACAATTTGTAATGTACTAGTGACTGGAATCCAAGACACATTGATTTTAAATCAAACCATAATTTACTTGAGATGAATAGCTTGCCATCTCCTTGAGTGCTTTCTTCCCATGAGCACATCCAATTATAGAAATTATTTAGCTTTTGAAGCCTTATGTCATTAGTGCAGGTGATGAAGAGCCTGTCATTGAAAAGTGAGACCAGCTCACTTGTGTGTTCTAACAGGCTGATTACTGCATCAAATGAGGAGTCATCCTCGCCGCTTGACTTTATACTTTCCTTATATTTCTGTATAGATACAAGTTCACAGATGTAAGCTACAATGTTGAAAATCAAGATACTAGAAAAGAAGAGAAATTTTTGGCAATTATGCAGAGCCTTGTAGATACAATTTTCCAATGAACTTTCATTTTGACAACATTAAAACTTGGAGTTGATTATTTTTGAGTTAATCAAATGAGAAGTGACTTAACTATATGTAAACAAAACAATTACCTGCATGAGAAACAGCATCTTTGTATCAAGTACATCTTCTGCAAGTCTGTTCCGCATTTTGCTGGCAGAATCAAGGTCAAAATGCTGCATGGTTAGTTTCTCATGCAATGGGAGAGAGAAGGTCTTCTGATCCCAGTTAAAAGCACTTTTGAACTGAGTCCATGTGATCTCCTTTCCATGGATCTGAAGACATCTTGGCTTGCCACTCTTATTACTTTTTTCAATGTTGTTTCGTATCTTCTTGATATTGTGCTGTTCAATTACAAATTGGTCAAAGTCAGTAACACTTATAGCTTCGTATTCATTTTCAATTGATATCAGGTAATTGACTGACAATATTCTATAATAAACACTATAGGCAAGCCTCAGGCAAATTTGCTCTTGAGAGTGTTTTAGATACTGTCAATTGCCTAAAAAAAGCAATTGGCTTGACATGAAAATATTATTGGCTCAATATCATTGAAAATTGCTTAAAGAGAATATTTTTGTTAATTGCTCACTGTGAAACTCAGAAAACCATGAACACCGTGAATATATATGGAATGGTATTGTGTTGCAAGGAAAAAGTTAATTAGGAATGAAAAAACTAAACTGCAAACAGCAATGGAAATTAGTTTGTGATTTTGTAGTTTCTTTGCATGTCCTGAACTTTATAATTTATGATTGGTCAGTAGTCACTTACTAACCTGTCAGAATCAAATCAAGGTATTCATGATTTTTTTTTTTTACTCGCACAGTAATATCTGAATAACAGATACCAAATTGAAAATATTGGGCTTATATACATACATGTCATAGAAGTATTGTCTATTACCTTTGGGTCCATGATAAACATCATTGGACCACCAGTGTAGATGTTTGTGGCTGCAAATTTTTGTTTAGCAGGGTTTTTATCATGAAAGTGCATCTTCACAAACTGCCTGTTACAGTCAGCACCATCAAGGACACACCAATACACCCTTTGAGAAGACAAAATAATAAAAAATATAAGCTGAGGCAAACAATAATGTAAAGATAACTGTATTAAGTATAACATTCATGAAATGTTTTAATTTGATATGTCTTTCCTATTCTTGGATCATAGGTTCACAACTTCCATCATTCCTTTGAGTCAGTAAATTACATGGCAAATCAGTTTGTAAGTAATATGTAAACTCTCTTACTTAACATATTGTTTTCCTCCTAAAACAAAGCTTAATGTAAATGGCTACTTGTTAATGTGATACTCATACATCATGGTACTTGGGCATATTAATCAAGGCAAAATGTAGTGGTACCAATAATATTATTAAACTTTTAGCATCTAATTCACAAGCATTTAATATTAGCTGTGCAATTCAAACAATTAATGGCTGTCACTTTCCCTGCAAAACTATTTCACTTTAACTTTTCTTTTCTGATTACTCACTCAAATCCAATCTCCAACATCTTCAGGACTCCTTCCCAAAAACAGAAGTACAAGCTACTTGGTGTGCAAACCCCAGATGGATATTGAGCAATAGGGAACCTGAATCCATTGTCACTGACATAAATGAATTGCAGCACTTGTGTGGCAAGTTCTGGTTCATCACCTTTACCTGGAAGGAGGTGGCATATATTTGTTTTGTTTTTAAGCAAGTCTTAGCTGTTTTACAATTTTATAGCAGTAAGGGAGGAACAGCATACATCTGTAATTCGTTTGAACTGCTTATACTACTGTAAATTGATATATGCGTTTTCATGTAAATTACCTGACAATATGTTCATTAGCTCATGGCCCTTTCCCAGGTCAACAAATCCAACAAGCTTGTGCTTACCACCAACTGTTGACATCTCCAGGTTCTCCTACAATAGAGGGCATCAATTAAATTATGAACTCTAATATTAGAACATGTCTTTAGTATAGTTTCAGACAAAACATAGCATCTAAGGGATGTCTCACATTGACAATGAAGTTTAGTTTTTTAATATACATTATTACAAATGAATTGAAAATGCTTTTTCTACTTTTGATGTTTTAAATTTACCTGAATCTTCATTTCGTCAATAATAAAACCACCCATAAAATCTTCTTGTTTCATCCCCCTCTCTTTTGCAGCATCAAAGCACCATCTAATGACATCTCCAGACCACCCAGGTCTCTCTTTAACTTTGTTTTTGTACAGCCTGTGAATGGATCATTGAACAGTTTGGTTTCTTGTTTCAATAGCTTATCCAAATTTGCAACTGTATTATTAAAATTATTTGTCACGACCAGGAGTGAAGGCAGACTGTGTTCCTCTGTGCAGTTAGGTATCACAGAATGTACAGAGATTTCATAAAGAAATGCTTTTTAATATTTTGCTCTATTTTAAGTAATCATTTGGTAGGCTGAAGAACCATATTTGTATATACTTACTCACCTTATTGTTTTGTTGCTGGGAAGAGTCAAAAACTGGCGGAGTGGGTCCAACACATGGGGGTTTTTGCAGTACAGTTCAAGGCATAATCGCATGACCCTATAAACATCATAAAAAATATATTGTCTGTTTGGTACAAAGCCTATACTTAAAGATTGTGAATACGTACAGACACACTAGACCAATCAAAAATGTAACTTAAATGTGATTTCATTTTTCAGAAGAAAATTTAAAGTTGGAATATTGTAATTAGATCATTTCTTGGAATTTCAAGTAAGTATCATATCATATTACGTTTCTAGCCATAGAAACTAGCCATTAGATTTCTTAGTAAGGATATTAGAGGCGATGTCAATAAAACCTAATCACTTACTTTGGATGCCACCTAAAACCATTTTTGCTTCCTGTCTGCAAAATTTTCTCTTGTTGTTTCCAAAGGTCAACCATCTCCTCGGGTACATTTTTTGCATCAGCAAAAATCTTGCAAAGATCCTTATGGTCCTCTTTTTCCATTTCCACACATTGCGAGAAATACTTCTCTCTCCAGTAGCTTTCCCTCAGAGCAGTGTTTTTACGTGCCTTCACTTCTTCAGTCAACTTTTCAGTTAGCTCATCCCTTGTCATGTATCTTTTGTTGGTAAAGGGATGAACTGCATCCCTAGATAACTTCCTTTTCTTTAATTTGTCATCCATTCGTTTTATTTTTCTGCAATTGGCACAACTAATGCCATCACTGCACTGGATGATGTGACAATGCTTGGAAAATACCTTGAAGAGGACATTGTCATTGTGCCTGTATTCTCCACTAACATGGGGAGACATTGAAGCGCTGGTAGTTTCATTAATGTCCACGCCAGAACATAGTGCTGAGCTATCCACAAATTCCAAAATTTTGTGAACTCTTTCGCCTAAAGCACGTTTTTCCAAGCCGAGTAGATCAATCATATTTGTTAAAGAATACTCGCATCCATGAGATGAAATGGAATATCTTAGGCCTGATGAGGATGAAATCTGTTCGATACAGACCTCGGTAGATCCTCGCTGATTTCTGAATGACCACGATTCGAGACGAACAAAGGACAGCTTGTTGTTCCCAAAAACGGTACTCCATCCATCTTTAAATTTGAGACCGTTGACTTTTTCCATGAAGTGGCTAAACGTTTCTGGTGGCGATGCGATTATCTCTCTAATCTTGAGGTTTTGGTAGAAAGCTTTCCGCTGCGTACGTGGTCCACGCCGAACCCTTTTTACCTTTTCTCCCCAAATGTCGTTAACGATTTTTCCAAGCGTAACTGAATTAAGATGGCACAGAAAATTTTCTTTTTCTACGCTTGCATGACTCAGGATTTCGCTGGCGTCTGCGAGGTTATCTGCCTCAAAATCGTAGTGAAACAAAACCCTAATAATGAAGAATGAAAATTTCCGTCTGTCTAGCACAGAAGCAAAGGAAAAGTAATAATTCAAAGAAAAATAATTTGTACATTTGGATTTAAATTGTCCATTTCCATGCTTGAAAATATTAAAACGGATATCCAGCAACAATACTTACCACGATTTCCATTTCAGATACGAGTTCGAATTGATTACGTCCTTGCTGCAACCGTGGAATAGACTATTTTTTACAGACGACATTTTTATCTTTTGAAATTAATAGGAAATTATCGAGATTTACGAGATCAGCTATGCGGTTTGCAACTATGCTTGTAAATTATTTTGAATTTGTAAACATTTCCGGAGGCGAATTCGATTGGCCTATTGAAACAATGGCCTTTGATCGATTTCTACTGAGGGGACCCGTGGTTCTAAAACAATTTATTGACGATAACCGACGGTATGGTCCCCGGAGAGGCTCAGTTTAAAAAGGAGGTAGGGTTACCAAGCTGGTTTTCAACGGTCGTGTGTCAAGGTTGATGTGGCCACGGGCTGTTAGAAACTTCTAAACTGGAAATTTTTGAAGCAAACTGCGGCTTAGTGTCGGTTGCACGGGGACGATTGAGTTTTTAGTGAATTGAAATGAAACTACAGTGTATGTGCTTGGATTCTGCGTTGGATTTGTGGCCGCCCGGTCATTTTGAGCTTGGATTTTTCGCTTCTCGGCTCAGGCGTTCGGAAATGGAGTGTTCAGCCTTGGGCTTTTCTTATGTACGTTGAAAACCTCGAAATGAACAACTCGCTTAAATGGGCTCTTTTCATCAAATTAAGCGATCAGATAACAAGCAATACGCTGTGGAAGTAAGGTGAGGTATTTTTATTGAGAATTTGACGTATTTTTTTATTCCTTAGAGCAGTCGTAAATATTCCCATACAAACTCTTATAATTCCGCCATGACTGTTATTGCGCAAGATGATCATCTCACAGCTGGAGCTTGGGCCGCCTGTGTTGTGATCAGCATAATTGTGAATCTTCTTTCTGCAAAGTTTCAAAAGATATCAGTAGTGAATTTTCAGAGCCACCTCCATAATGTTTGAGTTAAATTGGAACCAATTGGTACCATTTCCATGGCAAAGAATTAAAATTAATGGATTAAGGTGCAAACCTTTTTTTGGTTTCCTTAGACAAGACAATTTTAACTTTTATGGCTTCTGGCTCTTGGTTTGCAGGAACAATTTGGTTAATTAAAAATTGGAGGAGGACTTGTTGGCTCTCTCAATCCTGGTACCCACTTGTATTTTTCTTTCACTTATGCCCACCAAATGAGCACTTGGTATTGGCTAGCCTGTGACCTCTTAAAGTTTCAAATTTTGTCCAGCAAAAATTTGTTGGGTGGTTGGTGGACTGGCAGTTGAAGTGTGTTGCTCATTGTCAATGCCTTTTGTTTCCACTCTTCTGCTTCCTCTGGGTTTCCATTTTTTTTAAACCAAAAGGCCATTTGAGTCATTGCATAGATCTTAAACCTATGATTCTCAGTTAGTTCTTGTTCAGCAATTCTTAAAGATGCTTGAAATGATTTTTTTGCACCTTCCATATCACCTTGTAATTGATAGCACACTCCTAAGTTGGCGAGTAGCAGAATGCATTCTTTCTGCTCTTTAATACCAACACTTTTCATCATTTCCAGAGCTTGTTCATAAAGTTTGATTGATTTGCATTGGTCAGCAGCTGATCCTAGACTCTTCTCACCATGGAAGAGGTGAAAATCTGCAATTTTCCTCAGTAGTAGAGCAGTCATGACGTGATTGCCAAGATTTTCCTGAAAAAGCTTTAATGATGCCTCGAATTTTGCCTCTGCCTCATCACGTTTATTTTGTTGGTTGTAACTTTGTCCAGCATAAAGCAAACTTATACCTTTCTGTACAAAATCCATCAGTTTTAGATGTTCGCACACCTTCAAACTTTCAATGAATTGTTTTTCAGCTTCGGCATAGTTTTTCATTTCAGATTGGAACCGTGCATAAAGATTGCGAAAAAAAACTTCTGACACCTTCTTATTGTTAAATTCTTCAGCGTGTTTTGAGAATAGGTCTGCAGCCTCTTCAATCAACTTCTTGTAATTATCTTGATTACCAATTTTCCTATATTCGAGCACAAGGAGGCAGAGGAGTTCCACTCTTTTAGTAACAGGTTGTTGGTAAGACATTAAAAGCTGATTTAGCTCTTCAAGGTGATTCAAATATTCATCTGGTAGAATACACATTTCTAAAAATGTGCATGTCTGAGAAATCTTCTCCACTAACTCCTCCATAGATTTCTTCAGTTGAGGATCTTGTTCTTTTAGTCCTTTTATGAAGAACGGGAAGAAATACTCAAAGTTGTGCCTGTCCTCATTAAAAGAGTCAATTGCCTCTTTGCACTTGTCCTTGCTCCAGTAGCAAGTAGCAATTTTCACTAGATGGGAAATAAAGTAGATGCAGGCCGCTTTTTGCCCCTGCGGCTGTATGATTGAAGAATGGTTGGCTTCATCAATCCTCTTTGCAAATGTTTGTATGAGTGGATGGATTTGATATCTGTATTGGGCAGGTTTCTCAATAAGTGACCTGTCTTTCAAGGAACGGAGAATTATTCCAGGATCATCTTGACAACCAACTGCCTTAATAACAGCTTGGGCAGCAACATTACTGAATGAGCCTGGAAAAACTGACAGAATCACCAGAGCCTTTTGTTTATCTTCATTCAAAAAGTTGAAAGAAGTGTGAATTGCTTTTTCAACAGAATTTTCATCACTTTCATCCTCTTTGAGAACATCCAATGGCTTTTCCTCAAGGCGTTCAATGAGCTGATCTTCAGAATAGTCTGAAAGCAACGAACTTATGATGCATAAGGCTAAGGGTACACGACCGCAAAGTTGAACCAATTTATCTGTCTTGGAGAGCCCTTGTTTCACATCTGGATCAAGGACTTTGGACATGAGGAGTTCCTGTGCGTGCTCACGGGATAGTGTTCTCAATCTCACACATTCCATACGCAAGTTGAGGTCTAATTGAAATACTCTTCGAGAAGTGATAACAAATGAGATCTTACCGTTTGAAAGAGTTCTCATGTCCTTTAAAATGGATACAAATGCAGCTCGATCATCTGATTCGAGAACATCATCTGCATTGTCCAGAATGAAAGAAACTTTCTTCTGCTGTTGTTTGCTCCAATTTCGGAGCCAATGTTGGGGATGTTCTGGTGGTTGAGAGAGGTTTGTACTGCACGGAAGGATCATCGAGGTAGCTACTTCAGCAATGGCTGCTTTAGATCTGAGTGAACAAAACAAAACTGTCCTCTCTTCATTCTCGTTGGATGCCAATTCGTGGCCCACTTCAATTGCTACTGCTGTTTTACCAAAGCCAGGTCCCCCAGTAACAAGAGCTGCAGCTGCACGTTCAGTTCGAATTGCATCGGTGATTTTTTCTACCTCTTCGGACCGGCCAACGACATTATTTTTATCCGGAAGACAGTTTGAGAGGCTACTTGTGGCTTGCCCTGAAATAGAAGCTTGAATAGCAGAAATGTCATTCTCTAGCTTGTTTAACCGTGGTTCAAATTCCATTTTCCACTTCTCGACTTCCTCGCTTACTCGACGTTCAGTGTCGTGATCAATAGGTTCAGTTGCAAGGCGATCTACTTCCTTCTGATCAAGTCCCAACGCCACCAATGATTGGGCAATCGTCTGCAATTTCTCTTGGAATTTGTCATTTGGAATACTGGTGGATATTCCATGACACAGCTCATTTCGAAGGAACTTAATCCGGACGATGTGAGCTTCTTTGCTGAGTTCAGTATCTGGAGGCATTTCGTGCCATCCTTTAGCTGGTGCAGTCAAACCACAAACTTCCCGTAGTAAGAGATGCAAAAGACTTATGTCAAATGTTAGAGGGTTTGGTGGAACACCGCTAGAAGGAAATAACTTCTTCCACTGATCATCGGTAAGTATGTTCTTTTTAAGTGACTTCAGGTAAGCAAGCCTTCCCTTGTGTTTGAGAAGCACGTCTTGCAGTGTTGGACAGGTGGATTTCATTAAATACTCTCTCAGGACGGTTGTGCCTCCATCGATTACCAGTCGTAAAAGTTTTGTGCCATTTGTTTTCTCCTCGGAAGAATCGAGAACAGAATTCATTTTTCTAACTTTTGCTCTAAAGGCTTAAAGACTATTCCCTTTTTTTATCATTTAGCGTCGATTGCGACGCGTCGTTAGGATTGAAGAAAAAAAAAAAAGAATGCGGAAAAACATTTATATGACGTCTTTGGGCCTGGTACCCTGGCACTCCTTGAAGCCTGGAAACAACAAAGAAATCGATATGGCAGAGACCATTAAGACAAGGTGGAAAAAAGGATCAAACACAAATACAGATACAGATCTTTATTGAAGCTCCCTAAATGGGTTTTTCAGCATCAATACAAATGGTTAAAAGAAATAAAACTAAAATATAAAACTATAATTACTGCTAAATATATATATATACTCTACCGAACTTAGCAAACACATCTGGACACTCAAGAACGACAACATTGACTATTCTATCTCATGGCGCGTCTTATCATCTAACTCTCCCTACAACAGCTCCAGTAAAAGATGCAACCTCTGCCTAAAAGAAAAATTCCTTATAATTTACCGACCCGACCTCTCATCACTAAATAAGCGTAACGAACTCGTATCTTCATGCCGGCACAGAAACAAAGCGTTGCTACGCAACAGCTGAACTTTAAAGTTTTTAAGTTTACCGCGTATTATGCAAATTTTCCTAGTATATAAACGATAGTCACATGAATATTCTTTCATTAAACCCCTGAAGAGTGAAGCGATTCACGAAACAGGCTTGTCGGGAAATGTAGTTACGTCCTTTTTTCCTCTCAAAATATTATATATATATATATATATATATATATATATATATATATATATATATATATATATATCAGGGGAATAAAAATATTGAATAATGAAGTTAACCTAATAGCAGCTTAGTTAATTGACGCTTACATTTCTTGGGACATTTTTAACACTTACGATTGCCGCCTAATGAGTTCCACAGTTTTGCTCCTCTTTAAGCAAAATACCTCTAACCAATTGAAAGGCGGTAAAAAGGTATATTCAGGGTACTAGCTGATCGAGTTTGCTTGTCATGAACACGAGAACGTAGCCTTAAATTATTTGCAAGGTAATCTGGCGCAAGATTGCTAATGCACTTGAAAACCATAGTCGCATCATTCAATTTCATCATTCAATAGGAGCCAATTCAATGGTCTTAGTCCTTCGGAAATATGGTCATATTTTCTAAGTCCCAGAACAATTCGTCTTGCAAAGTTTTGCAATGTTTGTAATTTGTCAATGTTGCTATTGCTGGTATTACTCCAGACGCTTGAGCAATATAGTAATTTGCTAAAAACGAAGGCATTCATAAGTAACAACGGCGTTTCCTATCCAAAAGATGCTTAATTCTATTGATTTGTTTTAACTTAAATAGACAGTTTGAAACACTCTCAGTAATATCTTCGTTATAACTAAGGTTTGCATTCAGCTGAACGCCTAGGTCTTTGGCGACAGGCTCAGGTGATATTTGTGTATTAAAAAGTGAAACTCCTATGCGACATACCAGCATCCCTCACTTTTCAGCAGCTGCTTGAAAAGGAAATTCTGGATATATCAAACATTTGGAAGATTAAACGAGACTTACCTGTAAGTTGAAGTTTGATTGAGATTCTATCACATGACATCAGAAGGCGAGAGATCACATGAGATAGCACGGCGCTTGCGCAAGTCATAATTAAAAAGCCACGTACTGGGTGCATCGAAGATAGTATTCAGGCTGAAAAAGCCAAAGTAGGAAGAGATAGGCAACCAAAGTGCCCATGAGAGGGTGGGTGTGATAGTGGAGGGCATGTGATCTCTCGCCTTCTGATGTCATGTGATAGAATTTCAATCAAACTTCAACTTACAGGTAAGTCTCCTCCATGGTAAGATGCTGTAGATCCAGGTAATATATCGATTGCCCTCGTTGACTTGAAACTAATAAAATTAGCATAAGGACCTTGTGCGTTAAATCCTTTAGAGACAGTTTTTCATAGGGGTATAAAGAAGATAAATGTTTTAAAACAACTGAAACATCCCAAATTTTGTCATATTTAGGTTTGGGTCTACGCGATTCAAATACCCCTTTCATAAACCGTGTAACAATATGATTGCTACCAAAGCTCCCCACCCCCCCCCCCGTCTATCGTAACAATGGTAGACAAGGCAGAGCGAGCAGTATTAAGGGTTGAGTAGCTAAGCCCTTGACAAATAGCCCCGAGAGAAATTGAAGGGCATCGCTCAGTGGTGGCGTATAATGATTAATTTTCCTTTCACGACAAAATGCCATCCATTTTTTAACGTATGTGGCATGCTATTTTTTAGTGCCTGTCCTCCAAGATGCCATGAGAATGTCGGTAACCTCCTCTGGAAAGTTGAAACGGCTGAAGGATCTCCTGACACAGGACATACCATCAGATGAAGACTCCTGTTTAGTGGATGCGGGCCACTGCGAGAGGGTTGTTGTAGAAGGTCTGGTCGTGGGAGCAGAATCCAGGGCTGTTCGCACAAATGTTGTAGGAGGACTGGAAACCACGTTTGGGTTGGCCAAAGCGGGGCGATTAGTACACCCTGTGCTAGGTCTTGACTCATCTTCTGAAGGCATCTTGGGAGAAGGCTAAAAGGCGGAAAAGCATAAAATTTATGCCCATTCCAATTCATAGTAAATGCGTCTACGTGTGTACTGTTAGGGTCTGCTTGCCACGAGCAGTAACTACTGGTCTGATTGTTTAAGCGGCTTGCAAACAAGTCGAAATCGAGGCCGGGGTGGCGCAACAGGATCTCGTCAAACGAGTGTGTGTTTAACATCCACTCATGATTACCTGAGAACACGCGTGATTTCTCATCAGCCCCAGTGTTCAGCCGACCGGGTATGTGGACGGCTGTGAGCCAAATATTTCGTGATATACACCATTCCCAAATTTGAACGGCTAACTGATTAAGTTCTTTGGATTTTGAGCCCCCCATGTTGTTAATGTAAGCGAGGGCTGTGGTATTGTCGATCTGAATTTGGATGTGGCAGTTGTTCATATGGCTACAAAAACACTTTAACGCAAAAAAGGCTGCAAGTAATTCCAATATGTTTATATGGTATTCGGCTTCCGAAGGGGTCCTTTTCCCCCCCGTTTTTTGAGTGCCAAAAACAGCTCCCCAGCGCAATGTTGATGCGTCTGACTGGATATCTCGTTTGAGAGTTTGGGCATTATCACGCCACCACTGAAGTTCCGCTAAAGCGGGAGGGGATAATTGCATTTCCCCCCCATAATCGGCTTTGTTTGCTACGAGTGCGAGATATTTATCCCGCTCAAGATGGCGGTAGTGAAGTGGTCCGTACTGAGCACCGGGAAAATTGGACACCAGGATACCGATAACCTCTACGACCTGTCTAATTGTGGACATTTGTGTTTTTAATAGCGAAGCGCAGACAGACAGAATCCGTTGAACTTTTTCCTCCGTAAGCATAACTGTCATAGCAATAGAATCCAGTACAAACCCTAAGAAAGTTAATTTCTGAGAAGGTATGAAAACCGATTTCTCTGGATGGATATGAAACCCTAATTTGGTAAACAGCGTGATGGTGTCAGTGACATTTTTATGGCATTCCGCGGAGGTGTCGCCTTGTAGATAAGAATCGTCAATATACCCTGAATTGAGATGTCCCATGCTCCGGAGTGTGGCATACACAGGTTTCAATAGTTTAGTAAATATGCGCGGGGCACTGGCTAGTTAATGTTTACGTATTTGGATTAACAAAATGCACAGTATACTGTAAAAAATGTGCCTGTTTTTGTTCCTGTTTTTCTCTATGCTGTTACTATGCTCTTTTTTCAGATAAAAAGAATTATTTAAAGTGAAATGGTTTAACTACGTCGTTACTTTTTTTTTTTAAATGCCAAAAATTTGGGTCGGTCGGACGACAATAAACGGAGAAAAGAAAAGAGCATGGCCTCAGAATGCGTAGATTCGAGTCGGTTGCAACTTTCACTTTCTTAGGCCCCCACGGTCAATCTATCTCGGTGACGGAGCAGTAAAATGAGGAACTTTCCGGAACTTTTCCCACCAAACGAGGGCCCAAGATACCCACTTCCATTTCGCAGAAAAAGTCTTCCAGGGGGACAATCGTCACAATATGCAGAGTAAGTAAATATGTATGTACACTGCAACTAAGGAAATTGCAGAACGAAAACCCTAAAAAAAGTCAGGCTTTCAGCCGATAAATCCAAAGCGTTCGAGGTTGCGTGACGCGAGTTATTTGATACAGTCATCATCGATCAGTTGTAGATCGGTTCGCGTAGCGAACATTAGTTTGGTCACGTGAAGGGGGTTTAGTAAGCTAGTTTGTTTTTTTCCTTATTAGTAATTACTAAACACAGCGGACACGTAAAATGAGAAGTAACAATTAGGCAGGAGTTTATGTTTGGAACAGCCTGTAGAGCAGGCGTCTTATAGGGCGAGGTAATGTTACCTTCTCGCGATCTTTCATTCGACTGGCATGCCGGCATGGTGGATTCGGAGTTTTGAACCCCCTAGCAGATACGAGTCTAACAAAATATTTAAAGGAGGTTTAGGCCCCTGGAAGATGTAACGTCCTTTTAAATCTCCATACCCTTTCAAAAGAGGTTTCATTCCTTTGAGAACCCTTGCCTACAACAAATTCAAGTCTTTCTTCTTATTCACTTTGAAATAAGTAAATAAATGGGAATTAAGCAATGGACATTCTACTAGGTGACTCTTCTTGTCCACTGTTTCCCATTCAAATTGGAATTTGGAATGTTGGTTTTTGTGGAGGGAGGAAACCCTGAGGGCCTGGAGAAAAACTCTTGGAGTAGAGATGAGAACCAATAACAACCTAAACCCACATGACGCCAGGCTTGGGAATAAAACACAGGTCACAGTGGTGGAAGGCAAGTGCTCTCACCACTGTGCCATTTCTGTTCCCCTTAAGGTCTGTCAGTTTCCTAAAGCTCATCTCTATGTAAATTGCACATTAGTTATGAAGTCCTTAGTGTGGTACTGGAAGAAACTGAGAATTGTCTTGGGTTACTCTATCAGTGATGATTTGTATTTAATCAATTGATGCCACTGTCAACTCTCAATTATCAGAACTCCTGGGACTGGGTTGAATACATGAAGTCTGGATAATAATATGACACCCTAAAGTGCTAATGTAAATCAGTTTGTTTCAAGCTGCCACAGCTTGTGGTCATTGATAATTCTATCATTCTTTGAAGAGGCATTAATGGTTAGGTAGATGTTTCATAGGAAAAAGTTGTTAAGGATCATGAATGTGACTAATTGATATTCATTAAAATAAGGGACCAGAGAAGTGAGTCTTGATAATTAAAAAATCTGCATTATTGAGGTCTAAATAATTGAGGTTTGGCTATACCAAAATTTTCTTTGTTTCATTAAAGAGGAATGCTCAATCATTGTTCAAAAGGGTTTGATGAATATTTGATGAAACATTTCATATACCCTTGAACCACTGACACAGCTTCTAAAGAACACACTTAATTTTAGCTTAATGTGCCAGTAGGCAAATACAAGTCAGCTGCCTCCTAATTTCTCACTCACTCAATCTCAATCACTCAATTTCATTGTGATCATCATACTAATGAAACTTCTTTCTGCAAGGTTTTAAAATATCAGTAGTGAATTTTCAGAGCCACCTTAATAATGGTTGAGTTAGATTGAAACCATCGCAACCAATTCCTCAGCAAAGAATTAAAAATAGTGGACCAAGGAGCAAAACTTTTTGGGTTCCTCAGACACTATAATTTTGACTTTTATGGCTTCTGGCTCTTGGTTAGTGGTAATGATTTGTTGAATTAAAAAGTGGAAGAGGACTCATCACCTCTCTGAATCCTGGTCCCATCTGCATTTTTCTTTCACTTGTTTCAAATAAATGAGCACTCACCTATGACCTCTTAAAATTTTAAATTTTGTCAAGCAAAAATTTGTTGGGTGGTTGGTGATCTGGTAGTTGAAGTGTGTCGCTCATTGTCAATGCCTTTTGTTTCCACTCTTTTGCTTCCTCTGGGTTTCCATTTTTCTTAAACCAAAAGGCCATTTGAGTCATTGCATAGATCTTCCACCTATGATTCTCAGTTAGTTCTTGTTCAGCAATTTTTAGAGATGCTTGAAATAAACTCTTTGCATCTTCCATCTGAGCTTGAAATTGATAACACACTCCTAAGTTGGTAATTGGCAGAATGCATTCTTTCTGCTCTTTAATACCAACACTTTCCATCATTTCCAGAGCTTGTTTATAAAGTTCAATTGATTTGCGTCGGTCAGGAGCTGATCCTAGACCCTTCTCACCATGGAAGAGGTGAAAATCTGCAATTTCCTTCAGAAGTAGAGCAGTCATAATGTGAGAGCCAAGATTTTCCTGAAAAATCTTTAATGACGCATTGAACTTTTCCTCAGCCTGGTCACGTTTATTTTGTCTGTTGTCATTTCGTCCAGCATAAAGCAAACTCATGCCTTTCTGTACAAAATCCATTGGTTTGAATTGTTTACACACCTCCAAACTTTTAATGAATTGTTCTTCAGCTTTGGAACAGTTTTTCACATCAGAGAGGAACCGTGCATAATTACTGCAAAAGAAAGCCTCTGACACCTTCTCATTGTCAAATTCTTCAGAGTGATCTGAGTGTAGGTCTGCAGCCTTTTCAATCAACTTCTTGTATTCATCTTGATTACCGATTTTCCTATACTCATGCCCTAGGAGGCAGAGAAGTTCCACTATTTTAGTGACAGGCTGTTGGTAAGACATCAAAAGCTGATCAAGCTCTATAAGGTGCCTCAAATAATCACTTGGTAGAATACACATTTCTAAAAATGTACATGTCTGGGAAATCTTCTTCACTAAGTTTTCCATAGTTTCCTTCAGTTGAGAATCTTGTTTTTCTTGTCCTTTGATGAAGAACTGAAAGAAGTACTCAAAGTTATGCCTGTCCGTGTTAAAAGAGTGAATTGCCTCTTGGCACTTGTCCTTGCTCCAGTAGCACATGGCAATGTCCACTAGGTGGGAAATAAAGTGGGTGCAGGCCGCTTTTTCCCCCTTCAGCTGTAAGGCTTTATCAGTCTTCTTTGCAAATGTTTGAATAAATTGATGAATTTGATATCTGTATGGGGCCGGTGTCTCAATAAGAGAGCGGTTTTTCAAGGAACGGAGAATTGATCCATGATCACCTTGATAATCAATTTCCTTAATAACAGCTTGGGCAGCAATATTACAGAATGAGCCTGGAAAAACTGACAGAAGTACCAGAGCCTTTTGTTCATGTTCTCTCAAAAAGTTGAAAGAAGTGTAAATTGCTTTTTCAACAGAATTTTCATCACTTTCATCCTCTTTGAGGACATCCAATGGCTTTTCCTCAAGGCGTTCAATGAGCTGATCTTCAGGACAGTCTAAAAGCAACGAACCAACGATGCATAAAGCTAGGGGTACACAACCACAAAGTTGAACCACTTTATCTGTCTTGGAGAGCCCCTGTTTCACATTTGTATTAAGGACTTTGGACAAGAGGAGTTCCTGTGCGTGCTCAGGGGATAATGTTCTCAATCTCACACATTTCATTTGCAAATTGGGGTCTAATTGAAATAGTTTTCGAGTCGTGATAACAAATGTGATCTTAGAGTTTGATAGAGTTCTCATGTCCTTTAAAATGGTTACAAATGCAGTTCGATCACCAGATTCGAGAACATCATCTGCATTGTCCAGAATGAAACAAACTTTCTTTTCCTGTCGTGAGCTCCAATTTCTGAGCCAATATTGCGGATCTTCTGGTGGTTGAGAGAGGTTTGCCCTGCATGAAAGGATCATTGAATTAGCTACTTTAACAATGGCTTCTTTCGATCTGAGTGAACACAACAAAACTGTCCTCTCTTCATTCCCATTGGATACCAATTTGCGGTGCACTTCCATTGCTACAGCTGTTTTACCAATTCCGGGTCCTCCAGTAACAAGAACTGCAGCTTCACTTTCAGTTCCAATTGCAGCGGTGATTTCTTTCAACTCTTTGGAACGGCCAATGACATTTTCATCTGTAAGACAGTCTGAAAGGTTACTTGTGGCTTGCCCTGAAATAGAAGCTTGAATGTTGGGGCATCCTTCAGCTGTAGCTGCATTCATTAATTTGGGACCATCTACAAAGTAACATACAAGTTATAATACCTTTTTGGCATTTATGCTGTAACAAACTTAATGTTACAAATTGAAATCACTTCCTTAACTCAAACAACGTAATGTTCCATTAAAAAAAAGCAACAATTGCTCAGATGGGGTTCATCTAGAACGAAATCCTTGCATAACTAGACATTAAGGATAAGAAATCAATCTGCACATTAGAAGTGTGACAATATGAACATCCATGAGTAGGTACACCACAAGTAAGGCAGAGAATGTGAGGAACGTAGCGAAAATCTTATTTTGAACATACCTGTAGGAGAGGGAAAGAAGAAGAAGGAAAATATAGATCCGTCGTCAGCAAAATCAAGGCATCCAACCGCACTAAACTCGCCGTCTCGGTTTTCTTGACGCAAGATCACAGCACAACCTTGCATACGGTTTTCGTTGCGAGCGTGTTCTAAGTGTGTCGATGAAACGTTTTCAAAATTATCCTTCTTAACGTTTATCACATCAGAAGATTTATCCTTGTCGTCCACGAAAACATACAGTAAATCATTCGATTCACTTTGATTCACTTTGGTCCCCTGGAATGGTCGATATGTAAAAATGCTCTCCTTCTTGGAGTATTTTTTGGAGGGTTTTACTCCAATGAAAACAAAGTTGCCAATTCGAAGGAAGTCCTTTTGATCTACGATTTTATTTAGTTGAACTATTTTCTTCTCTGAATTTAACTTTTGAAACTCCAAATGATAATTTTCCAAGGAATCATTAGTATCGATGACTTGACTGATTGTTACGAGGCAATAACTATAGCTTTTTTCGATGCTGATGCTACTGGCTGGATGTGGACTGGCTAGTAACTGGCTTTGGAAAAAAATGTCCAAATCCTTGACAAGGAAGCCAAAACCTTGAGTTCCATCGGGGCTCTGACCGGTTCCTTCCCTTCCTTCCCTTCTAATCCGACATACTCCCAGCTGCCATTGTTCTCTTTTTCTTGCATTATCCCTCTGAACTGTTCTTGGGGTGTGGTATATAGGTCTCCACATGATAGTTGACTCGCTAGTGTTTCACATCGAAGGCGTTCGTCGAGGGTCGAACACACAAGTTTATAGTACAGCGGTTAAATTTAAAATAACTCATGTAAGCTTCAGCACTTGTTCCCCACGAAAAATTCAAAAAAGAATTGTTCTACACTGTCCACAGTAGATACGACTATATACACTGTCTACAATTGGTACAACTATCTACGCTGTCTAGTGTAGATAGTGTAAATCCAAAGCGTTCGAGGTTGTGTGACGTCATTTATTTAATAAAGTTATCGATCAGTTTTAGATCAGTCCGCGGAGCGAACATTTAATTGATTACCGGGGGAGGGGGTTTAGTAAGCTAGTTTGTTTTTGTTCCCTTATTAGTAATTAATGAACACAGCGGACACATAAAATGAGAAGTAACAATTAAACAAGAGTCTATGTTTGGAGCAGCCTGCAGAACAGCTGTCTTAATAAAGCGTTATGTGGATTTAGATGTCATGTCGTGAAACTATTTTTGATTCATGTGACGTGATGTTGGGCAATGTTCTTTTTTATTCACTTGCAACTTACGATGGGCGATTTAGAACATATCAGAACATCTCGTTTTTGGGAATATTATACGATTTTCTTTCTTTATTCGTAATCTTGGAGATCTAGGCCCAATCAAAATATTAATTTTTTTCCCTAGAACCAGCCTTCAATGCCCTTCATTCCGACCAAGAGTCGACGATACCGTTTCGCAAGGGATATGAGTCGTCTTCCTCATTGTACACGCCCCAAAGATTGAAGAAAAAAATATTTAGATCGCTGTGCTCGTCGAAAAGAATGAAATGAAGAGTGAACTGAATTGAGAGAAAAAACTTTGATATTCTTGAGTTTCAAGCATGTTTACGATGTGATTTGCGTGCCAAAACATTTTGCCGTTTTATTATTTTACCCAGACACCAGTGACAAAGGTTAGTGTGACCTTTTCATCTAAGGAAATTGAAACCCAAGATAAACTTTACCACGGGTAAATTCAGGTAATTTTCCCTCGGTAAATAGCTGTTCCACTGGTAAAAGTTTGTAGTGTGAATACAGCTAAGAACTCACAAGATCGTAAGAGGATTGCATGACTTCACGTTCATTAATCTTTTCTCCATAAGCACGCACTGGATATGAAATTGTAAATATGCACCAAGCGCGAATGGAATAATTGTTTTATTAATTCTTCTTTTAACGAAATTACGGAAATTACAAAGTAGGTTCACTTGAAATAAGCACATGGCCATTTTTTGGGTGAGATTTGAATGATAAAGTAAGCTTTCCTTTCAAATTTTAAAACCAGCGGCTCAGAACTGGATCATAGTTTGGCGGTAAAGCTAACAAAGTTTTCCTCTGCGTGATTGGTTTACAATCATGATCAAGTCGATAGTCATGAGAGTTAGGGGAACATTTTTCCTCTACCGGGGAGGGGAAAGTAGCAACAATAAGTAAATGATGTAAAATACATGCCTTTGCTTTGCATTTTATATAATTCAAGTTAAAACATTTTCCTTTAGTCAATATTTTTGGTGTTCCCATGTCGTAAGAGGATGTGTTCTCGGAATAAAGTAGTTTCTGTTAATAAGTAAGGTAATATTAACTAACCCACTCCTCCCACAGTAATTATATTTGGTTTGCCTACCGTATAATTCTTCGTTCATTTTACTTGCTTTGATTTTCGTTAGAGAAGGGTTCATGAAATCATGACTGATCCTGCTCCAAAGCGCCTGAAACTTGAAGAAGAAGAGAGAAACTCGATGCTTTCTCCGTTACTTAAATTTGGGTGGACAGAGGTGGAAGGAAGAGACGCGATTTACAAAGAATTTCTTTTCAAAGATTTTAATCAAGCTTTTGGTTTTATGACACGTGTTGGTTTGCAAGCGGAGAAAATGGATCATCATCCTGAATGGTTCAACGTGTACAACAAAGTACAGATTACACTCAGCACACATGACTGTGGAGGACTGTCTGAAAAGGATGTCAAACTAGCCAACTTCATCGAAACCGTCGCCTAATGAGTCGCGAAGATCGAATTGGGTTGGATTCAACCAAATGCAAACTATGCTTTTAGCCTTTTTTTGATAGAAGAGGACTGGCTGTTTTACTGACCGCGATGGTGTTCATCGCACATTTATAACAGGCGGTGCTGGTTGTACAAATTCTTATGATAACCGTCTTTAATTAAAAATCTATTAAAGTTTGAGAGAATGTTTGTAACCAACACATTATCCACCTGTTTCATCTTTTGTTTTGATCTCATCATCAGTTAAAAATATCCCTTAACACTTTAACCCCTAAGAGTGACTCGCACCTAATTTCTCCCAGTAATATCACCCCTGAGTCATGCATTAAGGTCACAAGAGTAAAGGAAATGATCACCAACTAAAGCAGTTCTTGATTGTTAAACAAGTTCTCCTTGTCAGCAACTCGGGAAACATGTAGAGAACAGTTTGGAGAATATGCATACTGATATGCATTATCTTGTCATAAAATGAGAAAAGGAGCTAATTATATGTTTTTTTTCATAAAAAAACTTCTCTTTGCCTAATATTTTTCCATCTGAAAGTTACCCTACATCAGGATGTAAAGGGGTTCAGCACTCCGATGCAGGGATGGTAAGGGGAAGGAACATGGACAGGTTGGGACAGGAAGGGGGAGCTTCTCTTGGTTCAAGAGGCATGTTTCCTTCAAAAAATTTTATTTTTTTGATGAAAATAGCATGGGGAATTACAGCCTCTGAGCTCTGTCAATCCTGTATGAGTGAGTTCCTTTGGAATGATATGTTACTGGATCAGTGACCCTAGATTGCCTGGATTGTAGTTCTTCAATGAGTCTGGTGACCCTGGAGTACTAATCTTTTTGTTCCTTTGATCAAACACTTTTGAATCTCTATGAAAAGGGTCAGAACCACATTGCTCTATAATGGGAAAAGTGATTTTGTTTCATGTATTTACAAAAAACTTGCTTGCTTTACACATTTTTCTTTCACAATTCTCTTTATTTAAAAACTTGCCTATCAGCTTAGGAAACGAAGTGGGGCTCCCTAGATAAACACTACTGTCACCTTTTTATATCTGCGCTTGCCAGGAAAGGCATCGTAAAGATGAACTTTGTTTGTGAAACACTCTGTCTACTAAAAATGCCTTATACTTAAAATATATCAAAATCACAAGTTTTTTGCATTTGTGATGTTAAAATAACATGGTTTACCTAAATTATCTTGTCATAAAATGAGAAAAGGAGCTAATTATATGTTTTTTTTCATAAAAAAACTTCTCTTTGCCTAATATTTTTCCATCTGAAAGTTTCCCTACATCAGGTATACCTCAGTTTTATTCAATTTTATTTTCAACATGATGGTTTCATCTTGGAGCACAAGTTATTTGTGTAGGAAACAAACAAATTGTAAAATTGTATGGTTAATGGGTCTTTATTACATGAGGTGATTCTAGTGGCTGGGGCTGATTGAAAGGTTCACCAACCTTGAGCCATGGTTATGATAAATAACCCAATTTCTAACAATTAAAAATTTCAACAAAAGATCACAGGCTGTTTCTCACATTGTAATCTCCTACCAATAAATATCAAGGTCAAAATATACAGTAATTGTATTACTTGCAAATGTTTGGGTGTAGGCTTTAACCCTTTCACTCCATGAGTGACCAAGACAGAATTTCTCCTTACAATATCAATACAATATCAACCAGATAAGTGATGAGAATAAAGAAAAATATCAATTTGGGGATAATTAGTTGATCCAATACTAAATTCTCTGAACTAACATAATAAGAATTATGTGTTTGACAATGAGGAGAATGACAAATTTGATCTGGGAGTTAGAGGGTTAAACAATTGCAGTAGCCAATCAATCATATATTAACTTTGTAGAAAACTGGATGTTTTATCCTAAAGCAACCATATAAGACTAAAATAATTAAAACAGCAATCATAATATGAAAATCAATTTCTTTCTGAGACAAATTATCTAGAGTAGGTCATAACAGTTGAAAAAAAGAATTTCTATTTTTCTCTCACAACAAGTTCCTCAAAGCCAGTTTCATCATCAATCTCTCTAGTAAATGACAATGTGTCGCAGTTTCCAATGACAACCTCAGCAGTAGTAAAAACTTTCATGTTTCCCATAACATGACCACCTATGACATTACCATCTTTGTCTGAAAGGGAAGTATGCAGGTGTCCTTCATCAGCCAGTGTTCCAACGAGTGAAACAATCTCATGCCTTCCTTTAACCTCAATGATCTGAAGAAATAGAAAACGGACATCAAAATCTTAATTTAATGGTCTGATTATTTCAACATTTAAAAAGTTAAGCCATTGTTTAACAAAACCACATCCTAAACAATCTTCAGTATAGCTTAACCTTTGTTTTTTGTGAACAGTGTCAAGAGGGCTGAAAGCTAACAGTGAAAGGGCATTTATTTTATTAAATAATTGCTCTTATAGCAAAAGCCTGAGGCTCACTGATTGCATAAAACCGTAGTTTTGACTAACTGACCCAATGGGTTCAAGTCATGGCTGAGGCATGGGGTTGTCTTTAGGTGATACAAATAACTTCTTCACTCAGGAGTATAGATAGGTACCAGTGAACTGTAACAGAAATCAGAAGAAAAAAAAGGGGGGGGGGGAGTTGGGGAGGGAGAGGGCAACGTAGAGTGGACTGGAACACCATCCTAAGATGAGGTAATACTTCTGATCCCTTCAGTTTAGGCTAAAGGATTGAGTATGGGAGTTTGGGATTTCTCGTGAGTTCTTGAAAGAAATACATTTATGTTACATGGCCTTCTGCTTGTGGGTAGGGTGCTGTAATTTTTATTGCAGCTGCCAATTCATTACAACTGTAAGCACCGGCCTCCCATCCCACATTCAGATCCCTAACAGTATCTACCTGGAGATTTCAACTTGAGCGGGAAAGAAGGTGATCAGTTCTGTAAATCAACAATTACAATGTGTCGCATTTCCTAGTGCACTCCCCACCCCTCACCTCTCGGGACTAGCGTTTTAAATTCACCACCAATCAAGAAAATCAAATTTTCAGCCCAAAATTTGCGTGATCTCAGACAAGTGAGCCCACATCATTGCTTTTCTCATTAAAGAGCCTTACGTAATCACAAGCCTACAAAGCTGAGGTGCAAAATAGGACGGGTTTCCGCATGTTGAGATGAATAACTACAGCAGACCTCGGCGCAAACATTTTCTTCATCGGGAAATAATGCTTTTGCTAATAATCATGAAAGAACCCCAATATACAGAAGCCTGTCTGAGAATAAAAAAAACTATCAGTCATGCGATTTCCTTACCTCATTCGGTGTGTCTATTGACGCATTAGCCAACCGTAGTGTAGCTTGAGTCACACTTCCTACGCAAGAAAGAACGAACGGTGCCCCAAGTTTCTTAGTCTTGACGTAGTTCAGCAGACATTCCCTTATTTCCTGGCCTGGTTTTAGTCGCAGTGCATAACAGGATAGCGTGCTGCCAGGTTCGCTTCGGAAGCGCTTGTTATTCCTTACGTCCACCATCTTGAGGGTAAGCTGCGTGACTTAAGCGTGACATAATGCATTGCTGTCCCGAAGGGGATCGATCACGCACGTCATTGTCGACCCAATCACCTTAAGAGAGGCAAAGAAGACTCGCAGTTTACAGTCTCAAGGTCGCGATCTACACAGAACTGGCTACATCGTGAGAAAAAACAATGATACTCCGTATAAAAATCTCAAGAATTTGTATCCTACCTAAGCTTAGCTAATTCACCATCCTTTATGTCGGAATTCTTCAAATTCAATTCGATACGAATGTGCGAGGGCAGAAAGGAAGTAATCTGATCGATTACTTTGCGCTACTGCATACTGGCCCTCGGACCGCCTTAGTCGTGTGATAACCAAAACATTAGATAATTCTTGCTCACTAACACTGAATTATTAAAAAAAATTCTGATGAAAATAAAGTAAAACAAAAGATCTGACAATTCGAAATCCAGCCATTTCTGAGGGATTCGCTCCTGCTAACTTGTTGAGCCATTTCTACGTTGGAGGTTCCTTTGGAGCTCATTTTGACTGAGTGTCGAAAAGCCAAACCAGAGTAATTACCACCGCCATTATGAACGAAGGGAAATATCACAGCGAGCCACGGAGAACCCACAATAAACAAAAGTGTCGTAAATGATCTCGCGACAAACAATCACACTGGTTTGATGTGGACTGTATTTATTCTCTCACTCACTCACAATCAATTAACCCAAATCACCTATCATATTTCTGTACTTCCGTCACGCACCTATAAATAAATTCAATGTAACGCTTTGGTCACGACACTAGCAAGCTGCTGGCAGAGAAGAAAAACGCGTGTAACCAAGTTATGACTGGATGTAGTTTTGAATCTGATTGGTTGAAAATGTGGCAAGAGTTTTCTGGACCAATCACAAAGCGAAATATAGCAAACTAAGACAATCCCGGATTACTTCAGAAGTTCAAAAGTAAATTGAATTTTAGCAAAGACAGTAAATGTTAACTGTAAGGCAGATACTGCAAGTAAAAAAGAGACAGACAAGCTAAATAATTCACTGTTTTATTAATTTACATTTTGGCCTTTTAATATGCAGTTTTGAACAAAACTATGGATTTTTTCTCATTAGATTACTCATGAAGTACTTTGATGACTATCTTTAAGACAAAAAAAATACGAAAATATGTAGAAAATAGCAGCTTAAATATTAAAGCTGCAGAAGTTTGTCCGATGATTGAGTTGACGTATTTCAAGATGGGTGAATCCTCCAACCTAAGTTGCATTGGATGTACGTAAATAATGAAGTCATGATTGCTCTTAACATGAGCAAACTGCATTTGACTGCCCTCGCCAACGTCATAAGGAACTGTTCCAACCTCATCTGTTGTTTTCCATGTTAAGCTAGCAGTTAATAAGAACAGCGATAGGAAATTCCAAATAAAAGTCCAGTCTTAGCTCCTTAGAATTGCAGTTTACCACATGTGATGACAAGCTAATGGTAATCAGTCATGTATGGAATAGACATCATCTGCGGTAGCATTCGCCTGTTCAGGTAAACCAAGGGCAAACACTCAACAGTACCGCGGTAACTAGACTAACCCAGGACACGTTCATAGTAATCTCTAAGCCATTTTAATCAAACCCAACCCATTTTCCTAGTCATACTGTTTCAAAGAAAGAGAACTCTCGTCGGTTGTGCTCGCAACACGAAAGTATTCCTCATTGTTTAAGTTTCTTCGCGACCATTTCCAATAGTCTATCAGAGTACTTTTCTAGTAACACTTCATGTATTTCAACCTCCTCTTCAGGAATTGAGGAAACAGAAAGCTCAGAAGTCCTCCTGAAAGGACGAAGTTTTGAACCAACTTGGTCCAGGTTTCCGGTGGAGAAGCTGAGCGCGCCGCCGAGTGGTCTAGGAGCAGTGCCGGGTTTACCCCAGGGGAGGTAGGAGAGTTCCCACTTCCGCCGACGAAGACGCGAATCGTGAATCTGTTCCTCTATGGCTGAAAAAGTGCTGGTAATGTACGATAACAACTGGTGATTATCGTCCGAGGGTTCTCCATTCAGAATCTGCAGGTGCAAAAAAAAAAAAAAATAAATAAATAAATAGATATCACAAATTGGTTAGCATTAGACAAAATGGTCGAGTGCTTTAAGAAATGATCTCCCGTTTAGAGACTTACTTAGTGACCGAGGCTACATGCTACTTTCAAACAATTGCACAGCTAGGATCAGCAATATCATGGAGTTTTGAACTTTCCACCAAATGAGAAGTGACTTACTTAGCGCTAATTCATAAGAGTGATCGTGAACAGAAAGGGCTCAGTTTGACATCTCGGTCGATTCAAGCCAACTAATTCCTCTCTGGGAATAAGTATCCTCTAGTTAACTATAACAACCCGAAACTTTTTCTTTCTCACCTTAGACTGAACATCCATAACCTTTTGAAAAGCCTGCACAAGGTGTTCAAGGGTTTCCTGACATGTATTTTGATCAATATCGGTGGAGTTAGCAGCATCTGTAAGGGTTGAACAAGAACACGACCAAAGTTTAAAAGGCTTCGTTTGTCTTACTTTATTGCGGTGTCGTCTACGATCGTTGCCATTTACTATTGTTATGGTGTTCGTTGGCTAGGAGGCAGTCTCGAGTAAAAACTTTCCAAGTTCAAATGGAAAATATGACAAGTTTTTGAGGAACTCTGCCTGGTCTATTCACTGTTCACACCTCTGGAGGCGTCTACAAAGTTCAACCATGTTTCAGGACGCGCTAAACTGAAATGCCCTACATTTCAGATTACAAATTTTGGTTCGGTATGAAAGAAAAATTCACGTGGCCAAGGTAAGCCAAGACTAAGGATGGGAGAGGTTATGGAGGACTGTAAATAACAAACTAAAAAAGAAATTATTAAGCACAAGGCGTAGGAATAGGACATAAGATTCGGTTGCTTGTCCAAAAATGATTCAACTAGCCTGCAGGAGTACCCTTACAAGACATAAAAGGAGTACCCTTGCTAGACATAAAAGGAGCGTTCACACAACATAATGAACTTTTTACCATGATCCTTACCAGTGGAAGACTTCCGACTTGTAGAGGGAGGACTGGTACTCAACAAGTTCGACTCAGACATGCTCAATCTGAGTGGCTCAGGCGGTGGTGACGCAATAGCTGCAGACAGCTCAGCTGACAGTTCACTGATATCAGACATAAAACTCGACCCGCTACCACTCCGAGAGGTTCTGCGCGGTGACAAGGGCTTACTGGTTCCCAGGTCCAAAGTGTTCGATTTCTTTTCAAGGGTAGAACCTAGGACCGGTATAGCTTCGTTACCAGGCCCATCCAACGCAGGATTCAGCTGCTCGTCCGGAGGTGGTTTTCGTCCTGTCGAATATTCATTACTAGTTAACAAGCTGCCATTAGTCGAAATATCGTTTTTATCGGAAGTTCCATTCAAAACGTCGGTGTGTTCTTTAAGATTTTTTGTAGTTGAAACATCATTATTATCAACCGAATTTCGCTCTAATGGTTTTTTCGTCTGAGTTGGGGTTGTCTCCAAAATACCGGCGCTTGACTTGGGTCGTTTTTCAGCTGTTTTTATTTGATTCGGTATATCCATAGTGTCAACAGTTCTAGATGGCGGCACACTCGGATCTAAAATAGACACTTCTTCTACTTTGTGTAGTCTGTTACCTATGTCACCTAACGACCGCGATTTTTCTCGTCTCTCCTCACTAGAAACCCGTCCTTTCTTCTCTCTTAAAGGAGCATTTCTGGACGAAGTAGTCAAAGAAGTCTCGTTTGTTTTAGCGCCAGGCGGCTGAGAAGTTTTTCCCGCCAGCTCGGATGACGTATTAGACGATCGCCGCTCAGGCTGTGGTTTAGTGGGTGACTTTTTGTCTTTTTCTTCTTTTAAAGTTTTTAATGTGCTTTCGTGGTGTTTCGCTGGCTGGGAATTCTTCATTTGTTTGTCAACAGGCGGTGTGGACGAACGAGGCTCAGTTGGTTTCTTATTCAACTTGTCTTCCCTCTCGTTTTGTTTTAGCGCGTTTTTCGACAGCATGTCAGGTGGGGTTGAAGATCTGGGTTCAGAATGCCTTTTATGTTTGTCTTCTTTGTCATGCTTGGAACTTCCCCCTAGAATTCCCAGCGATTTTCGCCATGATTTTCCCTCAGAGCCCCGCCGTTCAAGTTTACCCCCGGAGGTAGATTTTAAATCAGATATCTCCTTGACCAGTGGGGGTGTGGCTCTTCCTTTCTCTTTGTCTTTTTCCTTCGATTTTGCTCTCTCTTTTTCTTTCGAGTTTTCTTTTTCTTTTTCTTTGTTTTTAGATGACTTTGACTGACTGAAAAACGCAATCAAATTGGACGCAGTACGCTTGGATTTCTCGGTATCGTCAGCCTTTGAGACATTATCTTTCTTCGACTCAGGAATATCTTTCTTAGCCGACTGATCCTTTCGTTCCTTCTTGCTGTTCTCTTGGACATCTGCTAATCGCGTCTGTAAATAACATCAACCCAAAAAAAATACTCACTGCCAGGCGAACATCAACATGGAAAATTAACTAAACAAGACAACACGTAGCTATGACGCGCATACGCTAAAATGCGTACTTAACTTTGAAACAAGCTCTGAATCGCAATTCTAACAATCAGTTCTGTTACATATCCTTGTAAACTAATTGAGAAAAGTGATAACATATGAAGGTAACATCCGTGAACTGTTTAGTTTCGCTTTTCCTCGCAACTACTTGCTTGGCAGTACGGTGATATTAAGGAAGAGGTTACATCAGGGAGTTAGAGTTTAAGTAGGAGTTAGTCAGGTATTCCAGAGATATTGCACCAACTTTTTTCTGGACTACGAGCAACCGCTGCCTTTTGGCGGAGTCCGTTGTGCGGGTCAAGTTGGTGAGAAGAAAAAAAAAAACGCAGACCTCTGGGAGCAAGGCACACGAAAAGCAGCGCTTTAATATTTTTTTTTTCCCGCTGACTTTTGCGTTTTCAACCCGCGCGACTGACTTCGACGAAGAAGAGGGACTGCTGGTAGTCACCCAAGTGATAAAAGGTGATAGAACTGAAGTCATTTTAAATTTTGAAGAATCATGATGGATAAGATTATCAGGATTAAAGATGAAGGTGGGTCACAGGCTTGATCGCGAAATTCGGGGTAGTATCTCTACATACCTCAAGCAGGTTAGTTATGACGGAAGGCTTACTGCTTGACTCTGTTAATGCAGACACGGGTGTACTGTCTCCGTTTTTACCAGAGCCAGACGCAGAATTAACGACTGTAGTGGGTGTAAACGACATGGATGTGGTGACGGTGCTGGTTTTTGAGGTAGCACTCACGGATGAAGAGTGTGTAGTCGAGACAGACGATAACACAGTACTAGTTTTGGAGGCAGGCTCTTCAGCTGCAGTGCTTGAAGATGATCCGGAGTTGGATGTAATTGTTGTGGTTTTAGAAGAAGAAATGACAGTTGTGCTGGATACAGAAGAGACGGAGGTTATAGTTGCTGTTGATGTCGCACTGTTGACTGGCATCTTCTTCAAAATGTCTTCCTTAGCTTTCCATCCCAGCTGAACAATAAAATAAGCACAGGCGAGATCAATTTTTCAAAAACTAAAGCCGAGAAACTAAAACCGAAAAAAGCTAAAATTAAACAGTCAATCCCAAAAACTAGAGAGCTTAACAACAAATCATAACTAAAAAAAACTGCAGTGACCAGCAGGAACAAATACGAACAAGGTAACAAACAAAGAGAATTCAGATCAAATACAGGAGTATTACAAGTAATCACGGAACAATGCCGGTGATGAACGTTGCTCATTTAACTTTGATTTGTCGAAGCGACCCGATTATGTCTCTTGAGTTCACATGTACCGCTGACAAAGGTAAATGTTAACTCAAACCAAAGCAGTTCTGCAGTGCTTAGACCATCAACTCAAAACTGAACGCTTTCGTCCAGCGCTGAACAGCGATACTGATGCATAACGTGGAATGACAGCAGTGTGCGATGCTCCTGCTAAATTGTTACGATTGTAGGCGAGCGACAGAAAAAAGCGCGAGGGAAAAGCAAAAAGTCAAAGAAGAAATGACTCTTCTACGATTTGCTTATCGCCCACATGAATATTTACAACTAATCTGTGTTGGGTTTGCACGAATAAGTACTGTTAACTTCACTTACAGCTTCTAGTCGTTTACGAGTAGCCTCCACAGCCTGCGCCATTTCTTCTTTACGCCTTTGAAGATCCTGTTTGGACTTCAACAATGCAAAGGAATAACGTTAAAAAAAAAATTGCAATAATATTAAGGAAACTTACATTCTAAATCACATGCTGGTTGCTGTCATAGTCACTGACCTAAGGTGGAGCAATCAATCAGCCAGCCAGTCAATCAGTCAGTCAGTCAGCCAGCCAGTCTGTCAGTCAGTCAATCAATCAGCCAGCCAGTCAGTCAGTCAATTAGCCAGCCAGCCAGTCAGTCAGTCAGTCAGCCAACCAGCCACTCAGTCAGTCAATCAGCCAGCCAGTCAGTCAGTCAATCAGCCAACCAGTCAGTCAATCAGCCAGTCAGTCAGTCAGCCCGCCCAGCCAATCAGCCAGCCAATCAGTCAATCAGCAAGCCAGTCAGTCAATCAGCCAGCCAGTCAGTCAGTCAGTCAGTCAGCCAGCCAGTCAGTCACTCAGTCAGCCAGTCAGTCACTCAGTCAGTCAGTCTGTCAGTTAATCAATCAGCCAGCCAGTCAGTCAGTCAGTTAATCAGTCAGTCAGTCAGTCAGCCAGCCAGTCAGACAGTCAGTCAGTTAATCAGTAAAATAATGAATGAATGAATAAATCAATTGCCAATTAATAATTTCGTTGGTGGGATGAGGTTATTCTCAGTCTCTATAATCAAAACAGGGCTCATGTTCCAAAGAAAGACAGGAGATGAAAAAAAAGAATGCGTAGAAATCATTGGAACTCAATTAGAAAGAAGACTTCCGAGTCAGCAGAATAATTTAATAGCATTACCCTAAAAAACAGGCAAAAAACACCTTACATCATCTGAATGATGATTTTCTCCTTTCTCTTCATCAAGGTTTGTCGATATTACACCAATCCTGAAGACAAAGGAATAAAAAGTTTGAATTCCATTTAACTATTTCGCGACTGTTGCATTTCAACTAACACGTTCGGAACGTCGAAGCTTTTTCTTACCTCTCTGAAACCGAGGAATTTACCAAAACCTTAATTTATTCGGCCAGCCTTCTCTTGGATTTTCAGCATATTTTTTAACTGAAACACTACCTAGCCCAAGGGAAGGCAGTACTTGAATTTTTGCTCAGAGAGGGGGAAGAGGACGTCCTACACGAGGGGGAGAGGTCCAAAGTGGGGGGCTCTTAAGCAGGGAAAAGCTCAATAGAAACTTGAAATCTGTACCGAAAGTTTCTCAAGGGAGGGATTATCAAAGAGGTGGACTCTTTTGAGAGGGGAGGCTACTCAGAAACTTGAAGTATTACACTAAGGGAGTGGGGGTTATAAGGGACTAAAGGTTTTACAAATGGGGAAGCTTACTGGAAACTTACTGGACACTCCAGGTTCAACTAAAAAAGGAAGGGGATCAAAGGGGGAAAGCGGGGAGGGAGGGGGCTGCTTAGAGCGTTTATTAATACAATACATATTTTCAAACCTTCCAGGTTGGTGCGAACGCGACAAAAATCTGGCCGAGATACTCAGCCTGGTCCGCATCAGCCGATCCGTGTCCAGGGGCGGCGGCTCTGTGACTTGCTCGTCCGCTTTTTGCGCTGGAGAACTGGTACCTAGAGTTTCGAAATAGCGACCAACCATCTCCTCATCCTCCCCTCCCTCGGGCTTGTTCTCATCGTAACCAAATGGCTTTGTGGTATCCTCCGACGGACTTATCACTTCGTCTTCATCGTCTTCACTGGAAGCTTTGTATCCGAGAACAAGGACATAGTTACATTCCATGAAGCAAAATTGGAGACACTTTTCAACATTTTGTGAAGTAGCACAGTAAAGTAAAGGGGATCACAGACACCTTGGGGGAAGGAAGCACGCTGAGTTGTGAGACCGCTTGGCATGTTAGTCGCTTCTACTCATTTTGTCGCTTCTATGTCAGGAACAAATTTAAGAATGCTTGAAATTGAGCGACATGTTTCGGGACAAAATCTTGTCATAGGGAAAAAGATTTTTACAAACATTCTCCACTCCAAACGAAACAAAATCGTCAATAAGACCCTTCGTATAATGTTTCCGACCCTCGACAGTTCAGCAAATATAGCTGTTTCAAACTGATGACTATTGTCTGAGCAAACAAAAAAGTACAAGTTGTTCTGAAACTGGCTGGATAACAGAAAAGTTTTTCCAATAGGATCTTACGAGAATTTGTTCCTTTCTCTTCCACTCTACCTTTGTCTTTGCCCTAAAAATCCAACAAAAAAAATTCAATTAAATCAATCCTGATGCAAAATGAGATTTATTTATGAGCAGGCAACGAATTCTTAGCAAAGACAAGGTAATTCAAAAACGTAACGTAACTTGAGTGTTTAGGAGCCAATGAGAACTCAAATTCAAAAGAAGCAAACGGCCTGAGGGGTGGAAAGGCGGGAGTGGACACGTAGCGATGAGTTTTATCTTTACATCTGATTGATTAAGATAGCACCCGTTTCCTCAACCACTCACTTAAGGAAGCAAAGGAAAACCAATAAATTCCAGACAAATTTCAACACATAATCGAAAATTGCACTGTACTAGTAGTAATAGTTGAGAATCTTCGAAGCAGCTATTTATTGAAAGTTTAGCTTTTACCTCTTGTTCTTCGCCTTTGGGATCTTCTACTGTTAGAGACAATCTCTTTGGCCGCTCGGCAACAGACAACTCGAAAGCTCTGATGAAAGACGAAGGAAACAGCTTGAGCTAGAACTAATCAAATTGGTAAATACAGTTTTTATGAATCCCAGGTATAAAATCAACACAAAGTAACCACAACTAAACGGACAGAACCGTTAACTGAGCAGTCAATCAGAAAGAAAACTAAGGGAGAAAAATTTGTAACGTTTTCAACCAATTCAATAAAAAAAATTTGATATCTGATATCGTACTTCCGGACTGGGACAGAGCCGCATAAGTAAAATGGGAGCCAAGGATAAGGTAGTGATTCATTCTAAGATACGTCGTTTACGCTTTTCATACTTCCTTACAACTTATTTCATTTTGTCTTTTTATTCACTGTACGCAAATGAGAGTAAAATTCATACAAACAAGCGAGTAGTTATCCCACATAGTACACCAACCATCCACATGACATAACAACTCTTTCCCAGAACACTGGTTCACTCAAGCGGTATTGCAGCCGAATGGAAGGATTAGCATTGGTTTAAAGACGGTGAAAACAAATAAGGAGAATCGATGTAAAATCTTGTTTAAATGAAATTTCATCAGGAGTTTACGAGCATTTAAAGAACTGATGAAATGATCTACCACGCAATTAAATTAAATATTTTTAGGTGATTAACTTCTGGAAAAAAAGAACACGACAGAAAAATTCAAAATTATTTCACGGTTTAAAAAATCTCCTTAACACTCAGTTACTTGTAACTCATTTGATGAAGGAAGGGAAACTGGTTTATTGTGTCAAAATCATAATCATTTCAGGGAAGTTAATCTAGAAAGGACTCAATAACAATATTGATACAATTTACCATTTTATTTATGTCGTGTCTCATTTTGAAGAAATCAAGCTCAACTGTTCAGATAAGACAGCTCGCTCTTTCTTTTAAAATCCATGTTCTTTATTCTATCAAAAACTGAGTATTTTTTGCTGGGGAAATTTACATTACCTTAAATAATTGCACTTACTAAAACAATGACTTTTAAGTGCGATATTGTGAAAAACAATTAAATTATTTTTTTAAGTTACCTGAGGCAAGTTACAACCCGAAATGGAAGAAGGTCTAACGAAGGAGACCTGTTAAGCGGAACCGGTTCGTCAATAACCAGTTTGACGGGTTTTTCCTGATTAACCAGATCTCCCCGCAGCCTCTTGACTTGTTGAACGATATTGGGACAAGACTGGTGATGATTTAACTGAAGAGCTTCGTAATGTTGCACAAATTCTTGGACCCGTGGGGCACTGGGTCAAGCGAGTGTCAAAAGGAAGACAGTTCGTGTTAGTTACATTATACATTAAACAATAAAAACAGGAATGGGACGATGGCGAAGGTTTGCTCCGCGGAAAAATGTGTTAGAAATTAAGCATTACGAGAAAAATGTTCGAGAACTGTGGATAAGAAGTCAAAATGGCGACTATCGCTGCGAGTTCAGACTCCAAAATTGTCCTAGTTACCATGGCGACCAGCACGGTTTTAACCTGGATCGCTATACAAGGGTGGTTCAAGGTTAAATGGAAAAGGGGGTACATCTCTAGAGAAACTAACAGGGTAATTTAGTACTATCAACTAGGTTGATAACAAATTGGCCGCCGTAAAGAGTTTCGAAGCTGACGTTTCGAGCGATAGCCCTTGTCAGAGCGAATTCAAGGTTAGTTGAGGCATGCCATCTGTTATCTCAAAACTTATAATTGATAATTTCAACACTTAATTCATAATTTAAGTCAAATGAAGCACAAAAGATTCTAGTCCCCTGATGAAGAAGCAGCAAAAGACAAAATCATCAAGAGTCGCCGTTTTGGTAAAGATCATGATGGCGTTCCTGTTCTTGTTGATTAATAACTCTGAACGTTTACTTAAGATGGAGTTTATGCTTTCGATGGTACTTTTATTTTAAGAAGGGGTTTTTACTGTCACCTCTCATGCATTCAGACTCTATTTTGTCACTTATTGAACGGTTATATTAAAAAAAATTCTTCTCTCCACGCATTTTAATTTCAAACTTGGTTTAATGTTTTGAAACACGATTCTACCGAATCTCTTCGTTTGTGTTTATACGATGTCCAATTCTTGTCGTGTTCAGAGTAATCCAGAATTAAAATGACGGTTGTCCATTATCTCAGAAATCAAAAGTTTTGGTACATGATTAATCCGAGACCAGAGTTGGCTCCATCTCACTTGGGGCTCATAAGAAAAGGCCACTAAGAAAGGTACCATTCTTCAGCCCTGTGGCTAAACACCAGGGACCAGTCGTTTAGAGGACGAATAACACTAACCGACGGATAAATCGCTATCACGTGGATGAGTTATAGACTTATGGCGACTTATCTAACCTTCGAACAACTGGGGCCCAGAACAGAAAATGCACTTAATGGGACTTGATACCCCCATGGTTCGTTTTCATATTCACAGGCACCTCTCGAGGCAGGTCCTTAAAGGTGCTCCTAGTCCCGGCACAATTCCATTTAAAGGCCCCTTTGCCGTTTTGGGGAAATAATCACGATACATTTCT
This sequence comes from Pocillopora damicornis, assembly GCF_964200805.1. Classification (NCBI taxonomy): domain Eukaryota; kingdom Metazoa; phylum Cnidaria; class Anthozoa; order Scleractinia; family Pocilloporidae; genus Pocillopora; species Pocillopora damicornis. The sequence goes on from NC_142676.1 coordinate 2,083,614, forward strand.
GACCTTGCAACTTCGCTGTCGAAGTCATCCTGGCTTGGGGGTAGGTAGATGATAACTTCCTTCGCGTCCCCTACATCAAGCTCCTCTGCTTCTTCAAATTTCAGTTCTCCTGATTCGGACACTTCTACACTGCTCTTCCTAACTCGAGCCTTCGGCATTATATCACTACCACGTGACACAGTGACGCCTGGCGGTGCGGCTTCCTGCTTGGCGGGAAAAGTAAAAGTAATTTCTGTATGGCGGGAAAATTAACCGTGAGCTCTGCATGGCGGGAAAATTAACAGTGAGCTCTGCATGGCGGGAAAAATAATGAAGAACTCTGCATTGCGAGAAAAGAAAAGGTAAGTTCTGCATAACAGGAAAAGTAAACGTGTTCTCTGGATGGCGGAAAAACGATGAACTCTGCATGGCTAAAAAGGAACAGCTAACAAGAAGTAACAGTGAGTTCTGAGCACTTGTTAAACTCCTTTGCAGCCAATTTTTGCTCTAGTCGTGCACCATGCTTTCAAAGGAAGCAAAGAACATGCATTCACCTCAAGCAACCGCGGTGTTTACAACTCAAAGTTACGTTGGTTTATTAAGTGTCGAGAGAAAAATTCGAGATTGCTTATGTTTCCAACCTCGGTATGATTCTTCTCTTCTTCGCTCAAATTCTCCAGCGCTGCTCGGCCGTCTGAGGGGAACAAGTCATCATCTTCCTGTTAAAGAAAAGTAAGCTCAGTCCGCGCATTGATGTCTGCTGCTAAGTATTTCAGCGTTCCCTCCAGCCCTCCTGCTACACTAAGTTTGAGACTGTCGCTTCATTTTCATCATGTACTGTTTCTGGCTCTGTGAAATTTAATTAATATTTACGCTGATCGAGAACAATAAAAACAAATGGGTAGATGCATGTAACGTCGATCAAATTATACCAAAAGAAAACTTGGAAACCATTAGAGTGAACCATCCATCCGACCCAAGGGGAGTAATGCCGTAATTTCATCTGTTTATTCGTATTGATTTATGACTGCCAATTCATTTTTGTGCAAGACCGTGGTTTAATTGTTATACTTAATTGCTGGGCCCTAATTCAAAAGCTATTCCTTTTAATGTAAAAGCCTCAAGCAGAAGATAAATCATCTTACCCCATAGGTAAGTGAGCAACGTCTCTCGAGAGGCTGCAAATGAACAAAACAAGCAATTACAATCTTAAAAAGCTACCTCCACCAAAAGAACGTTCCCAAAACGCCCTTGTGGACTTGGGCTGGAATTGGGAAAAGTTCTCCTTTTCCTATGGATGCTTTGTGTGAAGCGATCTTTAACATCATTATCATCACTATTATCATTATTATTGTTATTATCATTATTAATAATTTCATTATGATCATTGACTGATGTTACATACGCTGCTTGCTAACGCTCTCATTTGCTCCTGGAGAGAGATCGGTTCTACTGTGTATCTTTTCCCGCCATCTGCAAATTAATAAAATCATTAAAAACGAAAGTACTTGCATCTCATTTCCTCTTACATAAATGCGATCACTTAGCGCTGAAGAGAACATCGCACAGTATGAAAGGACTGTTTTCTTTTTAATTTAAGAAATTTTTCTCTCACTGACACTGGTATTTTCTAAATCTAATCAATCAAAAAACTACAAATTTCTTAATTTAAGACTGAAATAATCGGAACGTTATTGCCGGATGTTCAGCTCGGTTCAGACGTAAAATGGATGATAATTCATTGGGTTATTAGGAAACTTGCTAGGTATAGCGGTACTTTTGACTGTTGTATTATGCTCTAACCTGTGGGATCCTGCAATAAAGGAATCGGTTTTATCTTGCCATTGTCACCAGCAATGTGAATACCACGATTCTGGACTCTCTGTAAGAGAGAAAACGAGGTTCCAAGAGAAAAACAAAATCAGTTTTGATAGAATCAAGTTTTATCGTTATTATTTGAGTGACATTCAAGGTTTTTCCCGAAAGCTAGAAGAATCTTAACGCTGACATAATTGCAAACCAACCAGGATCTAGTACATAAAACTGCTTCAATTAAAATTCAGAATAATCAAGATGAACCAGGCACAAAACGGAGCAATCACAATTAAAGAGCGGAATCACGAATACACAACCTGCGAAGCGCGGGAAAATTTGCACCGCGTGTGAAAGCGCGGGAAGATTTGCATTTGGCCAACTCCAAGAGCGGGAAAACACGCAGCCACAAACGCGCAAGTCGTTATCATCCAGCTAACAACTTACCTGAGCCCATCGCCCTCCGGGTTGCACTACTGTTCCTGTGTTACTCTCTTCCGGAGAAACCGTAGTCTTCTCGTTTCCTTCAGCGACGAGCTAAAATAAAGGCAAAAAATTGTCTCAGTTTAGTTCTAAAAAGTACAGTAACCGCTCAGAACATCTGATAAAACTAGGTAGTCTTGGGCCGAATAAAGCAAATTTCTCTGAAAAGTCTGGCAGAAAAGTTGGGGTGTCTGTTAGATGGAAACTGACATCAAAGTAACAAACCTGTTTTTTGGCCCATGCAGGCAGCTGCCCCACGCTGAAACGGTAATCTTTAACAGGAGGACTGGGATCTAGTATGCAGGAAAATTAAGATCACTTCGAATTTATCACTCTTATTTGGATCGATAATTTCAAGCACCGTGACGTAAATTCGGTTTGCTTTCAGATCGACTAGTTGATGAGGGCGAAGCCTCTATCAACTATCACGCATAGAAATCTAATTAGTTGTGTACAACAAAACTCTACTAATCGCTCATTTATTTTATTAACCGTTTAACTCCCATGAGTGACCAATACAGAATTTCTCCTTGCAATGTCAAAACAACATCGAGCAGATAAGTGATGAGAAAAAAGAAAAAATTCAATCAGGCGATTATAAGTAGATCCAGTACCAAATTCTCTGAACCAACATCATGAGACTTAGATGGCAGACAGTACGGGGAATAACTAATGAGATCTTTGTTAAGTAATGATACAACTATGTCATACCACGAGCTACTCTCTTTATTTATCCATCACGGAATAAATGGCATGTAGCTTAGCCAATCAGATTGCAGAAATTTTAAGTATACCTTTCATTGGTCTGCTGAACGCTGAAGGGTCAGCTGGTACAAAGTCGTCCTCTTCAGCCGTTTCGATTATCGACGGATGAGCCATTTGGTAAGTCTCACGTCTGTAGAAAAACATTCAGTGAAAAACACAAATATAGTGTCCTCTTCAAACAATCAGTTTACTACTAGTTTCTTTGCTTGAGATTCACAAGGATAAATTTTCCCTTCAAAACAAAATGATATTCAATATGGTATACCTGATGGGAGTGCCAAACTCGATTTTATTTTCTGGCTCCTCTCCAAGTACGTGAAGTTTCTCCACCATATTCTGAGGAAAAAAAGCAAACGATAGTAACATTTGCAAACCATACGTCCATTCAAGTGGATCAGATCCGTCAAAAGGTTACCCAAATACAAATGGTTCCATCATTTGAAAAGAAAACACCTATTTGTCATTTTTGTTTTTGACAGTGAGTCGATTTGTGAAAGGAAATCAGTTGTGAGTATTTATCTTTCTCAACGATGAGAGGTTTGCAAAGGACTGCACTTCACAGATAAAAGAAAACAGACTACTTCTTTTTGTAATTTAAACTACGAGGATCCTTTGATTCCCCGAAAGGAAAATTTTGATTCTCCTGCGACAAGTTCAAGAAAAGTAATGTTAGTTAAAACCTTTGAGTTATTTGAGAATCGGAAAAGTTTACAACACTTTACAGAAAAAATGACTCGAGATACCTGGGTGTAAGTTGATGGTATTTTCCACACAAAGATACACCTATCATATAAAGAATGAGTTGTAAGAAAAGCAATCAAAATAAATATAATAATTATGGATCATCCGCATTTAATTGAAGAAGACACAACAAAGACTGAAAACCACTACGAAAATTGTGAATCTATTTTGTCTGGTGCTACCCTTTCACTTCCAAGATCTCATAAGTAATTCTCTTAACTGTCACCCACGAAAATTTTTACGACATTAGTTCGGAGAATTTGCTAATAGATCAACTAATAATCCCCTAATTGATATTTTTCTTTATTTTCATGACTTGCCTGCTTGATGTTATAAGGAAAAATTCAGTCTTGTTAACTCATTAAAGGATTAATTCAGTATTTGTACCGAGAGACGCAAGTTGATAAACATACATCATCAAAACACCGTTCATTACTTACCCATCTCCGCCAACAGAGATGAGATTCTTGCAGTCGACAGAAAATTTCAGACCAGTCACCACCTCTGAGAAGACAATAAAAGAATTACTGTTGCTGGCGAGCTTTAACATTGCTTATCGTACGAAAGTACGGAGGGTTCGACTTGAAAGCTTGAGAGGCATTTTACACCTTAATATTAACGATTTCTCCAGGGTCTGTTACATTTATCAAAGAGCAGACATTCAGGGAACCTTTCAATTTTTTTTAAAATTTCAAATAACTACGGCAGTAACCAATCATTACAAGGCTTGCACGTTCAACCACTCAGATAACAGTTCAAGCGCACACTCAGCTAGCAGTGTATTCAATTCCCCGCCTTCACCAACAGTTCACTTAGTCACAAGCATCCTTAGACTGTGACCTATTGCACGTTTGTCCTTGATCCCAGTTAATACCCAAAGCTGTGGGTTGTTGAGTCCGCGCTCGTTGACAATGATTTCTGTTGCGAAACAAACAAGGTTTTTGTTTCACCAACCTGAATGACCAGACATACTCGCGACACATTCACCAGTCTCAAACTCAGTCAAACACACGCTCTTGTCTGAACAACTGGTGGCAGCGTATGTCCCAGAAGAGTCCAAAGTTATCTGTGAAGAGAAGTAAACTACTTAGCTAAATTTACGAGCCTGTCCGAGAAAAAATCGTCTGACATTTGCGATCTGTGCTGACAGGCTTTCACGTCCTCGACCCTTTACATCCGAACATCAGTTTCCAAATTCTCCATACTGTTCTCTATACGTTTCTTAAGGTTCTAACAAGGAGAATTTGTTCAACAATCAAGAGCTTCTTTAGTTGGCGATCTCTTCTTTATTCTCGTAACCTAAATGTTTGAATCAGGGGTGATGTTGTGAGGAGAAATTAGATGCTGGTCAAAAATTTAACCTTTCTTGTTGTTTTTCGGCTTACGGCTACTTGTTTCACACGTTTCTTTCTCTGAATATACTCGTATTTCGCTATCTTCTTCGCTTTGAAGGAATCTTTTACGAACAAAGCAAGGATAACGTGTCTTTTATCTACAAACCGCTTGAAAAGTTCTCCGACTTTGAACATTTGAGGTTACTGTTCAGTTTTGATGAGTAGCACAGTCACATAGCCATTTGCTGTAACATAGTTCAAAAATAACTATTTTTTTATTTTTTCACTTTTTATCACTTTTTGACTTTAATTTTGATCAAAATGTACATTGTAATCAATATCTGTAAATATTTTTATTATTTTGCATTAATAACACTAATTTTGGTATTACCCACAATCCCTTGTGGGCGTGGCACATTTTTGGTTTTTCATAAAATCTTAAGAAAATCAATGTAAAAATGAAAAAAAAGAGGTTTTGTAATCATTAGTTCACATTGAAGCAATGATTTCCTCATTTTCTTTTAAAGGGAGTTTGTAAATAGACTTTCGTCCTCTCTTTCTGACTGGTAGGTCACCGCAAATGTGACGGACAGTAGCAGCATGTACAAACGCTTTCCGTTTTTCGTCAATTGTGAAGGTCATGTCATGAATGTTCTCCCTTATGTAAAAGTGCCCCTTAAGAACTCTGTCTCCTCTGTAATAATGACACTGATAGTCATCTGTGACATGACTGTCAAGTTCTTCAACTCCATCAGAAGTGACCTGAAGGAGATAGAAGTCGTAGACAGGATCATCTTCAGCGGCTATCGCAACTGTACTTCCCTTGCTGGCCAGGTCAGCTATGTAGGGAGCAGTATCATGGTCTAAAATTGGTGCTTCAGTTGCCTGTCGAGTGGTTGCCACATCACCCTCTCTGGTTAGCTCCACCAGCTTCCATTCATCAAGCCATGCCTTGTTAGTGCAATTCTCCTCATCATTCACAATGCAACTGATGCAGTAACATGAGCAAATCATACTGCCTGTTGCTTTTGTCATAAACTACTAACGGCTTTTGACAATGCTTTGGACAATTTCCGCCTTCTTTCGGGGTGTGGAAGGGAGTGTCTTCTTGACTTTATCTATAGCACGTTTTTTCGACGTCCGGTTTGCGAAACCTGGAGAATCCACGCTATTATTAAATTCTTGTGCTTCTGTTCGCTTCTTTTCACGGTATTTTCTAACTCTTTCTCTTGTTTGCTGCCTTGTCTTTTCTCTTTTTTCTTGTGCTGCGATACGGGAAGCTTTTCTGTGCTCCGTTGCTTTTTGTTGGCGTTTGTTTTTTTCGGCAATGCTTCGTGTGTGCGGCCGAATTGATTTCTCGGCTTGCAATTTCTTTCGCCGTTCTTTAACTTGAGCAATCTTTTTTGCCTTGTTTTGTTGATAATAGGCCTTCTCCCTTTCTCTTTTTGCCGCTGCTTTTCTTTCTTGCGCCGCCTTCTTTCGCGAAATACCTGAATTTAGATTGGACTCTTTTGTTTCCATCTGCTGCGGTTGAAAATCGCGTAAAACATTTTCACTGTTATCCAATAATCTGCCCCTGCAAACTCTGTATGGACTCCCATGTTATTGTCTGTGTAAACAAACCATGTGCTTTCAAAGAGAAGCTGCGAAGGAGCGGATTTCGTGAAAGTTTTGGTGGTGTTTTTCGCCATATTCCTTCGTCACTTTCCTTCGTTACGGTTCATGAACGCGGAAACAATGGCGGAAATTGTTTCTGCGTCGACCAAACGTAAATTTCTAGCGTTAGATCTAACGAAATGGGTTGAAACGTTCTGTAAATTTAGCTTAATACAAGCCCATTCCAGGAGAGGTGAGCTTGTTTACTCAACTTAACAAGAATCGCGTCTGACAACGGATCTACTGGTGGATATGTGATGGAATTAAGCTCAATATAGCCGTTACGAAATGTGTTTCTGCGCGTTTTATTTTGATCTGGAAAACATTCTACTTGACGATTCAACTTCAGCGTTGGTTTGTAAATATTATGATGTATGCCCATTACATTTTTGTTATTAGATTGTTGCTTACACAGTCGAAATTATCATTATTGCTAGTTTTGCACACTATGGTTGTTTTAATAGTTGCGAGCGTTACATTGTTCAGTGATAAAAACAGACGTTTATAACTTGCGTTAGAATGAACCATTCCTGTTGCAAATCATACTGCCTGTTGCTTTTGTCATAAACTACTAACGGCCAAAAAATAGTGGCCCCATGTGCGTTCTATATTGAGATATTTCATTTTTTTTCTTCCGTCTGATACATTTCATGTTACGCGTTACACCCAGAAATTCACGCATTTTCAGGAAATATTTATTTTTTACAATTTTCACTTTGTCGCAAACCTCGTTTTCTTTACACCAAAATGAAGTAGGATAACTAAGCTTATATTGTGGAAAGTGTGAGATTTAGAGGTTAAACCTTCCCGAAGATATTCGTTAGTAAAGGCACTTGAGTCCAAAATGGCGGCCTGACTGTGCTACTCATCTTTTGTAGTTTTTCGTCTATCGCAATTTTCTCTCCAAGTATAATTTTCCACCTAGTTTTCAAATAACTTTCATTCCTCGTAAAAATATCCTTATCCAAACTGTCACATGGAAACAGCATGAAAGGCTTTCGCGGAGCACTTACCCTAACCAACGTTCCGTCATCTCTTGGAGTGCCTTTGTAATTTCTCGTCTGCTTGCCACTATTTACATCGTACACTCTTCGAGCAGAACGAAATTGATACACAAAAATCAATTCAATGGTAAAAAGAATGAATCATTTTGCATGATTTGTCACGATCAAAAACAAAAAAGGTCCACAAATATAGAATACAGCCGTACCTAACACCTCTGTCCTGACAAGCCGTAGCAGCATATTTCCTGAAAGAAAAACCGGAATACTTCTTTTAAATTGTTTCTCGTAAATCTTGTGCACTCGGCAATTTCGTTTAATAATAAACCAGACTCACCCTGATGGATCAATGTCCATGTCGTAAAATGTTGTTTTACCAACATGATTCGTTGTCCGAACAAACTGAAATTCGGGATTCTGCAAAGAAACAAGAATAGAGATGGTTGCTCAAACAGCTCGACCTAAAAAGCGCTTCACAGCGAAATTTCGACAAACTCCAATTCCTTTCCAGCAAAAATCAATTCAACTCGAGTAAGAGTACCACAGAAGAGTAAAATTTAAGACAAAGTACGAGTACAAACAAAAACGCTTTATTTACTGAAAAGTGGAGATAATCGGTAAGCAGCAAGAGAAACAAGACGGATATCATATGCTAGCCCCTTCAATTACAAACCGAGAATTTAGAAGGAAAATTAAAATAAATGGTAAATAGAACCACGACACTTTTCTGCTTGACCACACAACGGAGCTGCAGCACTCGGAGAGCGAGAAGACGCAAGCGGAGACTCCATACCCCAAAAAATATGGTAATCCAGCAAGCCAAGTATATTAGCTTGTGACGTAATGGGTCGGCCATTCATCAAAGCGGGCAAGCGGTGTAAGTCATGCATTTATGATTCCTGCAGCACGTATTTATGTCTACAAAAACGTAAGCCTTCTCTGGTGGGGAAGGTGTTTACTGCTGGATTTCTGACCTCTCCAGTTTGTGTAACCTTTCTTTATTTGTTCTCTTTATCTCATGTAGCAAAACTGATAACCTCACCTGCTGGGCTGTTCTGAATATGATCGACTTGTCTGCGGCACAACTCAGAAGCTGTAACTCATCGGATTCTGACACTAAAATGTAAATGTTCAACAGAATTACAGTCAAATGATCCACTTACAACAGATATATTGTAGCAAACCCTACAAAGAACAAGGATTGCTTCTGAAGAAAAGTCAACAGAATTGAGTTTCCGAGACGAAACACTCATTCAAAGGCAACTTTTCGGCTCAAATTTGAGACAAGCAGAAATTAATTTTCACCCACCGTTAAATTTGACTGACGTGATTGATGCTGAGTGATCATCCAATGTTTGAACAAGGACAAAGTTGTTCACGATATCAAAGATATGAATGAGTCGATCTCGGCCAGCGGATGCCAGTAGTTTGTGTCCTGCCAAGAGAAAGAAACGGCATGGTGAAAACTCCAACTACAATTACCACATAAACTCCAGCCGCATATTAAGATAAAATCCCTTGGGTTGACATTCATACCTGATTCATTGGGTGAAAACTCCACACACAAAACTTCAGACTCGTGCGCCTCAATCTTTGCGACTTCATCGAAAAACATCAAATCGTATACCCTGATGTAAAAAACACACGTGAGAAGTGAATTATTTTGTAAACCCTTCCAGGACCGGAAAATAATCCGAAATCCACCATGGCTCATCAGGATTGTTCTGCACTTTTGTTTACTTTTCTGTGGCTTTCCACAGTCGAGAAATATGCCAGAAAAGTAAACAAAAAGCCCGGATGAATTTTGTTTACCCTCTCTCTTCGTAAACAAGTCATATGTGTGCCTTGACTTCCTTCGGCAAATGCTTGAGGGTAACTCTATCTCGGGTATTTTATCGACAAAATTTTGAAGACGTAAGCGAAAAAAAAGAACCGTATGGTCACAGTTTAACCTAGAACTCGGACATTCAACCCATAAAGTTCAACTTGATAACGTAGCTGTAATGAGATCTGCATCATTCGGATGCACCGTGACTTTTACTTGTGTAGGCAGTACTTAAACGTGTAGAAATTCATAATAACCAGACGATTTACTAAGAAGTTTTATTTGTTAAAGCTCTGCAACGCTTCCAAGTTGTATACCTAACATGTTGGTAAACTTTTTCCTTTCTACTTTGGCGCAAGTAACCACTAGGTAAGCATAGTGCACGAATGTATTTTGATCTTAGCACACTCTATTTCAGTTTTTGGTCCAATCTAAGACTCCTGTCGATTGCTACACAAAGCAGCCTATTTTTTTTTACCTGACATTTCCAGATCTGTCTCCCGTGGCGAGTGTTTGCCCATCAGGACTAATACGAAGACATCTTACTCCAGCATTTCGCGTATCACCGGTAGAATCTCGCATGTTCTTTATGGCTGTTACAAATGAAAACCACAGATTAACAAAAAGAAAATCATAAAAGCAAGCAGCTTTATCTTTGGAAGTTTGGAAAAAAATTTTTTCGTTAAGAATATTTATTCACTTACCAGGGCTAATATCATTGTCTTTAAGGTTTGCCACTGTATCTTCCGTGTATAAGACTTTCATCATCTCCTGCAAATAAATTGAAATCCAGGAAATTTTTAACAACTCATCAGGTTCATGTTGAGGATTCAACTTATCCAAGGACGTTCTTGGTGAGAAGTTATCCATCTTCAATTGCTTCGCGGAAATAGACAGAAGAAACAGGTGTAACGGCCTTCATAAACGCTCCAAAAAAACTGCAAGAGCTACCCTTATCGCTTTTCCCCAAAGATATTTGCAACTTCAGGGCTGAATAATGTTTGAGACACGATGACCTGCCTATTGGCGCTCTGAACTCGACATTGAAAGGTTCGAGTGAGTCATAAGGGTCACTGTATCGTGATCACGGGCAAGAGACCCATACTGTGGAGCGACATTGCCTCTCTCTCTCTCTCTCTCCTTCACCCATGAATACGAACAGGTGAGAGCAAATTGGTAAGGAAAATTGAAGAAACGCTTCATGGTGACCTTCGATATTTCTAGTCGCTACATTCTAACTGGAATCAGTATATGTCCTTGCACCTGCTTCAGTCAGTCTCGTATGCAGCTTAATCTTGCGACAAAAAATAAAAAATTTGGACCATCTAAATTGCACCAAACTAACCTTACTATAAACGTTTCTCTCAAATAATATACTTGTTCCTGAAAGAGACCATACCACTCTATCAAATTAAATCCTCAAGCAAAATCATGAAATCAAAATTAGACATAGCCTTTCTAAAACCAAAGCTATGTGGGTTGGAAAAAACAAAAATTCTTTAGAAACACCTCTGGACCTTGAGTGGTGTACAGGTGTTAAGACCCTAGGTATTCACTTCTCCTGTGATCAAGAACAAGTTATAAAACAAAATTTCCAGGATAGATTAAATGAAGTTCAAAAAATGATTAATTTATGGAAACTCAGAGGTCTCTCCCTATTTGGCAAAGTAACAATAATTAAATCTTTCCTAATCCCAAAATTATTATATGTTTCCTCAATAATAGAAACCCCACCCGAAATTATTAAACAGATGGAGAAAATGATCTACAAATTTTTGTGGAAAGGCCCTGATAAAGTCACAAGGCTTTCTGTGATAAATACTTTAGAGAATGGTGGACTGAATCTCACAGACCTTGAGCTACATATTAAAGCATTAAGATTGTCCTGGATTCCGCGTCTCATAGATGAGAAGGAAGGGCCCTGGATTTCTTATCTCAAATACAACTTAAAAAAATACGGAGGATGTTTTCTTTTTAGATGTAACTATAATGTAAATGATCTTGACTTAAGTCTTAGTAAGTTTTACTTACAGCTTCTAAGATGGTGGGCGGATTTTAGATGCTCCTTTTCTGATGTGAATTATTCTCAAAATGTAATTTGGAATAATAAGGATATACGAATTAATAATAAACCTGTTTTTTATAAAACATACTTTGACAAGGGCATAACTTATTTGAATGATTTACAGTTCGATGTTGACAATGTGCGTTCTTATGAATTCTTTAAGCAAAAAGGACTTAACACTAATTTCCTGACTTGGACAGCCTTGAGATCTTCTATTATTAATATGAAATCAAAAAGCTCCTGCCCCATCCCCACAGCGGGTAATCTCGATCCTATGAATTTTGATTATAAGTCTAAATCTTTTAATGCATATACTGCAAAGTGTAAACAGTTTTATTCTACGATGATAACAAGTAAAGCGAGAATCCCGAATGGCTTTAAAAAGTTGACAGCGGATTTTGAGCTTTCAAATGCGCAGGAAGTTTTCTCTATTCCTTATCTTGTTGCGAGCGAAACGTATGTTTGGTCGTTTCAATACAGAGTATTGAATTTCATTTTGTTTACAAACGATAAATTGTTCAAAATAGGGTTAAGTGATTCGGACAAGTGTTCTTTTTGTGGAACCTATACGGAAGATCTGTACCACCTCTTCTTTAACTGCTCCTTTGTGCAAGCTTTTTGGAACGTATTTACAGTCTGGTGGTTTGATCTTAGTGGCGAATATTTAATTTTGTCTTTAAAAGATATTATGGTTGGCTTACTTCAGAGGAATGATCTGTTAAATTATTTGATAATTTTAGGGAAATTGACTATTTGGGAATGTAGAAAAAATAACACCTCTCCAATATTTAGATTGTTTTTGCACAAGGTTGAAGTTAAAAAACAAGTTGAAAAAATAATTGCTATAAGAAACAGAAAGCTTCGCGATTTTCAAATTAGATGGGAATTTCTCATATAATTTTGTGTTTGCCCTTTTTTTAAGGAAAAGAATGGAAGACCAATGCATAAACTTAGATCTCATATTCTTCCTTGTTTATTAGTTTATTGTAGTTTATTTTTGTTAGAGAATTAACTGGGCGTCGCCATCGCCGGTATGTGTCACTGTGCAATGTTAAAAGAAAATAGTACTTTTTGTATGTAATGGCATAATTAGTAGACTGTGTTGTTAATAGAGCTGGATACTGTAAGTAGTGTAATTATTAGTGACTGTAAGTAGTGTAATTATTAGTGACTGTAAGTAGAGTAATGTAAATAAGCATTGTAATTAGTGTAAGTGGTGTTTCATATTGTATTGTAAGCATTGTGTTTGTAATTTAAAAAAAAAAAAAAAAAAAAAAAAAAGATCTAAAAATGTCCTTGACTGTGTGCTCAATATCGTCAGTCACTTCTGAATCCATTTTACTTCATTGTTAAAAAAAAAATCTTGAATAAAACTGTAAGATTTGAAAAAAAAAAAAAAAAAAAAATTAGGCATAAAAGGAACCAAATCGTGAAGCATAGAATACGCAAAACCTTACAGAGTACAGAAATTATCATCACCTTCTTCAATGTTCCATACTCTAACAGTGTCATCAGACGAGCATGTGAGAAAGGATCCCGGTGGCAGAGCCGCCTGGCGATTATCAGTCACATTGGGGTAAACCTGCAACATTGAATATACAACAATTTTAAAAAAAAATGTGGTGAGGTGAGCTGAATTTAAACCGTCCTCATCGTAGGACCCGTAAAGACCTGTGCGCAGTTTTTTTGAAGACAATTTCAAAGAAATAAAGTAAAATCTCTGGTTGAGGGCCGTGCGCGATAGCACGAGCTGAGAAAGAAAAATCATAGCACTCCGTACGGCCTTGAAAATGCTGAAAAAAGAAGGGAGGTCATGTGATAAAATTCTTATTGACTGAAACAGGTCAGGCCGAACAGGAAAAATACTAGGCCCTAGGTCATGACATTGGAACCTCGCACCTTATGACCACGAGCCACACCTTTTCCCATGAGGCCCCACCTGACTCAGTTAACACCTACAAGCAAGTAAACAGTTCACGTCTCTGTTTACAGGACCGTTATTTACACATGAATTTATATTGTGTGGCTGACTTAATCTGTAAGTGGGACAGATGAAGCTGGTCCCGTGTTCCTATTGGCTACCTGAGGGTAAAAACTGAGACTGCCAGATCTGTTCCGCCAAACTTAAAGTTTACCTCAACTCCCCATACACACGTGCTGTGGTAAAGTGACGACCAAGCTTTTCCAATCTTTTTCATGTCCTTCACGTCCCATGTGTACAGACTATGGTCGTTATAAACACACGTCAGCTATAAGAAAATTAGAAAGAAAATTTTCGGCAAGGTGACTCAGAATAAGAAAATGCATTCAAAACAACGTGAAAAGGGTCAAGGCATGTAGTAAAAGCATTATTCTCTTGGATGTTCTCGAAATATACTTTTCATTCCTATTTTATGACTTTCCGTGATCCAAGCTCAAATTCCATGGTTTGCCAGGTTTGCCAGATTTTCCTTGGCCCCTACAAATTGTCACGGCTTAACATCGTGCTGTCAAACTGTTTCAAGCAAAAGACTTGCCTGTCAATAATTTTGTCACCATAAAATGTGATAAAATCAAAGACATGAACGTACCTTATGGTTTACTGTGTCAAACGCTACAGCAACGGCGTCTGGATAAGCTGCCTGCTCAGACTTTGACAGAGGGTTACTGGAAAGACAATTAGAATGAAGTTAACTTAAACACAGCAAAAAATATTAACCAGACTTGTATGCCATAAAGCGAACCTTTAACTATCGCACGGACACTACTTTATTTTTAGGCTTAAGTCCCAATAATCCACCTCTTGGATTAACTGAAAAATGTATTGTCAATTCAAATCACGCTCCCTTTGTATAAAAAAGCATGTTAACTTTACCTGGAATCAATGCCTTCTGCTACATTAACACCCAGAAAATGAGGCTTTGGAATGGTTACTATAAACTGTAACTTCAATGGGTTGAAAACTCTGACAAACAAATACAAAGATATAATAATGAAATAAATCATCACTAAAAAGCAGATTGAATTGTGACTAAGTTTGAATATCTAATAACTACGAACTCTTTATCGTCCTCATATCCTAGCAGTATGCAGGAAGTTTGTCACAATGGACCTACTAAAATGGCCTAGTCTGCTAAGAGTCTCTTAAAAATCAGTGGTAGAGCATCCGACGAACTAATCGGAAGCTTGTAGGTAAATAAATAAATAAATAAATAAATAAATAAATAAATAAATAAATAAATTAAATAGACTTTAATGGCTATCACGATTACTTGTGGACCCAACAGTTTACATTGTGGGCCAGAATCCTATTTGGAGCACTCAGAATTCTTTTTATGTCAGTATCATTCACTGAATGACATCTTCTTTCACTCAGTTACCTTATTATTCCATCAGCACATCCACATATAATGTAATGTTCACTGACTGCCAATGCATATGCTTTAGATGTCTGGAACAACAAGAATTACATGTAACAAACATGTTTACTGTTATGATAATTGATGGCAAAGCTAACACAATAAACTTGCAAATGAAAATCATACAGAGTAATGTCATACCTCCTGATGGGGTTAATATTACTGATTTTATTTACTAAAGAAGTTCCTTCAAAAATTTTCCGCCTGATAAGGCTTTGGTGAGATCTTCGCATGGTATAACACCATACAAAATTTCAAGGAACTGCTTGTTGTTTGTGTGATTGGAAATTTCAGACTGGGGGATGCCAGGACACAATAAAAAAACAACCAATAACTTTTCCAAGAACAAAAGAGATTCCACAAAAGATGACTTGGCAGCAAACATTTTTGCTGCAAACTTTCATTCTTCCTGATCATTACTACACAACATCTGCTCCATTGAGAGGACAGAGCAGAGACTGAGTGATACTTAAATTTGTCAACTAACTGGTGAGTAGTCTGACCTGTTATAGAATCCCAGGACTACTTAAACAGTACTAATGGTTGAAAATTGGATAGTATTTATTGTGAGATACCTTGAGCTCAACCCAGGTGTCCAGCACTCTCTTGCTATTGATGGAACACAATAATCCTGAGCTAGTCACACAGTAAGTGATATCAGAGTTAACTCCACGACCACATGCTACATCACAAAACGTGTTATTCCTCTGCTCTCCTAAAAGTCCAGCTCGCCCATTGATTACCAGTGTCTTGGAAACCTGCCAGATTGGAATCAACACAGAACATTTAAGTAAGCCAGTTAAAAGTTTTCCCCAAGTGATCAAAATTATTTTCATAACAAAAGATTTCTCAATCATCAGACAACAAACAGATATTATATCTTTAGATCAATTAAAAAAAATATAAATTTTAACTTTCCTCACCTTAGATTTGTTTGATTCAGTGTCAAAATACCAAAATTTCACATGACGGACACCAACAGTAACAAAGTAGCTACCATTTTCAGAAAATGAAAGTGCTGAAACCTGACAAAAAAGAGAAAAAAAAACCCAGCATGAAGAAAATTGAAGTCTGACTAATGAAAATCAATTTCACTTGATTGTTGTGGCATTTTAAACAAAAATGACCAAAGCTGGAAAATCTAAACTTGCCTAGAGATTGACACTAATGTAGGTAAATAATTATCTAAAATATATCACAGGCTGACATCACATAATTCTTTGCTGAACAAGTTCTTAGGAACTTTCCTCTCAGAGTGCCTCTCTTGAGAGCACACTTAATTTGGAGCCTCGCTCTGTTATGTGTACCACACCTTCGTGATGAAAGCAATTAAAAAGCCAAAACACAACCAAAAAAAAACAACAAAAAACTCCACTCTATTTGTGAATAGCATGAAGACTACTGATGTACAGTATGACAGAAAACCCACCTTTGATGAAACTTTGTTGCAGGCCACCTTTGTACCGCTCTGTTAAGGAAAAAAAGAGTAATTTGAAATGTATCATGGACATAAAAAAATGGACGCCAATGAACAACCTGAACATCTGTTATCTCAAGAAATATCTTGCTAAAAATTACTGCCTGTAAGCAGATTTAAAGTATGATCATAGCTACCTTCCAGTTCCATATATTTACAATCATGTCATGCTGGAATCCAACAGATGCCACATATTTCAAATTAGGTGAAAAGGCCTAACAAAAGTATCAATAAGATTTCATTAGCTACTATCAACTCATGCATACACTGACTAATACTTAGTTACCAAATAGTTAAAATAATATATTCTCACCAACAGACTGTATGTGCCTTGTTAAAGAACATAAATACACGACTAAGCTAGCCTAGTTCAAACTGGAATACCAACAAAATCATAACTGGGTGAGCTTTGTTACAAGGAAATAGTTTTAAACAATAGTTATAACTACATGAATTTGTCAACTAGAATGATGAGTCTGCTTTAAACAGGAGATACATTTTCATGTTTTATTGTGAAAATGTTCATAGAAATCTTTTCCTCATTGATGTGAAGTGTTGCAAAATAAGTTTCAGAATCATCAAATCAACACTATTACTAACATTGGAATCATTGATAATCTGAATGAGATGCCAATGATAATTATTGAAATTAATATTTTTATGAATTATTATTAACCTACCACACATGAAATACCAAATTTATGTCCTTTGACCATCTCTGATATCTGTGGATGTGACTGGTCTTCCATGTCCCACACACGCACACATGGCATATGACCACTCTATTCAAGAGATTGCAAAAAAAAAAAAAGCTAAGTAAAAAAGAAAAATTCTCAAAACTTCTCTGTTTTGAATTACACAGCCTAGGTTTCTTCTACTTTCTACACCAATGCCATTTGAGCGGCTAGAAGTACTCCTACCAGTCCAAAGAGCTTAACATTGCATCAGAGCACCTGCAGCTTATAAATGGGAAAACTATCTGCTTTTATATAATAAGCTCAGTTATGCATGCATTCTGATTGGTTCTCATTTATAATCTATTGGAGGACAAACGTATAGATGACATTAATATTAAAACTTTTTTTCCGTATATTTAAATTCTTTATTATATAAAACAAATAGATTCCAAGTTGCCATGCATCTGTTCAGTAATAGATCACAGAGGACGTCAAAATGTGGTAAGAACATCAGTGACACACTCGGCCACACCTCATGTGCCTTTTTTCTTGTTCTTACCACATTTTGACGTCATCTGTGATCTATTACTGAACAGACGCATGGCAACTTGGAATCTATTTGTTAAATTGACTGAGTGAGATGACTAACCAGAAAATAATTGGCTCAAGGTTATGATGTACAGACTGGTGCAGTGATGCAACCATGAATGTCTTTCCCAACTTAACTCAGTCAAGAAGCATTTCATTACATGACCCTCAATCTCTCTCCTTTTTTTCCTTTCTTCTTTCAGCTTGTACCTTTTAGGGCTTTATGGCTTTTTTCAGCCCCATTCACACTGTTCTATACTATCCTCATACAGGGTTTTTTTCTAAAAAGTTGTCCAGGAATAGTGCAAGTATGGTTGTACAAGTCACACAATAGTGATTCAGGAGCAGAAGAACAATATCATTGAATCACAAGGTTACCAGGTCTGTCAAAAAAAACTTGCACCCAGAAATATTGAATGAGATATCAAACTGAAAGCTTACTTCTCCTGTTGCCAAATATTTTCCATCACCAGAGAAAGCCACAGAAGTGATTGTCTTCCTGCAAGAATAAATAATCTAGGGTTAATTTTCACAAGGCTGTAAAGAAGTTCTGAATCACCTTATAACTTTAACCATGCACCATGTTATATTACAAAACTTTCCAAGTTAATTGTCAAAGGTTTTAATCCATCAGTGACAGATGGGGAACAAAGTTGAGGATATGCCACCTTCTGTTTGCAATCAGCTTTTACTGAAACTTCTGCAACACATCTGTAAAATGGGGGCTACAGAATCAACCAATAAAATTTGTAAACTTACAGGAAACTATGAATTATATTCATGGTCAGCTGCTTTCTGATTTCCTCTATATACATCTAGTGTGAACAACTTTTGTTTACCTGGACGTATTTAGGACAAAACTCTGTTGGTTCTTCCTAGGGTTAAACAAGACCACCACACATCTAGTAAAGAAAATAACAGGAATTGTCAACTTTCAACTCTGTGAAAATGTACAGGAGGAAATAGCAGATACATTTGCATAACACAAAAGCTAAAAGAAATTTTCAAACTGGTACAGCAATCATACTATCTGATGAATTTTGAAGAATTCCATGTGATTTGTTACCGTAGGTACTACAGGCAATTTTATGTATTACTGCCTGAGAAGGAGAAATTTGTATTATTTCTTGGGCAACAGTATCATAATATAATATCATGATGTACCCTGATGATGAAATAATGAAAAAATGTTTGGCTTTTATTGTTTAAATATATTGTTGCCTTGTAAATACCTCATTCTAAACCTAAGCGAACTTAATGGACATCAAATTTTCAATTGTTTTTGTCTGTTCACCACTCGAACAGCAAAATTATGCATCTGATGCTTTCCGTTCCTGTGTGTTGAATTGCAAGTAGCCACACCACTCAAACACGCATGGAGATTTAAATACATATGACTGTGTGCTAAATATTTGGTACATGTACAGTACACTCAAGAAAGAAGCAGAGAGAATGAAGAAGAGTTAATAAGACTGGTTTATAATGTAATGTCCACATTAAAGAAAGATGGGTATATCGACCAAGTGGCCAAGCTTTTTTCTCTCCTTTTAGAAGGACGACACTGTAAACAGATATTATAACTAGTGCAATATGGTGCTGGGAAGCTTTTTCTTTCTTTGACTGTGAATTCATAACTTTAATGGCATCAGCAAAGATTGACTGTGTGCCAACTACACTGCATAAACTTTGCGCATGCTTCAGTTTCGAAACAACCTACGCCTATTAGGTATATTAAATGTGTCGGTCAAGCATATCAAATATACAGTGACCTGTGATATTTGATACAAATCAATTAGTTTTGCATAGTCCATGTTCAAACCACATATCTAACCTGGGCCTTCAAACTTCTTCTCTAGTTTCAAGAAAACTCTAAAATTACCATGTTGATTTTTGGAAGCTTATCTTTTAATTTTCAAAAACAAGGTCATGCTGTCAAATACAAAACAAAACATGCTGCCATGAAGCAAATATTGAATAAACGAATTGTCAAATTTACAGGTAATTTCATACCAAACTCCATGGGACATTTCTCACTTTTAAGAATGGTCATTCCCTAAGGGAAATAAATAGATGTACCTAGATCATTCAATCATTTGATCGACTTAATTTTACTTTGTTCCTCTCATAATATATACCTCATTCTTCGTAAGCAAGTAATTATTCTAATTACCCCTTCCTAGAGCAAAACAAAATGCAAATATAGTATGACTTGACAACGAACTGAGTATCGTGATGTCTCAACAGCTGTGAAGTATGCAATAACAACTGCCCCTCTAGACGCAGCGATCGAAAAGATTAGAATTGACCTTGCGGTTCACGAGTGAAAAAAACTAGCCGAATCGAGACTGTTTCTGAAATCGCTCGAAAATATTACTTAGCTGCCCTCAAGTGCGAGCAAATACAATATCGAAATATAACAAATGAATAAAAAACAAAGAGCGAATAGCTAGGAAACCATAATAACTCTCTCCAGGAAACTAGCCGCGGCGATTAAATTTGATTCTTTCCTAAAGTGCTTAACAGGGAGTTTTAAAGCTTGAGTTCTCCGTTCCTCTTGCAATATTCGAAGACACAATTTAGAAGAACATACAATTTACACGCAAGAAATAACTTTTTTTGTACTCTTTCAATTCTAGTCAACCTGTATGCAATTTTCAACTGCCGTTATATTATCAACAGAGCTACCAGCAATTTCAGTCAACACGTCCGATTAGGGCTAAAGTATAGCTTAAATATTTCATTTTGGATGCAATTATTTAGCTCAACGTCAACGCCAGTTTTCTAAAAAAAGACGTGTGAGATCAGAGAAAAAATTATGAATTATATATGCTTCCAGCGGAGCAAAGTTATTTCAGCATTTTTTTTTCGCATGAAAACAATACGGCGAACATCAGTGTCGCCTTTTCTTCACGTTTTTTATTTATCCGGAGGATATTATTCAACAAGATCACTGAACTAGCAACAGCCCAGAACAAAATCCAAATAGTTACTCGGAAGAAACAGCCAAGTCGTGATTAAAATTTAACAATAGGTTTTCGCAAGAATATTTTTGCTTGTGATAACCTCCTTAATATTATGAGTTGTAATATTTTGATAAGCGTCGTCCATTTGTCTTCGTGAAAACAAATTATGTAGCTGCAAATTAAAAAGGATTCTTAAGTAAGTTAGTTACATATCATGTATCTCAAGCAACAAGTCGTCACGTACAATCTTCCTTTCCTTCAGTGCAACCTTCTGTTATTTACACATTTTATCGGCGAAACATTTCTTTATCCGATACCTCAAAGAGGCGAAAATATTATCCAGAAAATAAACTTAACCACATTATATAACCCACGCCATTCCTTGAGGCAAAATTAATTTGTATGCTGGCAAAATTCACGACAAGAAATGTCTGGATTTATAAAAAGTTTGGCTCACCCGGCCGGATAAGCGACTACTCCAGACAACGGGTCACAGGCTAAAGCTGCGTTCCTGGAGACTGTCAAACCCAGAACCTTATCGAGAGTCGCCTAGAAGGAAAAAAAATCAAATAAAATAAGCTTAGGATAATCCTGGAGAACTCGGACAGTATGCTTTAATTAATCCGTAAACTCGCCAAGAAGCATTCAAATTATATTTGGAAGTAAACTAGAAGTGCCTACATTTCGTCGAAGGAACGGAACAAAAACACCGTAAAATACTCACCCGTTCGGTGATAGGACGTAAATCCCTCTGGCTGTTCGCTTTTCGCACTACAAGTCGCCTTGTTGGCGGTGGAATTCGTCCAAGTCTATCTGGATTCATTTCATGTCCTCAAATCGTCAATAGCGTGTGTACACTTGACGAGCGAGGCTTTGTTGTACGTATGACGGCTTGAGAACGTGATCAAGGCTTGTATCATGTCGGAGCACCGACATAAAAGCCAGAAATTGATTTAATGTCACGAGTATAAACCCATTAAAATGGTCGCATTCCGTAACTCATAGATAATCCCCTCACAGCTTTTACCTCTCGTTCTAAAACAACTCGTTACGTATTTCCGATGAATGTCCGAATGATCAATCAATTCAAAATTTTCTTGAGCCCGCCACCGCAAAGTCCGCGTGAGTGCGCTAGGCCCAGCTTACCACGGCAGTTTTGACGCGCAGCGTAGGCACGCAAGACGTACAAAAAAAACAATTTTTGTGTTGCAGTTGTGGGAACTCAAGTTTACTCAGGTCATTACAAATTGAGAAAAAATTAAATGAAGTAATAAAAGAAGTAGAAATAGCTAGAAAATGTAGAATTGGAGCTCTGATACTTATAAGACGGGGGCACGTAATTCCATGCGTCTGTAAACTCTCATGAAGACTTACAATAATACATCAAGAACTACTGCTCCCCCAACCTACCCCCTGCCCGTAGCAAGTCGTTTACTTTCCTAGTACCTAGATCTCAAACGGTCGAAATCATTCAAACGAAGCTTTCTTTACTAAAAACGTGTTACCCAGGCCAAACAAAACAGAAAAATATTTTATTCCATATGCAAATGCAAAACGAGAGCAAAAGGTGTTGCAGAGGCAGAATTTGAAATAACGAGCGATCATTATGCAAATATTTTGCGTCTTTGAATAAAAACTACTTGAATTCCACCAATCTTTTTTACTTTCTTGCGCAGCTCAGCCGATCAGATCATTTTTCCTGAGACACTGAAAAAGTTCGGATTCACCAGAAATCCTTCGTATTACTGTTAAATTTGGTGGCTGTCTGTATCATTGCCCGTGAGGGAAAAGCTAAAATCATCGTGCAGTTCTTAGCAGCCAAGAAAGGCTTTGAGATTTTTTTAACAAGACTCTTATGGTAAAACTCTTGCGAACTGATCTCACATCAATCCCGCAGGGTTTAGATCTTCTTTTAGAATTGGTGACACGAGAAGAAAGAGATTATGGCGTACAACAGTTTCGCAAAATACATGGACTTCCGGGTTACAACATGCTAAAAGGAAATATTACCTATTAAAAAGTTGCAGCGTGATAAAATTTCACAGCGAAGGAAGAGCAAACAAGTGTGAGACAGATGAGCAGAAAGCGGCCATCCTTACTTCACACGATTCAATTTTTATTTGTAATTCTTATTCATTTTCTCAAACAACGTTTCCTAGATTTCAATATCATTACAAAGAGTACGTTACCTAAATCTAGTTTTAAACAAAATTAGATCTAGAAACAGAGTAGATAAAATATCCTATATCTTTTCTATCTCCAATTTCATTTCAAGAAAATCTCTGACAACGCTTGGGATGAATAAAAAGGTATTTGTTATTACACAGTTGTTACTTTTTTCCATTTGTTCAAGGTTATCAGAAATGGGATACAGCCGGTTTCTGGGTTCATTCGATTCCAATCTTGCATAGATGTGTTATCTATTTTCATCGTAGACCATTGGAAGTTGTGAAAAGCTAGATAAAAACTGGGACTCAATGTCCTAACGTGGAAGGTGAGGCCGTTTTAATTGAATCCATGATGATAATATTCTGCTTACTGCTGGGATAGGGGTGTCGATATTTGATGCTTTTGCGCAAAAATGATGGTAAATTTACGCTTGGTGATTCAAGTAAAAGATGATGCTGCCTAGTGAACAACATACTTAGGTATACGTACTCGGAGAAAAAGAACTCCGAGTCGAAACTACGACCTCCCGAGTAGTACTTCGGATTATGTACCACTGAGCTATAAGAGACTTGTGGCAAGATAGGCCATTTAACTAGATCCGTGGTGACAACTTCCTGTATTCTGCTTCTTCGAAAGTCAGTCAGGTGTGTTACTAATAAGGTGTTATTACGTAAAACAAAAATTCATCCGCAAAATAATATGCACTTTAAACTGAGTGGAAGAACTGAACGGGAAAATGATCGGTTCGAGCTCATGATGTATTCTTCTTTTAGCTCACTGGGGGCTTTACAGCTTTGAATGGCCCTGGTTGCGTCAACAGGTATGGCCCTCATACAGGGATTTTTGCCTGATATATTACTACATAAGATACGTGCAGGGCAGTGCAGGTCATGTATAAATATATGTTATTTGCCGGCTGGGAGGTCCGTGTGGTGAAAAATTGTGACCGAGGTCATAGTTTTTCACCATACGAACCAATCCTTAGCCGGTAAATAATATATTTATTTGTTTTTAACTTAGCGAAATTCTTTCCGAAAGAACCCGAGTGATTTAGGGCTGTAGATACGACAAGATCTTCCATAAACAGAACAGTTTTTGAGCGAGTAAATGGTAGTTAAAATAGAGGTAATGCAAATTAAAGAGAGATACTTCACCGAAACATTTTCATTTGCGTATCGATAAAGGTGATTTAAAAGGCCTCCAAACAAACTTTGAAACACTATTTTTACAAGTATCTGTCACCATCTGACACCTGTCAATTAGAGAGCGCGCGAGGAAAAAAATGCGCACGTACACTTTTGAAAAACAACGAAACTAGTTCGGCAAGGACTGTCACGACAATGTTTTCTTCAAAAACAGTCTATGATCTAACGGAAAGTATTATTCACTCTCATCGACGATTAATTCATGTACGAAGATTTACCTCTGTTCATTATGTAAACGGTGAGGAAAGTAATTGTAAGTAAATTCAAATTTTTTATTTTTAAGTTGTGAGGGTTTGCTCTTTTGTTTGCTGCAAAGACGTGTGTAAATCTGGTCTTTCCTCCACAAAAACTAAATTCGAATGATACACTCCAACGAGACACAATAAGATTTAATACGGCCTTTTTTTACTGAATTCCTCCAGTTTCTGTTGTGCAATTTACGGTACAAATGTCCAAATTGAACGGACTTGGAAAGACTCACGAAGAGCGTACATTTGTTGTAAAACTGAAATCAAAACTTCGCTCTCGCTCTTTCACTATGAAAAAATTGTTTGAGAAAATTCAGATATTAAATGAATGAAAGTTTCATCGATCAGCTCAACTTTAACCAAATACTTCATGTTTTAACTTTTTAGGTACTTGTTGTGGACGATTAATTGACAAATAGAGAAGCCTTGACTGTGCTCTGTTCAGTTATAAAGCGCGCAGGAAGCGGCTAGAGCACGAAAGAAGTGTAGGGAGAAACACGAGACGTAGTCGAGTGTTTCTCCCCACTTCTTGAGTGCTCTAGCCGCTTCCTAAGTGCTTTATAACAAAACAGAGCACAGTCAAGGCTTCTCTATTTGTTTTATAATAAAGAATCCGTTAAATTCCCCATGCATTACTTTCAATTTTCAAAACAAACTTTATTTCCAAAGCGAACAACAGTGTCGTCAGCATGCTCTATACTCTCATAGAGCACGCTACAACAAGCCAATCAGAATCCCTTTTAGAATGGTTCAAATAATCTGATTAGCTGTACAAGACAAAAGCTGTCAAAAGTGTCAAACCATCAAAGTTTAAAAACCATCAAAGTTCACAATCTGCGATAGTTTACTAACTAAAATAGTTCGGCAGGTCGAATTTAAGGCTTTTTCCTGAAGTTTTTAATACAGAATCTTGAAGTGAAATGTTCAGTGAACTTCAGCCGAATTATGGCTCATAAAAACACGCGAGTTTTTTCACATGATAAGGTAGAAAACAAACTGTTCAAGGCGAGTGTTTTTTAAATGAACGACAGCCGAATACACCGGAACATGAAGGTCGCTCGGGACGACAGCGCCGCAAAACTCGGCTACAGTGACTGAAGTGACTTTCCACTCAACACATCGGAAAGGATATCAGAACAAGCTCTTATTTTTTCACTCGAAGGGCGGCCGATGTAGTTTTTGAGGCTTGCTTTACTGTGATGACCGGAGATCGCCATGATAAGCGAACCGCGATGGATTTCAGCATGATCATATTTGCTCAGACACCGTCATGATTAGTATGAATTTTAACAGTTATGCCAGTTTGGTTATATTTTTCATCATTTCTGTTTTGTTCTGTTTTGTTTTTGAACTCTGAACTTTATATACTATATGAGTGTTGGCTGTGTTTGATTTTACTACCGTACGTAAGCTTGCAATCTAACTGAGCCTGAAAATCTTTAAAACTCGGAATGTCTATTTTGTTTTTCCTTTGAGGATTTTCGTATCTGCTCACGTTTTAATAACGTAAATTACGGCGCCTGGTATGTTTACAAACCTTTTTTTGGTTCTTCTGTTGCTACTTGCCGACTCGCTTGTTCCGAAATTTCCCTTTCAATTATTGGAAAAAAGCTAAAAAGAAGTCCCGGAAAAGGTCGAACATAGTTCAATTTGGCAGATGGCGTGACAGCTTTAGCTCAGTTCTATGCTCTATACTCTCATAGAGCACGCTCTTTCAACCAATGACAGCGCGCGTTATATCCGAACTTTATTATAAAATTTATTATAGACGGTTTTTGGGCTGCTTGTCACGTAATTACACTATTGCTAATACAAATTCATTCTGAGACCAATATTTTTCTGTCAACCAAAGTGAATTGAGAGAGAGAAAAGAGAGGATTAATAAGTTATTAGTTATCGGCTTGAGGTAGTGACCAACGTCTTTGCTTAAAAATACTACCCAGCTGGAAAAACGAGATATATTTATGGAAAATGGCAACGAAAGTTGGGATGTACACGGCGACTCACGAAAGCGTTACCGCGGCCCGTGGGCAGAGATAAGAAAATACTGACCGGGTAAAGAACCAATCAGATTGCAGGATTCGTTACCGTGCCCTCTGAAAAAAAATAGTACATTTTATTTGTCTGAAATTATCTCGATTAAAACTGAGGCTAAGTGAAAGCTAGGAAGGGCTTGTTTCCATTCTTATCAGGCAGCCGATATATTGATAGAAAACAACAACAATAACGATAACAACCAACTGCATGTATTCCCATGCGATTTTGTTCCCTGTTACTCCTTTACCTGGTTCCCTAAATCTGATTGTTACTTCTCCCCTCAAGCTGATTTACATTTCCTTGAAAATTAGTTACGAGACTTTGGTGTTATATGACAATAACAAATTATATCTGATAGAGCAGAGTATTCTCATAACCTGTTTATTGCACAATGTGTGGATACCAAAGTGAGAAATAACATGTTAATCACTTGTGTGAGTTTAAGGGTGAAGCTCTTTGACTGAATTACATGTATTCATTTTAACACAGTTTTTTTACCGATCACACAAGATAAGTCATTCTTAATTAAAAAGCTTTCAGAGCAAATTCCTCCCTTGCAGTCATTTTTTTCCATACCTAAGGAGAGAAAATAATCAATTTTTGAATTAATATCTTAATAAAAATTTTGACAGTTAATCTTTTGGGTTGAAGAAAGGAAAAATAATTGAGCACCCATATAAACAAGTGTAGGGTAATTGATAAAAAGGAAAACAAAACAAAACAAAACAAGAAATTATATCAAGAAAAAGTGTTAAAATGTATATCTTAACAATCAATGATATGTAGACAGCATTTACGTAAAAGAGGACTTTTCCCCTGTTTAAATAGTCCTATCCAAGCAGGACAGGGCTGGCAGGATTCTATGCAGTTATGAAAACCCTGGACGCAGTAGTGGGTGTGCACAACAGGGTTTTTCGACCCCTCGGATTAGAAAAGATGAGGCTATGCAAACATTGCACAGTACTTCATTGCTTTCAGTAAAATACGTCCCCAAAATTGCACGCGGATCCATAAACTTAAAACTGGTCAAGATTTTTTATTTTAAACACCATTGCTTTTAGCGCTTGGAGTCTGCTTGGCTAAGTCTCACCCCTCCCCCCTTCCCGTGGAAATTGTAAAATCAGAGGGCTTTAGGACGTTTTGAACCACAATACTAGCTCGTAATTTTCTTTGGAAATGTTGCTCAGATACCCTACAGGCACTCCTAAAAATCACGGCCGCCTATTTTAAAGGCAATCCTCTGTATAAATATCGTGAGTTAGTTCGTTACTACAGGATTCATTTCTTGTTTTTATCAAAACGTTAAAAAAAATATTTTGACTTTACTCGGTTTTAATTGAATTAAAGATTACTGTGCAACTGAATTGAATGGATAATTTTCAATTCAGTTTGTTTACAAGAAGGATTTATGAAACTTCAAAGAAAATAGCCGCATAAAGCTTTGAATGAAAGCAATTAAAACGTGCAGGCATAGTGTATAGGGACATTGAACTGAAATGATTCCGCGTGGGACTGGGCCACCCATATAATTAAATGGACACATGCAAGAGATTATAGTCTCTTGGCACGTGCAATTTTTGTATGTTGTGGAACCTAATGTTGGGTCGAACGAAAGCCTCGGTGACCTGTGGTTATCTGCGAAAGTTCTCAAACACATGGCAAGCATTAAAATATTCTTATACCTCACTCTCTGTGTCTTGTTGGAGATGTTTTCGCAGAAAATGTAAAATCTTTGGCCAGCAGTCTTCTTGTGTTCTGGCATGTGCAACAGTCTCCCCTCCCCAAGCTACGTAAGGGTAACCACCCAATTCTTTAGCAACTTTGCTGAAAGAAAAATCAGAAAGAGGAGAGTAGAGTGGCTCGATGAGATGTCCCGCTTGGGGATAAAGCAAGTTAGTGCACAAATGTTCTTTTCCATTCTCCTTCAAGCGATCAATAATGAACTTTACTGTTAAATCGGTGGGCATGTTCAAGTCAGCAGTTCCAGAAACCAGCATGACAGGGCAATTGATGTTCTCAACTGGTGTAATAGCTGAGTATTTGGAGACTGTTGTTGGATTCATGTAATCGATGTCAGTTGGTAGGGCGAAACGCCAGATGCTGCCCTTTTCTGAAGACACCACTTTGCTCTCATCTAGGGGTATTATGTCTGAGACTCTCCCTCTTAATTGGAAAGGGAGAGGGCAGGCGATTACCATAGGTGAAATGGCTACAACGGCCTTTATTGGTGCGATCTGATAGCTTGCCATCAACAGTGCAATCCATGACCCATAGCATATAGCGTGCATGCCGATACCATGTGGAAGCACTTTAGGGTGACTTATAAGCCAGTTGGCAGCTTCTTCAAAATAATCCAAGTTTATTGAAGATGGAATCAATGGTTGATCTTCATAGCCCAAGTAGGCCAAAGCAAGAGTGGCAAATCCATGAGATGTCAAAAGTGAAGCCTTAAATTCCACTAATCCACCTGCAGCACCAAGCAGATCTATGACTCCTGTAAAGGAACATCGACTGATTGAGTGCAAGATATATCTAAAATGTGCAGTGGAGATCGTTAAGTTTTGTTAAGGACTGCATTTTCAAAGGATTGCCCGATCACTGCACGACTCTCTAGAATTTACAATCACGAGGAAGTTAGAAATATATATTGATGCTGGAAAATATTGGAACCAAGTTTTTTGGCTAAAAATTAAACTGAAAGCTTTGTTCATTGGAAATTATTAATTTGGATTGATCCACCGTAAAATAGACGACTTTTAATTCTGTTTTGCAGGCAGTATTTCACATTATCGATCAGTTGAGATCAATTCATCAAAATGGTAACGATGTAATCCATCTGCTTTATCTGTTCAATGATCGGAATGCACTCCACCTCGTTTTCTTTGTGGAGCAGTCGTTGCAAGAGGAAAGGAGCGTTCCGCCATTTTCTGAATGAATCTTGATAACCATTACAATTTCGTCAAATATGAATAGTGCATTAGCTGCTTTACTCTTCACTAATCATTCTATTCAATTGTAATAGGACAGTTTGCTGTAACCGGACACCTGTAATCACTGTATTGATCACAATAACCATGGCAACAACTACTTATCCTGAGAAAAAAAAAAGAATTTCCAAATTGGAGAAAATGTTTTCCTTTACATATTGTCTCTACCACAATTGTTTGTCCTAAATGTATTTTTTTTTTTTTTTCGGAAATTGCGGACGGTCATGATTAATTGGAAACGGTACTTTAATTTGTGTTGTTCCAATACTGTAAATCGCGGTCGTCCGATTTTGTTAAGCACTCGTATGATCACAGACCGAAATGGAGTCCACTTGGTCCTATTTCCATTATGTTTAACTGAAGTTCATCCTAAATTCTTCCATACAAAGCTTTGTGTATTTTTCCATGATTTGATAAAATCTCTTTCGCTTTAAATCCATCGCGGACCACAAAGACCACAAATTGCACGAGCCTTACGGACTCGTGCAATTTTGGTTTTGTTTAACAATTGGTCCAAGTGCTTCATATCTAGATGAATGCACAGCTGACGTATGAACCAATTATTTTATAACATTTTCAATCCGATGGAAATTTTTTTCTCGAGGGATTTGTTTGCTGACGTCATGAGCGTGCACAATAGGAATTTATATAATAAGCTCAGTTGTGCACGCATTCTGATTGGTTCTCACTTATGATCTATTGGAGGACAGACGTATAGATGACGTCATCATTAAAACTTTTTTAAATTCTTTATTATATGAAACAAATAGATTCCAAGTTGCCGTGCGTCTGTTCAGTAATAGATCACAGAGGACGTGAGACGGAAGAACATGAGTGACACACCCGGCTGCGCCTCGTGTGCCACTTTTTTGTTCTCACCACATTTTGACGTCATTGACGTCATTGTGATCTATTACTGAACAGACGCACGGCAACTTGGAATCTATTTGTCAAATGAAGCACGCTCGCGCAATTGAATTTGATCAGACAAATTTACTAGCTATGTTATAATAGTCTTAGAAAAAATTTACTCGTGCTTATTTATTTCAAATTACACTCGAAATCATGTGACTACCTATACTAACTAAATACCTCAAAACAAAACAATTTTACTAGTGTTACTTCATGACTTAAAATTTACTTACTAAGCTTAAAATAAAATACTGCTGGAGGCTACGACACATCCAAACAATAAACTCTAGTGATATTGGAGATTATCATTCTTTCATGTCTTTTACATTGGCAGGTTTATTGTTTTTTTAACAAAGTTGTAACTCTTGCATTAAAATAATAGGTTTTTGGATAAAAATAGTTTTAGATGCCAGATATTGACTCTCCTTTCTAGAAGAATGCTAAAGCATCAGACAGCGTATAAAATTAAATGGTGTGCAAACACCATCCCGAATTGCGGAATTAGCCATATCCAGTGCAAGGGACTCATTTTGATAATCAATTTATCCTTATGACCATTATTTTTACTTAACTTCATGTTAACTGTTATTAACGAGTATTTTAGTACTGGATTATTGAACAGAAACTGCGATGTTGGTCCAAAACCTACACAACCCTTTTTTAGCGAGAGAGATCATTAACTTCTTTTCCTGGAGTAATTAAAGCCTGAGATTACAAAGAGAATAAAAAGGACCCTTCATAGGGGTTTAAAACAATTAAGATGCTCTAGGAGTACTTGCATTAATGAAAATGGTTTTAACCATTGATAAAACCACATCTCAGATTCCTTTATTCTTTCAAGATCACCTTGCGGCATGGAAAGTTGGGGTTGGGGTTTGAAGACAAACGTTTACGGCGCGCGGTAAATGAAATTAATCTTTGCTGATTTGTTGAAGTAGCACAACAGTAAACTGAAGAAAAGTAATATTTTCTGAATTACGATCCGTAGCATTACATAGAGGTGATCAACCCAAAAAGTGATTCTTGGTAAAAGCCTGAACTGTATGTTTAACACTGCTGTCACCTCAAAGAGATCATGACACATCTGGGAAGTTTAATAGCGGATTCTGATTCTTTTCTAATCTCTAAAATCACTATTCTACTCTTGAATAGCAGTGTTTTTCAGATAAACGTCAAACTTTTGCTACTCACCAGGAAAAGGTCCATCACCCGGAGGAAGAAAAAGAGTTCCACGGATTCTTCCTTCTCTCACAGGAATTCTCTTCACTCCATCCGCCATGTACCCCTTCTCAAACGTATTGCTACACAAAGGCTGCAAAGAACTGGATTCCTGCGGATCCGTATGGCCATCGAAACAGTCCAGGACGACTT
The DNA here is from genome assembly GCF_964200805.1 of Pocillopora damicornis. Classification (NCBI taxonomy): domain Eukaryota; kingdom Metazoa; phylum Cnidaria; class Anthozoa; order Scleractinia; family Pocilloporidae; genus Pocillopora; species Pocillopora damicornis. The sequence goes on from NC_142676.1 coordinate 2,115,307, forward strand.
TGTAAGGCTTAGTGACATCAGATTTCGTCAGTCGAATTCCTTTTCTCTGCCCAGGTGATGGTGTCATGCTCCATAAGAGTCCCATTGCTGAAACTCCGCGGTAAGATCCACCAACAGATGGTTCACGACAAACATCAACCTGGCCATGTCTGGTAGCGATGAAGTGAGCGTGTGACTCGAACACTTTCCCGCCATCTCCAACAACTCGTGCCTCAAGTGTAATCTTCTGCAGTGGTTTCAGTCGAAATACATTAATCTTAGTTATTTTGTCGATGAGTGAGAATTTTGGCCACAAGGTAAGCATCTTCTTTGAAATTAACGACAAACTTGCCCGAGATACACCTATTGAGTCACCGACCTACTGCGTAAATCATCTCTCCTTGCATTAGTCATTAACATTTAACAATCAACAATCAACATGACAGTGACGCATTGTTTCCGGAAGGATGGACAATGATTGGTCGAAATCAAAAGAGATGACGCAAAAGGACCTCCCTAAATATTCAAAATATCAACGACAAACGACTTGGCAAATATTCAATATGGCGGCCGAAAATTACTGCAGTCGATTTCCTCGTTCATTTTAAATCTATGTTCAAAGAGTTACCATTCTGTAAGGAAGGTTTGAAGTTTCCATAAATGTTTCCTTTCATATGTTCGTAACGTGTAAAGGTTTTGTCGTGCATATCGTACAAAGGAACATCTTTTGCCGTCACTTATAGGGGTCACTATGAGTCATTCCTTGATTCTTTTGAGACATCCCGGTATAAAATATGCATTAATTTCTAGAGAAGCATTTTAATATCACATCTTAAGTTTTTGTGACAAAAGTCCTTTTGAGATTAAGCTTTTTCCCTCGTATTTTTCCTACAGTAAACTTCACATATTGTAAAGAGGTCATACATACACGGAGCTATAAAGCTGTTTCTTTTATTTTTTTATAAAGCAATGAAATTATCTAGCAACCTTTGTGGCATTGCAGGTGTAAAGTTATGGAATCCTTAATGAAATGGTTTCCGAATCTCCACAAAAATAGTGGGTTAATTAGGGGAAAGGAAGTGTGTGTGTGTGTGGAAAGTGTAGTAAGTGTAAAATGATGAAAAATAATACGTACCATTAGGCAGTGTAAAAATAAAAGGCTTATTCGATAAAAAACACTAACCTTGAGGGACCAACAAACAGCAACGCAGTTACGTCAACCACAAGGGAGCGTAAAAATAAAAACCATTAGTTGTTAAATTGCGTACTATAGAGTTGAGGGACCAACAGACTGTTAGGTAACCACGTCAACCACAAGGCAGTACAAACATTAATGATAATAATAAGGATGGTTAGAATGAAATGTTTTGAGATAGTCATAATTGGAGGAAATGAAATGAGGGGATGATTAATAGTACGGTTGGTAGGTTTTAAAAGTAGCAGGTGGGAGGTGGTGTATAGGGGGCTTACAAAATTTTTATGAAAACCATTCCTGGATTGACTATTTTGATTCATATAAGGGGGGATTCGTTTTGGATGGGTTGCTTTAAGGCGCTTTCGATAAACAAATGATTTGAGGTTAATGATTGATCAACGTTTTTTTATATTGTAAAATATAAACCAAAGAGAAATTCTCTCTCTCTAATATCATCTTAATAAAAATAATAAAAGTTTACCTGATGTTAAATTGACAATTATACGTTCTGAAAGGATAGGTATTTAATGTTCGATACAAAATAAGTGTAGTTAAAGGCTGCTTGTGTTCTTAACTTGTCCATTCAAGAAAGGTCATTTTCCTTGGTGTAAATCAAAATAAAACCAAATGTGTGATTTAGAGTTAATATTGTTCATGATAAAATCTTCATAAAAAATTTGTCTCACTAGTTTTTCTCCTTTCTTTTCAGTTGCCCAATGTTGTGAAGTAAGGATCCATTCTAATATAGGATGTAGAGAATAACCATTGCCAAGGCAAAATAACATTAATTGGAAGGTGTCTTGATCGCTTCTCGGTTTTTTCCAGAATTTGAGTCGTATGTCATTCAGCCAGGAGGAAAGTGGGTAAAAGGCATTACCATTGATTAGAGTAAGTAAGCTCCTTCCTTTTTCGATCAGTCGTGGTCCTGACAGGTGTCATATATTAGTGTTGAAGATTTTGATTGCTGAGAAGTTGTTCATGGTAGAGAAGCTGATGTGATCGCTAGTATATGTTTAAGAAGTGGAAGGTATAATATATTTACTTGGAAAAAAAAGTATATCAAGAAAAAGAGTAGCAAGTAGTTCAAAAGTGTAAAATAGGAAATTAACTAAACATCGAAGACATGAATCAGATGCTTAAAATATATCTTTTGGGGTTCAATTTTGCAAAAAAATTGTTTAATTTCGTCAGAAAAAGAAATTAAAAAAATACACTTTTTCTTTGGTAACAAGAAAAATGAAATAAATCAAACCAACTTAAGCACAGTACATTATTACCATAAATGTTATTATGAATCACTTGACATTTTTGTAGTTCAAAATTTGTATTAGTCCAAATTAGTATTGTTCTGTAATAATATTCAGAATTTCCTTATTTAAGCCGAAAAAAAAACCTGATTTAAAAACTGTTTGACATTAAAAAAGGAGATGGGAAATTGAAATAAATAAAAATTCCATTAACCATTTGACGTAAAGTAGTTATGAAAGAGAGCTTAAAAGAGAGAGAGAGAGGGAGAGAGAAACGGGTGCAAATAGCTACCCAGTCCTGGCAAAGGGCAGGGTTGGACACATTCCTGTACAGTCTAAAAGAGTGACGGTGTGCAACCTAAATAAAATGGGTAATAAGTAGGAAGGATATAGAGATTATGTCATCGTATTTGGTGGAAGTGACCGTGAGTGGAAGACAATATAGAAAGACAACCAGAGAGAGAAGAGAGAGAAAAAAATTTACCCGGGTGAAGAAGAGAGGAACATCGACACCAAGGCTCATGTAGTTGAGAATCTTCAGAGGCGAAGCTCAATTGAGCAGGGTTGTTTCTAGTCCGGTACCAGACCTTTGTCTGACACCCCTGTGCCGAGTCCAAAAGAATCAAAGTGCTCTGTGAGCAAACTCGTGAATTGACAGATGACTTACATGATTTGTTGGATTATGTTTAATGTTATCTGGTTTAGGGAACGTTGTGGTTGATCGTCATATTTAGAGTACGAGCAGTAGTTCAGTGTTCGCTAATGTAGCAAAGAAACAAAGTAACGTTGGGATAAGAAGGCATTACAATTGAAATGACCATGCTATTACATTTGGCAAGCGTGGATGATGTCATGTGTTTTAAACATATCTAATTTTTGTTTCTGGTTCAAAAGAAAAGGTTGGAAGTAAATGTGGGTGAAAAGTGAAATTTACTGTCTATCATTGTAAATATTGGAAAATCAAAGCAATACTGTCGTAATGAAAACGTTAATGATTCCCTCTTTATCAAATGAGACAAACGAGAACGAGTTTTGAGTGATATAACTGAGCCTAGACTGCCACCGTCATTTTGGATTTCCGCCTGGGTAGATTTTGGTCACGTGCTAGGCAAGGTATAATCGAGAACAAGAAAGAATTTCATTTAAGGCCTATATATCAATTTTGTGGTGTATAACTTTCGCATTTTAGTACGTAATATTTATTTTTAATCTTAAAATTGTCTTGAAACTTATATTAAAAGAAAATTGTTCTTTAAAAATTCGCTGAAAATCGGTAGCCAAAATTATTTGTTTAGGCGTTATTTGATTTTCGTGTTAACACCTGTAATTTCGTCAGTCACCGGCACCTTTTGTTGCTTCACACAGAAAAAACACACGATACGAAATGTAATGATCGATTTTGTCCCCAATCTCACGCCATAACAAAAAAAGCTTTTGAACACCTGTAAACTCCGAGCGCTTCGGAGTAAGTGATATTTTTAATGAATCTTCGGATTGTTTTCAAGTTCAAGGACTGTAAATTACAATTTTATGAAAAGCAAAGGTTCTCTTGTTTCAGTGTGAATCCTCGCACGCCTGCCAGTCGCTGGCGCCGCTTGTTAAAACTAAAACGAAAAAAACCAAACTCTTTTAAGATTATCATTGGCTTGTTTTTCACCCCACCACTATTCTTAGCAACAAAGGTCGCCATTTCGTTTGTTGATTACTCGCCAAAAACTATCAAATGCACTCAAAAGCCTAAAATCGAAAAAAGTTTACAGGAATCGACCAATCGAGCGAGCGAGTGCCATTCTCTACATCTTATCTACAACTCGCCCTTGCGCATGTACGCAATTCACGCGTTTAAAAGGAAAAGGAAAGGGGTTTTAAGTGCTGGAAAAGCTAATAGGGTTATAAGAACTTTTCGGAGAAGCGGTGGCTGATTACAGAATAGAAAAGGCGTATTTCTCGATAACATTTGTAACGTGTACGATGCGTCGCGAAAGTAAACTTGCGAGAGTGGAAACAGTTTCTGTGGGGATCGGTTTCAATTAAAGTAGTCTAATAAATATTGTACGAGCTAAAATTGATGATAAAAATAAAAGTATTCACGTTGAAAAGAAGAAAACTGTGTAAAAGTCTCCTAGCCGGGCGTGACTTGTCTAGGGTAAAAATATTTTTGTTGCCAGCAAAAAAAAATTTTGTAAAATCCTCGATTCCATACAGTAATTATTCGTTCTTAAACGGTGGAAGATCATCGGAAATCCATATGTAAGGTTTGTATTCGTAGGTGGTGGATAGCAAATCGCGAAAAGAGGTCAATGGAACAAAAAAGTAAATTTTTCTTTGGAAAGAAACTCTAATTTGATTCGTCGTTCTATGGTACAGATAGCAAAAAACGTTTCTCATACTTCATGTCAATGAGAGATTTTATTTAACTACTTTTTAAAAAGTTAAATATAATAAGGTTTGAAGATTTTCAAGATAAACAACAGAAGTGACAAGATTATTTTAATTCATTTAGAAAATGGCTGTTATTATAATAAATTGAAAATACCCATTTTGTATGGTACAGGAAAAAAACTGAGGCTAAGTGAAAACTAGGAAGGGCTTGTTTCCATTCTTATCAGGCAGCCGATATATTGATAGAAAACAACAACAATAACGATAACAACCAACTGCATGTATTCCCATGCGATTTTGCTTCCTTTTATTCCTTTACCTGGTTCCCTAAATCTGATTGTTACTTCTCCCCTCAAGCTGATTTACATTTCCTTGAATATCAGTTACGAGACTTTGGTGTTATATGACAATAACAAATTATATCTGATAGAGCAGAGTATTCTCATAACCTGTTTATTGCACAATGTGTGGATACCAAAGTGAGAAATAACATGTTAATCACTTGTGTGAGTTTAAGGGTGAAGCTCTTTGACTGAATTACATGTATTCATTTTAACACAGTTTTTTTACCGATCACACAAGATAAGTCATTCTTAATTAAAAAGCTTTCAGAGCAAATTCCTCCCTTGCAGTCATTTTTTTCCATACCTAAGGAGAAAAAATAATCCATTTTTGAATTAATATCTTAATAAAAATTTTGACTGTTAATCTTTTGGGTTGAAGTAAGGAAAAATATTTGAGTACCCATATAAACAAGTATAGGGTAATTGATAAAAAGGAAAGCAAAACAAAACAAGAAATTATATCGAGAAAAAGTATTAAAATGTATATATTAACAATCAATGATATGTAGACAGCATTTACGTAAAAGAGGACTTTTTCCCTGTTTAAATAGTCCCATCCAAGCAGGGCAGGGTTGGCAGGATTCCATGCAGTTATGAAAACCCTAGACGGAGTAGAAGGTGTGCACAACAGGGTATTTCGACCCCTCGGATTAGAAAAGATGAGGCTATGCAAACATTGCACAGTACCCAATTCACCACACATTCAGCACACCCACCCAATTCTTTAGCAATAAAATACTTCCCCAAAATTGCACGTGGATCCATAAACTTAAAACTGGTCAATATTTTTTATTTTAAACACCATTGCTCCTAGCGCTTGGACTCTGCTTGGTTAATTTCTCTACAGAGCTATGTGTTTTGTATAAGTCTCACCCCTCCCCCCTTCCCGTGGAAATTGTAAAATCAGAGGGCTTTAAGACGTTTTGAACCACAATACTAGCTTGTAATTTTCTTTGGAAATGTTGGTCAGATACCCTACAGGCACTCCTAAAAATTACGGCCGCCTATTTTAAAGGCATTCCTCTGTAGAAATATCGTGAGTTAGTTCGTCACTCCAAGATTCATTTCTTGTTTTTATCAAAACGTTAAAGAAAATATTTTGACTTTACTCGGTTTTAATTGAATTAAAGATTACTATGCAACTAAATTGAATGGATAATTTTCAATTCATTTTGTTTACAAGAAGAATTTATGAAACTTCAAAGAAAATAGCCGCATAAAGCTTTGAATGAAAGCAATTCAAAACGCGCAGGCATAGTGCTTAGGGACATTGAACCGAAATGATTTAATTAGCTACCGCGTGGGACCGGGCCACCCATATAATTAAATGGGTACATGCAAGAGATTATAGTCTCTTGGCACGTGCAATTTTTGTGTGTTGTGGAACCTAATGTTGGGTCGAACGAAAGCCTCGGTGACCTGTGGTTATCTGTAAAAGTTCTCAAACACATGGCAAGCATTAAAATATTCTTATACCTCACTCTCCGTGTCTTGTTGGAGATGTTTTCGCAGAAAATGTAAAATCTTTGGCCAGCAGTCTTCTTGTGCTCTGGCATGTGCAACAGTCTCCCCTCCCCAAGCTACGTAAGGGTAATCACCCACTTCTTTAGCAACTTTGTTGAAAGAGAAATCACAAAGAGGAGAGTAGGTTGGTTCGATGAGATGTCCCGCTTGGGGATAACGCAAGTTTGTGCACAAATGTTCTTTTCCATTCTCCTTCAAGCGATCAATAATGAACTTTACTGTAAAATCGGTGGGGATGTACAAGTCGTCAGTTCCAGAAACCAGCATGACAGGGCAATTGATGTTCTCAACTGGTGTAATAGCTGAGTATTTGGAGACTGTTGTTGGATTCATGTAATCAATGCCAGTTGGTAGGGCGAAACGATAGATGCTGCCCTTTTCTGAAGACACCACTTTGCTCTCATCTAGGGGTATTATGTCTGAGACTCTCCCTCTTAATTGGAAAGGGAGAAGGCAGGCGATTACCAGAGGTGAAATAGCTACAACAGCCTTTATTGGTGCGATCTGATAGCTTGCCATCAACAGTGCAATCCATGACCCATAGCATATAGCGTGCATGCCGATACCATGTGGAAGCACTTTAGGGTGACTTATAAGCCAGTTGGCAGCTTCTTCAAAATAATCCAAGTTTATTGAAGATGGAAGTAATGGTCGATCTTCATAGCCCAAGTAGGCCAAAGCAAGAGTAGCGAATCCATGAGATGCCAAAAGTGAAGCCTTAAATTCCACTAATCCACCTGCAGCACCAAGCAGATCTATGACTCCTGTAAAGGAATATTGACTGATTGAGTGCAAGATATGTCTAACATGTGCAGTGGATGAAGAATTTAGATATATGAAAATTCACATATTTGCACTGCGGTGGAGAGATGAAATTAGAAGATGTGCAGTGGAGTTCGTAAGATTAAGATATTGCTTTGATTCAGTAACAATCGCTTATAAAATAACACGTCAAAGGCGGCTGAAACTATACAACGTGTGAATAACCTTCAACTTTTTGGACCACTCAAAATGGCGGACATATGATGACAAATTCCTTCGCGAGTTTCCTCGTAACACATCTAAAAGGGCTGCTGTTGCTATCTAAAAGGGCTGCTGTTGCTGTCTAAAAGGGCTGCTGTTGGTCTTGTCATATCAAAGTTTTTATATTAAATGCCAGGAAACAGCCGTGAGAAAACGCTTGACGCGTGTCTTAGAAAGACATTGAGAGGCTCAGTACAGTCTTAAATCTTTTTTTGGATCGCTCAGTTTTGTTAAGGACTGCATTTTCAAAGGATTGCCCGATCACTGCACGACTCTCTAGAATTTACAATCACGAGGAGGTTAGACATATATATTGAAGCTGGAAAATATTGGAACCAGGTTTTTTGGCTAAAAATTAAACTGAAAGCTTTGTTCATTGGAAATTATTAATTTGGATTGATCCACCGTAAAATAGACGACTTTTAATTCTGTTTTGCAGGCAGTATTTCACATTATCGATCAGTTGAGATCAATTCATCAAAATGATAACGATGTAATCCATCTGCTTTATCTGTTCAATGATCGGAATGCACTCCACCTCGTTTTCTTTGTGGAGCAGTCGTTGCAAGAGGAAAGGAGCGTTCCGCCATTTTCTGAATGAATCTTGATAACCATTACAATTTCGTCAAATATGAATAGTGCATTAGCTCCTTTACTATTCACTAATCATTCTATTTAGTTGTAATCGGACAGTTTGCTGTAATCGGACACCTGTAATCACAGTATTGATCACAGTAACTATGGCAACAACTACTTATCCTGAAAAAAAAAAAAGGAATTTCCAATTGAAGAAAATTTTTTTCTTTAGACATTGTCTCCACCGCAATCGTTTGTCCTAAATGTATTTGTTTTTTTTTTGGAAATTGCGAACGGTTATGATTAATTGGAAACGGCACTTGAGTTTGTGTCGTCCAATACTGTAAATCGCGGTCGTCCGATTTTGTTAATCACTCGTATGATCACAAACTAAAATGGAGTCCACTTGGTCCTATTTCCATTATGTTTAACTGAAGTTCATTCTTTATCCTTCCATACAAAGCTTTGTGCATTTTTCCATGATTTGATAAAATCTCTTTCGCTTTACATCCATCGCGGACCACAAAGACCACAAATTCCATGAGCCCTACGGACTCGTGCAATTTTGGTTTTGTTTAATAATTGGTCCAAGTGCTTCATATCTAGATGAATGTACAGCTGACTTATGAACCAATTACTTTATAACCCAATGGAAATTTTTTTCTCGAGGGATTTGTTTGCTGACGTCATGAGCGAGCACAATAGGAATTTATATAATAAGCTCAGTTGTGCACGCATTCTGATTGGTTCTCACCTATGATATATTGGAGGACAGACGTATAGATGACGTCATCATTAAAACTTTTTTAAATTCTTTATTATATAAAACAAATAGATTCCAAGTTGCCGTGCGTCTGTTCAGTAATAGATCACAGAGGACGTGAGACGGAAGAACATGAGTGACACACTCGGCTGCGCCTCGTGTGCCACTTTTTTGTTCTTACCACATTTTGACGTCATCTGTGATCTATTTCTGAACAGACGCACGGCAACTTGGAATCTATTTGTTAAATGAAGCACGCTCGCGCAATTGAATTTGATCAGACAAATTTACTAGCTATGTTATAATAGTCTTAGAAAAAATTTACTCGAGCTTATTTATTTCAAATTACACTCGAAATCGTGTGATTACCTATACTAACTAAATACCTCATAACAAAACAATTTTACCAGTGTTACTTCATGACTCAAAATTTACTTACTAAGCTTAAAATAAAATACTGCTGGAGGCTACGACACATCCAAACAATAAACTCTAGTGATATTGGAGATTATTATTCTTTCATGTCTTTTACATCGGCAGGTTTATTGTTTTTTTTTAACAAAGTTGTAACTCTTGCATTAAAATAATAGGTTTTTGGATAAGAATAGTTTTAGATGCCAGATATTGACTCTCCTTTCCAGAAGAATGCTAAAGCATCAGACAGCGTATAAGATTAAATGGTGTGCAAACACCATCCCGAATTGCGGAATTAGCCATATCCAGTGCAAGGGACTCATTTTGATAATCAATTTATCCTTATGACCATTATTTTTACTTAACTTCATGTTAACTGTTATTAACGAGTATTTTAGTACTGGATTATTGAACAGAAACTGCGATGTTGGTCCAAAACCTACACAACCCTTTTTTAGCGAGAGAGATCATTAACTTCTTTTCCTGGAGTAATTAAAGCCTGAGATTACAAAGAGAATAAAAAGGACCCTTCATAGGGGTTTAAAACAATTAAGATGTTCTAGGAGTACTTGCATTAATGAAAATGGTTTTAACCATTGATAAAACCACATCTCAGATTCCTTTATTCTTTCAAGATCACCTTGCAGCATGGAAAAATGGGGTTGGGGTTTGAAGACAAACGTTTGCGGCGCGCGGTAAATGAAATTAATCTTTGCTGATTTGTTGAAGTAGCACAACAGTAAACTGAAGAAAAGTAATATTTTCTGAATTACGATCCGTAGCATTACACAGAGGTGACCAACCCAAAAAGTGATTCTTGGTAAAAACCTGAACTGTATGTTTAACACTGCTGTCACTTCAAAGAGATCATGACACATCTGGGAAGTTTGATAGCGGATTCTGATTCTTTTCTAATCTCTAAAATCACTATTCTACTCTTGAATAGCAGTGTTTTTCAGATAAACGTCAAACTTTTGCTACTCACCAGGAAAAGGTCCATCACCCGGAGGAAGAAAAAGAGTTCCACGGATTCTTCCTTCTCTCACAGGAATTCTCTTCACTCCATCCGCCATGTACCCCTTCTCAAACGTATTGCTACTCAAAGGCTGCAAAGAACTGGATTCCTGCGGATCCGTATGGCCATCGAAACAGTCCAGGACGACTTTGTAAGGTTTAGTGACATCAGATTTCGTCAGTCGAATTCCTTTTCTCTGCCCAGGTGATGGTGTCATGCTCCATAAGAGTCCCATTGCTGAAACTCCGCGGTAAGATCCACCAACAGATGGTTCACGACAAACATCAACCTGGCCATGTCTGGTAGCGATGAAGTGAGCGTGTGACTCGAACACTTGCTCGCCATCTCCAACAACTCGTGCCTCAAGTGTAATCTTCTGCAGTGGTTTCAGTCGAAATACATTAATCTTAGTTATTTTGTCGATGAGTGAGAATTTTGGCCACAAGGTAAGCATCTTTGAAATTAACGACAAACTTGCCCGAGATACACCTATTGAGTCAACGACCTACTGCGTAAATCATCTCTCCTTGCATTAGTCATTAACATTCAACATGACAGTGACGCATTGTTTCCGGAAGGATGGACAATGATTGGTCGAAATTAAAAGAGATCACGCAAAAGTACCTCCCTAAATATCCAAAATATCAACGACAAACGACTTGGCAATTTTAAATTTTCATTTTAAATCTATGTTCTTCTGCAAAGAGTTACCATTCTGTAAGGAAGGTTTGAAGTTTCCATAAATGTTTGCTTTCATATGTTCGTAACGTGTGAAGGTTTTGTCGTGCATATCGTACAAAGGAACATCTTTTGCCGTCACTTATAGAAACGGAAATCCGTATGTAAGGTTTGTATTCATAGGTGGTGGATAGCAAATCGCGAAAAGAGGTCAATGGAACAAAAAAGTAAATTATTCTTTCGAAAGAAACTCTAATTTGATTCTTCGTTCTATGGTACAGATAGGAAAAAAACGTTTCTCATACTTCATGTCTATGAGAGATGTTATTCAACTACTATTTAAAAAGTTAAATATAATAAGGTTTGAAAATTTTCAAGAAAAACAACAGAAGTGACAAGATTATTTTAATTCATTTAGAAAATGGCTGTTATTATAATAAATTGAAAATACCCACATTTTGTATGGTACAGGAAAAAAACTGAGGCTAAGTGAAAGCTAAAAAGGGTTTGTTTCCATTCTTATCAGGCAGCCGATGTATTGATAGAAAACAACAACGACAACAATAATGACGATAAAAACCAACTGCATGTATTCCCATGTACGTCATTGGGAATTTAAAAGCGATTTTGCCCCCTGTTAATCCTTTGCCTCCCTAAATCTGATTGTTACTTCTCCCCTCAAGCTGATACACATCTCCTTGAATATCAGTAACGAGACTTTGGTGTTAAATCACGATGACAAATTCTATCTGACAAGTCAGAGTATTCTCATTGCCCGTTTGTGTGGATACTAAAGGGAGATATTACATAAGTTAATCACTTGTGTGAGTTTAAGGATGAAGTTGTAACCTGTCAGATTAAAGTTTGTTGCTGTGTTACCAGCCAGGAATCAGTCGTAAGCAAACGCTTTACGAGTGTCTTAGAACGAAATTAAAAGGCTCAGTACAGTCCCTTAATCTATTTCTGAATCGCTCAGTTTTGCTAAGGACTGGATTTTTTAAAAGGATTGTCCGATCATCGCACTACTCTCAAGAATTTTCAATCACGAGGAAGTTGGACATATATAACAGGAATTTGTGTCGTCCAATTCTGTTATCGCGGTCGTCCGGTTTTGTTAATCACTCGTATGATCACAGACCAAATTGGACTCCACCTGGTCCCATTACCATTATGTTTAACGAAGTTCATCCTTTGCTCTTCCATCCAAGGCTTTATGGATTTTTCCATGATTTGATAAAATCTCTTACGCGTTACATCAATTGCGGATTCCAACGATTTTTAATACTTCAGTGACCTGAGAGTGATTCCAATGTTTTATGTAATTAGGAAAAATAGGATAGCTAATTTTCGTGTAATATGCTAGGAATGCTCGTCATTTGTATTAAAAGGATTCTATTTAGAGCTCTGATTTCTTTAAATCTATTTTATATCCTTTTTGTTAGGTTGGGTGAAGTGAAAGACGTCAATGATAGTGTCAGCGGCCAAATGTTTTCCTCTAAATATGCTCGTTCACAGTGATGGCGAGAGCTAACTAACGGGTACACCACGCTAAGGACTCTCCTACTAACTTTTACTTTTTTCTTTACTTACTTGCTTGAATTCACAATTGATTTTAGTTACATCCAATTTTGCTTCATTCTTTGTAAGTCTTGTTGGTCTCTTTCAACGCTCACAATTTGATTCTCACTGACTTGTGTTGCTGTGAACTCATTTTAGTTACGGAATCCTGTCTCTACTTCTGCACAATGTCTACATTCTTCTACTAAGTAAGCTCAAGAGTACATGCTTATAGCGGAGCTCGCAGCGCGTGAGCGTAGCCCCGTAATTATACAAAATAGTAGTAACCCATCAAGCCGAAAAACTTTGGACGTACAACCGTACGACCGACCGTACAAGGTGCTACTTTTAGCATGCGCGGCCAACTTTACCGCGGGCACTATCTTAACCATTATGTAATGGAAGGGCGAGGGAGAAGGTAATGCGTAGGCGCGATGGCGCGTGTATCTTGAATACCTATTAGTGTGCGCCAGGAAACACCGGAAGATGACAATGAAGTGCGCATGCTCGAGTGTCGAGCTTCAGTGTAGCGTACCGCGGGCACACGGCTAGGAATTGCATGGGGGCTTCACGTGGGCTAGTAGATGTGAAGCTGCATAAACAAATAATTTGCAACCCGCGTTTTGAGCGCTAAATCAAACTGGTGAGGTTGAAGTTGAACAGTGATTCGCAGTAATTTGAAATTTCTAATCAAATCGCAAAGCAAAAATACCGGCAGAGCTAAAGCTTTGTTAACGGGAGGAAATTGCTATGATTCAAGTTTGTGGAGAGAGGGTTTTAAGTGAAAATAGGATGAAAAGAAAGAGTCGACCAAAAAAGACAAGAAGTAAAATACGTACAGCGAGTCGAGAAAAACGCGTAAGTAAATTAGAGAGGACACCAAAATATGCAGAATACGGTGAAAGGAACGCGAAAGAGAACAAGAAAAGACAAATAAAAAGGCGAACATCTAGCGAAGAGCAAAGCGAGAAGGAAGTACAAAGACGCTCCTGAAAACAGACTGAGAAGAGGTCATCAACAAAGAGAAGCAAACTACAAAGGATCCAAAGAAGACGAGGAGGTAAGTCGTGTCTTATCTGGGTTTTCTCTAACGCTAAGGCCCAGAAAAATTCAAACCTTTTTTAACAATCGTCGTTTGATACTAGCTTCAGTTTATAATTAAAATCACGTTTCGGTAAAACAATGACTTTGGCCTTCATCGCCTAAAAAAACCCTCGCGCCGGTTCATCGCTCGAATAAGTTTTCAAAGTGTTCGTATTCTTCAAGGTATTTCTTGTCCTTTCGTCTGGAATGTTTTATACAGTCGCGGTGTTAATGGGAAAGAAGTTATCCTACGGATATTGTTTTGCCGCGAAAGATTTCAAATGATAGCGAACGGCGGGCGCAAGTTTCAACCTCTTACTCTCTTCAGTCATCTATCGCAGGATTTACTCTGTTCAAATCGCGCTTTGTCGAAGAAGTGTTGTTTTAGCCTAAGAACGAAGTGTAGCCTTTCCCAAATTGAAATCAAATGAGATTGAGTCAGCGATGCCCATGTTTACAATAAGTCTGACGCGATAATTTGATTTTGACAACATTGTCAGGTGAGAACCCGTCAAACATCTGAGAATTAAATTACGGACCGCAAGTGTGTGGTGCAAACAAACTCACGGGTAAAATGGAATTAGTTCTACTGCTGAGTAGTTGAAGTTCATTGTTTAGTCATGTACTTTTCAGCGCTATGTTTTCGTGCTTTCTACTTGATTCGTACGAACTTCAGGAAATAATTTTAATGGTCTTAATAAACATGGCGCCACTCTCTCTTCTCTCAACATCTCGAGGCGTACTTGCTACTCGGGTTTTGATGAACATGCTTGCAATACGATTTTTTTTCTTAATGCTGGAAACCGAAGAATCAGTCTCTGAAATCGATAGTCATCACATTTTGCAAGCAGCGTCTGAGCTGTGATCGTGTAATTAAACGGGGTCTTGGCAATTTGAGCTCACAAGCACGCTGGTAAGCACATGGTGTAAATAGTTGTTGTTTACAGATTTTTAATTCGTGAGCCGTTTTTGAGAGTCCGTTTCTGTAACCTTCTTGGATATTCTCTGTTGAATTCATTGATGTACAATCTCGGAATTTCATTAGTGATTATGAACGATAAATTTGTATCGGCATCATAATTTAGGGAGGTTTTGTTAACAAATTATCAGTTTACAATTCGTGAACCATTTCTGTAACCTACTTGGGTATTTTCTTTTGAATTAATTGAGTCATACTCTCGGAATTTCATCAGTAATTTCCAACGATAAATCCGTATATGTAGCACAAATGAAGCACATTTTGAACTTTTCATACGATTTTCGGAAACTGTATTTAATTGACTCTCGATAAATTGACCTGCCATAACGCGTTGATTATTTTATAACTTTGTAGTCCCAAAAGCCCAGCTTATGACTATGGAGGTACTGAACTTGATATATTTGATAGGCACTCTTGAAGGAGGAAGGTTAGAATAAAATAATTGCTTTTACGACCGTATACTGCACCTGGTTTACATAATTATGTAGATAATTGGTTAAAAATACCTATTATAGCTTTCTTCAGAAGCAAAGACACGTAGGTAATATGCTTCTGCTTTATTTTTATTGTAAGGGTTTTTTATGTAACATATATCCGTCCTTTAATTTCCTCCTTAACCTGCCAGCAAATAACTAAATTTTATGTTTTAATTCAAGTGTGAGAAGATGAAACAGAAGTGTTGCAGGGTTTTTTTACAGAATGAATTTAGGTGAGAATAGCAGTAAACTTGTTGATGTCATATGCTCCTCCTGAATCTTTCATTTTATTGCCCTGGTCTTTTTCACAAAGCATCTTTTATAGCTCTGTGTGCCAGCCAATTATTAAAATCTCAGTGAATAGATATGCCATATTTTAGCACTCTTTTTTAAATTTCATCTTTAAGTTTTTTGCATTTACTGTTTTAAAATTCATAAATGACATTCTCTTTTCATCCATGTAAAGAGATATTACACATTTCTTACACTGAAATCTGAGTCATGAAGTCAACTTAATTTCAATGAGTTTGAAACTTCATTGTACATAAGAACACTTTAGTGGAGCGTGTTACATTTAATTGCTGTCTTTCTGGTTCATATGATTACATAACCCTTTAACTTTCAAGATTTCATTAGTAATTCTCTTGACTGTCTGCCATACAATTTATGTGATGTTAGCTTGGAGAATTTGGAATTGGATCAACCAATTATCCCCTAATTGATATTTTTCTTTATTCTCATCACTTATCTGCTTGATATTGCACTGATAGTGTAAGGAGAAATTCAGTCTAGGTCACTAGTGGGACTAAAACAGTTAAAACGAGGGATTTCATTATTTTGTAAAGATTAAAATTTTCTTATGCTTTCAAATGTAACAAAAAAATTGGTCAAGATTGTTAGGAAAGCAAACATGAACAGAAGACAGTGAAATGAGGTAAACTGTGAACTTTACCCTATGGTAGAAGAAACGATCACAGAATACTTAAGAAGGGAAACCTGAATTGTGCTAACCAGTTTCCTCTATTGCCCTGCATGTGTTTTGTCAAATAAAATTTAATTAGTTGTAGGGTTTGCTTACAATGTGTCAAATCACCAGTGTGGACTTGATTGTTCTCAGATGTCAGCTGGTAGAAGGTAGATACTAAAAATAGATGACCATAAGAAAAAGTACACATCTTAAAAAAACCACGCTGAAGTGGTGGCATGATTGATTTGTGATATTTAGAATGACAGAAGGAGGAAAAAACACATTGAGCTTTTTCCTATTCACTAGTAAGTTTATTAGATTTCGGATTCTACATTCAAACTGGGTGAGATTAAATTTATCCACATCATGCTTCATTATGATTTGTTCACATGGAAAGGCAATTGTTACTGTAGCTTCAGAGATTTTTTCATTGCTTTTACGATTTTGTTAGTCACTCATATGATCATGGACCAAAATGGAGTCCACTTGTGGACTCCACTAATGGACTCCACTCATGGAGTCCTATTTCGATTATGTTTAACTGAAGTTCATCTTTTATTCTTCCATACAAAGCTTTGTGCATTTTTCCATAATTTTATAAAATCTTTGTCGCTTTACATCCATCGCTGACCACAAAGACCACAAATTGCACGAGCCCGTAGGGCACGTGCAATTTTGATTTTGTTAGTCTTTGAAAAAGTTTACTCGTGCTTATTTATTTCAAATTACACTTGAAATCATGTGACTGCCTATACTAGCTAAATACCAGATGACAAAAAATTTCACCAGTGTTACTTTATGACATAAAATTTACTTAGGCTTAAAATAAAATACTGCTGGAGGCTACGACACATCCAAACAATAAACTCTGGTGATATTGGAGATTATTATTCTTTCATGTCTTTTACTTCAGCAGGTTTATTGTTGTTTTTTTTTTACCTCAAAAGAAACTTTTGCATTACAATAATAGGTTTTTGGATAAAAATAGTTTAAGATGCCAGATATTGACTCTCCTTTCCAGAAGAATGCCAAAGCATCAGACAGCGTATGAAATTAAATGGTGTGCAAACACCATGCCGAATTGCGAAATGAGCCGTACTCAGTGCAAGGAACTCATTTTGACAATCAATTTTTACTTATGACCATTACTGTTGAAGAAATGTAAAATGTTTTCCGTGTTAACCTAGCCTGATGTAAACACGCGGGAGGTTGGGAGAACACGAGATAAGCGTAGGAAACCACGACGCGAAGCGGAGTGGCGTCCAGCTTATCGAGTGTTCTCCCAGCCTCCCAAGTGCTTACATCAGGCTAGGTAAACACGGAAACCATTTTACATTTCTTTTATAAAACAACTAATGAAAGAGGAACAAAAACCGTGTTTACATACGCTCATGTAAAATGGTTTTATGGCCAATCAGAGCGCGCGTACTATTTGAATTATTATATAATTACTGTTATTAACGAGTATTTTAGTACTGGATTAACGAACAGAAACTGCGATGTTGGTCCAAAACCTATGCAACCCTTTTTCAGCGAGAGAGATCATTAACTTCTTTTCCTGGAGTAATTAAAGGCTGAGATTACAAAGAGAATAAAAGGGACCCTTCATAGCGGTTTAAAACAAATAAGATATTCTAAGAGTTCTTGCATTAATGAAATGGTTTAAACCATTGATAAAACCACATCTCACATCCCTTTATTCTTTCAAGATCACCTTGCAGCATGGAAAGATGGGGTTGGGGTTTGCAGACAAACGTTCCGCAGCGCGCGGTGAGTGAAATAGATCGTTGCTGATCTGTTGAAGTAGCACAACAGTAAAGTGAGGAAAAGTAATATTTTCTGAATTACGACCCGTAGCATTACACAGAAGTGATCAACCAAAAAAGTGATTCTTGGTAAAAACCTGAATAGTATGTCCAACACCATTATCACTTTTAAGAGATCATGACACATCTGTAGAGCCCAATAACAGATTCTGATTGCCACTCGATCAATTCCTTTTAAATTCTAATCTATAAAAAAACTATTCTAGTCTTGACTAATGGTTTTCTTTTTAGATAAACATCAAACTTTCGCTACTCACCAGAAAAAAGGTCCATCACCCTGCGAAGAGAAAGAGTTCCACGGATTTTTCTTTCTGTCACAGCAATTCTCTTCACTCCATCCGCCATGTACCCCTTCTCAAACGTATTGCTAGACAAAGGCTGCAAAGAACTTGATTCCTGCGGATCCGTATGGCCATCAAAATAGTCCAGGACGACTTTGTAAGGCTTAGTGACATCAGATTTCGTCTAGCAAATTCCTTTTCTCTGCCCAGGTGATGGTTTCATGCTCAAGAGGAGTCCCATAGCTGAAACTCCGCGGTAAGATCCACCAACAGATGGTTCATGACAAGCATCAACTCGGCCATGTCTAGTAGCGATGAAGTGAGCGTGTGACTCGAACACTTTCCCGCTATCTCTAACAACTCGTGTGTAATCTTATGCAGTGGTTTCAGTCGAAATACGTTAATCTTAGTTATTTTGTCGATGAGTGAGAATTTTGGCCACAAGGTAAGCATCTTCTTTGAAATTAACGACAAACTTGCCCGAGATACACCTATTGAGTCAACGACCTACTGCGTGAATCATCTCTCCTTCATCGGTCTAAACTAATTTATTCCTTTGGCTGCATAGGTCATTAACATTCTTGACAGTAACGCATTGTTCTCGGAAGGGTGGACAATAATTGGTTGCAATTAAAAGAGATGGCGCAAAAGGACCTTCCTAAATATTCAAAACATTGACGTCAGACGACTCGGCAAATATTCAATATGGCGGCCGAAAATTACTGCAGTCGATTTCCTCGTTCATTTTAAATCTATATTCTTCTGCAAAGAGTTACCATTCTGTAAGGAAGGTTTGAAGTTTCCATAAATGTTTGCTTTCATATGTTCGTAACGCGTAAAGGTTTTGTCGTGCATATCATTCAAACAAAGATCTTTTGCCGTCGCTTATAGGGGTCCCTATGAGTCATCCCTTGGTCCTCTTGAGACATCCCGGTATAGAATATGTATTAATTTCTGGAGAAGCATTTTAATGTGACATCTTAGGTTTTTGGGACAAAAGTCCTTTTGAGATTAAGGTTTTCCCTCGTATTTTTCCTACAGTAAACTTCACATATTTTGAAGAGGTCATACATACACGGAGCTATAAAGCTGTTTTCTATTTTTTTATTTTTTTTTTATATAAAACAATGGAATTATCTAGCAACCTTTGTGGCATTGCAGGTGTACAGTTATGGAATTCCTAGTGAAAGGGTTTCCAAATCTCCCCAAAAATAGTGGGTTAATAGGACAAAGTAAGTGTGTGTAGAAAGTGTAGTTAGTGCAAAATGATGAAAAATAATACGTACCATTAGGCAGTGTAAAAATAAGGCTTAGTCGATGAAAAACGCCATCGTTGAGGGACCAACAAATTGCAAGGCAGCTACGTCAACCACAAGGCAGCGTCAAAATAAAAATCATTGGTTGTTAAATTGTGTACTATGGAGTTGAGGGACCAACAGACTGCTAGGCAACCACGTCAATCACAAGGCAGTACAAACATTAATGATAATAATAAGGATGGTTAGAATGAAATGTTTTGAGATAGCCATAATTGGAGGAAATGAAATGAGGGTATGATTAATAGTACGGTTAGTAGGTGTTAAAAGTAGCAGGTGGAAGGTGGTGTATAGGGGGCTTACAAAATTTTTATGAAAACCATTCCTGGATTGACTATTTTGATTCATATAAGGGGGGATTTGTTTTGGGTGGGTTGCTTTAAGGCGCTTGTCCATTCAAAAAAGGCCATTTCCTTGGTGTAAATCAAAATAAAACCAAATGTGTGATTTAGAGTCAATATTGTTCATGATAAAATCTTCATAAAAAATTTGTCTTGCTAGTTTTTCTCCTTTCTTTGCAGTTGCCCAATTTTGTGAAGTGAGGATCCATTCAGTTATAAGATGTGGAGAACAACCATTGCCAAGGCAAAATAACATTAATTGGAAGGCATCTTGATCACCTATCGATTTTTTTCCAGAATTTGAGTCGTATGTCAGCCAGGAGGAAAGTGCGTAAAAGGCATCACCATTGATTAAGTAAACTCCTTCCTTTTTCGATCAGTCGTGGTCTTGACAGGTGTCGTAAATTAGTGTTGAAAATGTTGATTGCTGAGAAGTTGTACATGGTAGAGAAGCTGATGTGATCGCTAGTATATGTTTAAGAAGTGGAAGGTATAATATATTTACTTGGAAAAAAAAGTATATCAAGAAAAAGAGTGGTAAATAGTTCAAAAGTGTAAAATAGAAAATAAACTAAATATCGAAGACATGAATCAGATGCTTAAAATATATCTTAAGGTTCAATTTTGCAAAAATGCTGTCTCGTTTCGTCAGAAAAAGAAAGAAAAAATATACTTTTTCTTTAGTAAAAAGAAAAATGAAATAAATCAAACCAACTTAAGCATAGTACATTATTACCATAAATGTTACTATGAATCACTTAACATTTTTGTAATTCAAAATTTGCATTGTTCTTCAGTAATATTCAGAAATTCGTTATCTAAGCCGAAAAAAAAACCTGATTTAAAACTGCTTCACATTAAATCAAAGTGCTCTGTGAGCAAACTCGTGAATTGACAGATGACTTACATGATTTTTTGGATTATGTTTAATGTTATCTGGTTTAGGGAATTTTGTGGTTGATTGTCATATTTAGAGTACGAGCAGTAGTTCAGTGTTCGCTAATGTAGCGAAGAAACAAAGTAACGTTGGGATAAGATAGCATTACAATTGAAGTGACCATACTATTACATTTGACAAGAGTGGATGATGTCATGGGTTTTAAACATATATCATTTTTGTTTCTGGTTCAAAAGAAAAGGTTGGAAATAAATGTGGGTGAAAAGTGAAATTTACTGTCTATCATTGTAGATATTGGAAAATCAAAGCAATATTGTCTTAATGAAAACGTTAATGATTCCCTCTTTATCAAATGAGACAAACGGGAACGAGTTTTGAGTGATATAACTGAGCCCAGGCTGCCACCGTCATTTTGTATTTGCGCCTGGGTAGATTTTGGTCACGTGCTAGGCAACGTATAATCAAGAACAAGATATAATTTCATTTCATGCCTATTTATCAATTTTTTGGTGTATAACTTTCGCATTTTAGTACGTAATATTTATTTTGAATCTTCAAATTGTCTTGAAACTTAAAAGAATATCGTTCTTTAAAAATTCACTGAAAATCCGTAGCCAAAATTATTTGTTTAAGTGTTATTTGATTTTCGTGTTAACCTGTAATTTCGTCAGTCGCCGGCACCTTACACACGATACGAAATGTAATGATCGATTTTGTCCTCAATCTCACGCCACAACAGAAAAAGCTTTTGAACACCTGTAAACTCCGAGCGCTTCGGAGTAAGTGATATTTTTAATGAATCTTCGGATTGTTTTCAAGTTCAAGGATTGTAAATTACAATTTTATGAAAAGCGAAGGTTCTCTTATTTCAGTGTGAGTCCTCGCACGCCTGCCAGTCGCTGGCGCCGCTTGTTGAAACTAAAACGAAAAAGAAATAAACTCTTTTAAAATTATCATTGGCTTGTTTTCACCCCACCACTATTCTTAGCAACAAAGATCGCCATTTCGTTTGTTTATTACTCGCCAAAAACTATCAAATGCACTAAAAAGCCTAAAATCGAAAAAAGTTTACAGGAATCGACCAATCGAGCGAGCGAGCGAGTGCCATTCTCTACATCTTATCTACAACTCGCCCTTGCGCATGGACGAAATTCACGCGTTTAAAAGGAAAAGGGAAGGAGTTTTAAGTGCTGGAAAAGCTAATAGGGCCATAAGAACTTTTCGGAGAAGCGGTGGCTGATTACGGAATAGAAAAGGCGTATTTCTCGATAACATTTGTAACAAGTACGATGCGTCTCGAAAGTAAAATTGCGAGAGTGGCAACAGTTTCTGTGGGGATCGGTTTCAATTAAAATAGTCTAATAAATATTGTACGAGCTAAAATTGATAATAAAAATAAAAGTACTCACGTTGAAAAGAAGAAAAGTGCGTTATAGTCACCTAGCCCGGCGTGACGTATCTTAGTTAAGAATATTTTTGTTGCCAGCAAAAAAAAATTTTTGTAAAATCCTCGGATGGTTAGTCATATAATCGATTGCATACAGTAACTGTTCGTTCTTAAACGGTGGAAGATGATCGAAAATCCGTATGTAAGGTTTGTATTCATAGGTGGTGGATAGCAAATCGCGAAAAGAGGTGAATGGAACAAAAAAGTAAATTTTTCTTTCGAAAGAAACTCTAATTTGATTCTTCGTTCTATTGTACAGATAGGAAAAAACGTTTCTCATACTTCATGTCAAGGAGAGATTTTATTCAACTACTATTTAAAAAGTTAAATGTAATAAGGTTTGAAAATTTTCAAGATAAACAACAGAAGTGACAAGATTATTTTAATTCATTTAGAAAATGGCTGTTATTATAATAAATTGAAAATACCCACATTTTGTATGGTACAGGAAAAAAACTGAGGCTAAGTGAAAGCTAAAAAGGGTTTGTTTCCATTCTTATCAGGCAGCCCATACATTGATAGAAAACAACAACGATAACAACAATAACGATAACAACCAACTGCATGTATTCCCATGTACGTCATTGGGAATTTAAAAGCGATAATGCTCCCTGTTAATCCTTTACCTCCCTAAATCTGATTGTTAATTCTCCCCTCAAGATGATACACATTTCCTTGAATATCAGTTACGAGACTTTGGTGTTAAATCACGATAACAAATTCTATCTGACAAGTCTGAGTATTCTCATTGCCCGTTTGCTGGATAATGTGTGGATACTAAAGGGAGATATTACATATGTTAATCACTTGTGTGAGTTTAAGGATGAAGCTCTTTAACTGAATTACACGTATTCGTTTTAGCACATTTTTTTTAACCGATCACGCAGAATTGCATTCTTTAAAAGCTTTCAGAGCAAATTCCTCCCTCGCAATCATTTTCGTTCCTTACCTAAAGAGAGATAGTAATTGATATCTTAATAAAATTTTTGACTGTTGATCTTTCGGGTTGAAAAAAGGAAAAAGAATTGAGCGCCTATATAAACAAGTGTAGGTAATTAATAAAAAGAAAAGAAAAGAAAACAAGAAATTATATCAAGAAAAAGTGTTAAAATGTCTATATTAACAATCAATGATATGTAGGCAGCATTTACGAAATAGAGGACTTTTCCCCTGTTTAAATAGTCCCATCCAAGCAGGACAGGGTTGGCAGGATTCTATGCAGTTATGAAAACCCGAGAGGGAGTAGTAGGTGTGCATAACAGGGTTTTTCGACCCCTCGGATTAGAAAAGATGAGGCTTTGCAAACATTAAACATTACTTCATTGCTTTCAATAAAATGCTTCCCCAAAATTGCACGCGGATTCATAAATTTAAAACTGGTCAAGATTTTTTAATTTAAACACCACTGCTCCAAGTGCTTGGAGTCTGCTGGGCTAGCTTCTCTACAGAGCTATGTGCTTTGTTTAAGTCCCCCCTTCCCCCTTCCCGTGGAAATGTTTAAATTAGAGGGCTTTAAGACGTTTTGAGCCACAATATTAGGTCATAATTTTCTTTGGAAATGTTGCTCAGATACCTTACAGGCACTTAAAATCACGGCCGCATATCGTGAGTTAGTTCATCACTCCAGGATTCATTTCTTGTTTATCAAAACGTTAAAAAAATATTTTGACTTTACTGATTTTGATTACTGTACAACTGAATTGAATGGACAATTTTAAATTCCTTATGGTTACAAGAGAAACTTAAGAAACCTCAAACAAAATAGCTGCATAAAGCTTTCCATAAGAGTAACTCAAAGCGTGCAGGCATAGTGTTTAGGGACATTGAACCGAAATGATTTAATAAGCTTCCGGGTGAGAGTGGGCCACCCACGTGATTGAATGGACACATGCATGAGATTATAGTCTCTTGGCACGTGCTATTTTTGTGTGTTGTGAGAACCTAATGTTAGGTCGAACGAAAGCCTCGGTGACCTGTAGTTATCTGTGAAAGTTCTCAAGCACATGGCAAGTATTAAAGTATTCTTATTCCTCACTCTTTGTGTCTTGTTGGAGATGTGTTCGCAGAAAATGTAAAATCTTTGGCCAGCAGTCTTCTTGTGCTCTGGCATGTGCAACAGTCTCCCCTCCCCAAGCTAGGTACGGGTAATCACACCATTCTTTAGTAGATTTGCTGAAAGAAAAATCACAAAGAGGAGAGTGGGGTGGTTCGATGAGATGTCCTGCTTGGGGATAACGCAAGTTAGTGCACAAATGTTCTTTTCCATTCTCCTTCAAGCGGTCAATTATGAACTTTACTGTAAAATCGGTGGGGTTGTTCAAGTCATCAGTTCCAGAAACCAGCATGACAGGGCAATTGATGTTCTCAACTGGTGTAATAGCTG